>NC_050180.1:12589415-12914415 GCF_008315115.2 Sander lucioperca
AGTTTAGAATGCTAACACAAAGAAAGTGGAAGGTGAGGGACATCTGACCGAAAACAAGGGACATCCGGCGGAACCTCCGGCAGCACCGGAACTATCCCGTAAATGAAATATTGTTGATTTAGACTAGAGTTTAAGTAAATTTTGTTAAATATAGAAAATAGTAGTCTTATGTTAATTTACCTGATTGAGTTGTTGTTAAAGCAGCCATATTATGCTCATTTTCAGGTTCATAATTGTATTTTAAGGTTGTACCAGAATTGGTTTACATAGTTTAATTTTCTAAAAACACCATATTTTTGTTGTACTGCAGTGCTCTCTCTCACTGCTGCAGCTCCTCTTTTCAGCTGGTCTCTGTTTTAGCTACAGAGTGAGACCTCTTTTCTTCTTCTTCTTCTTCTTCTGTACTATCTTTGATTGCACTGCACATGCGCAGTAGCTCAGATGTAGATCATGTCAGCTAGCTAGCTCCATAGACAGTAAAAGAAAGGCTGTTTCTACAACTTCGGTCAGTTACAAGGCAGGATTAGCTGGGAGACTTCTAAATGAGAGCGCACATATAAGTAGTTCTTTTGTAGATTACGGTGAACTTGTGTGTGTTGTAGCAGTGCTTTGCTATTGAGAACGAGGTAGCATGCTAGCATTAGCATTAGCGTTAGCATGCTAACGCTACGAGCTAATGGTTGCGGTTAGCCTGCTCGTTTCGGCTTGTGACGTCACAAGCCGTGCCGATTCTGAACAGCTCACCCAGAGACTGAAGGCAGGACACATTCAGAAACCGTATCTCACTCTAAACAGCATGGATGGATTTTTTTCAAAGTTTGTATGTGTGTGGAAGCACCAGAGACACAACATAACACCCCAAATCCCAGAAAAAGTGTTTTTTTCATAATATGGGCACTTTAAATCATGCTGAAACAAGCAAGCAAAAGTCCTGGAGCTGTTCCGTTGACAGCTCATAGAGAAAACCAAAGCTCAGGGACTTTACTCAGAATAGTGGCACATGACACATTACAGATTTAACTGTCCTTAGTTTGTCTACGTTTTTATGTTTTCTTGCTTTGATGCTTTGAAAAAAAGCTGCTGTTGATAGATTCGACATTGGTTGCACTGTAAATTGTGTTGCTTCTGATTAATGGAAAATGTTTGCTGCCAGCCATGATGTGTCATACATATACATGAGCTAGAGGGATTTGCAGGGATTTGCATCAGAGTTTAAAAATAACTGTATGGTTGGGTGTCTGAGCGTGTGACCTGATAAATTACAATAGTTTAGGGTGTTACTATTAATGTGATGCTTCTATTTGATCACTTTCATGTGTCTTTTTTAATTGCCTTTGAAAAGGAATAAAATAAAACAAAAAAGTTCCCATAATTCAGTGAAAACTTAATTTAGTGAGACGGTAAATAAATAGCAGGGTGCAGGCTGTTTAAATCAGTAAAATGTCAAAAGCAGTTCTGTACCTCCCAGGGTGCCAGTGCTCAGTCACAATTAAATGACTGCTTCTCATAGTATTTTTCAAGCGCTGCCACAGGTGCATGTAGTTGGGTGTTGTTAGCATAAAAACAAAAAGCATGTTTTAAACATATAGTCATAGCCAAAGTAGACTGGGTAAACCCAGCCCGATCTGCTGGCAATTTGATTTTGCCCTGCAGCTCAGGCTGGAAACCTGTACGTTTATCTATCCTGCTTCAGTCACATATTTGCGGGAACCAATCACAAACTGGCTTATCCACCTGGCGCGCTATTGGTGGGTTTAACACGATGACGATAGCGAAGCGAAGGCAAGCAGCTTTTTGTTTACATTCAACATGGCGGCCACCGAAGCGCAGCAACCCGTTGATGCCGCTGTCACTGTTGTTTTAATACGGAGCTCCCCTGGTCCCACTTTGTAAAAAAAATTAATTATAACTATCTCGTGGCCTCAAGATAGTATCTCGTGGCCTCGAGATAGTAACTCGTGGCCTCGAGATACGTATCTCAAGATAGTATCTCGTGGCCTCAAGATAGTAACTCGTGGCCTCGAGATACGTATCTCGTGGCCTCAAGATAAGTGTATATAAAAGGAGAATGCACAATGGAGCAGCTTTTATTTATGTTATTGTGGCGGGTCCCCCGCGGCCGTCTCCCGTCGCGTAAGGCGCCCTTTCCCCGTTATGTTTCTCCAAACCCAACCTCCGCCATCCCGTTATTGTGGCGGGTCCCCCGCGGCCGTCTCCTGGCGCGTAAGGCGCCCTTTCCCCGTTATGTTTCTCCAAACCCAACCTCCGCCATCCCGTTATTGTGGTGCGTCTCCAGCGGGCCGCCTTGCGGCCGCCTCCCAACTTACAGAGCATCATTTTCGGCTGTTTCCCAGCCATCTCCCGGCGTCCTTTCCCCGAGAAAATAACGTGACATTTACACGAACTGCCGTGAGACTGCATATCCATAGTCCTTTATAATTCTTCTTCATATTTTATAGCCTATATTTATACTTTTTACATGTATATACTTGTTTATTTACCAACTTCTATTATTATTTATATTCCTTTTAAATGTCTTGATGCACTCTCTGCTTTGGGGAGAAAAGCTGCTCCATTGTGCATTCTCCTTTTATATACACTTATCTTGAGGCCACGAGTTACTATCTTGAGGCCACGAGTTACTATCTTGAGGCCACGAGATAGCTATCTTGAGGCCACGAGTTACTATCTTGAGGCCACGAGTTACTATCTTGAGGCCACGAGTTACTATCTTGAGGCCACGAGATAGCTATCTTGAGGCCACGAGATAGCTATCTTGAGGCCACGAGTTACTATCTTGAGGCCACGAGATAGTTATAATTAATTTTTTTTGACAAAGTGGGACCAGGGGGGCTCCGTATTTTAAAGATTTCAAAGGCAAGTTTTCTCTGAAACGGAACAGAAACTTGCCCTGGAACAATTCCTACAAAACAAGTATGTGTTTGCCTTACTACCGACCGGCTTCTTTGTTTTTTTTTGTTTTTTTTTCTACCGGCCTCGCTCTGCAAAGTACATCACCCGGATCGTTGGTCTGATTGGTTGAAGGACTATCCAATTGCGTAGAGAGTCATTTGAACTATGTCCGTTGATCATGCCTCTTGTGCAGTAGAAAATACAGAGCAGACTCCTCAGACTAATGTTCAATCTTAAAAGATTGAGCTTGGTCTGGTGATAGCTAGACTATAGCCAAAGTAGTTTGAAGCACAAATATTTACTAGATGGCAATTTACCAAAACTCCAAAATGGAAATTGTGAAACTAAATGGAGCAGTGTATAGTTCTCTAGTGCAGTATGGAGTAAAAAAAAAAAAAGACGTGTGTGTGTGACTGGACTTTATATATAAACCAGCAAAAACATGACATGTAAAAAAACAGGAAAGTTTCTTTGTGATCTATATAGAGTGGTCAAATATTCTCATCTTTTACTAAAGAACACTGTAAAAATGTACTGCATTAGGGGGGAGCCGCAGTAGTTTTAACCCTTCAGCAGAATCATAGGTTTGTTGATGAAGTGGGACTGTATTGCAGAGAACGCAGAGTAGTTCATAAAGGTAAAAATGTAAACATAATTGACAGATTAGTGGAAAAACAATAGTGGTTAAATAGACAAATCTAATGTTTACAGTTCACATGAGATATGGTATGATTTGTCTGTAGTGACACAATCAATAAATCAATCATTTTTTATTTGTGACATGAAATGGTATGAGGTATAATTCCAGGAAAATGTAATCCCATCAGCTCCTTCAACTAGTGCATGATTCATGAAGCAGAATGTGGCCGTCATATCAACACACAGAAAAAGAGTCACGCGGTTGAATGATATCGGCACTCCAAGATCCAGCCAAGTCTCGGCAAAAGGACACCACAGCTCCCGACATCCTGCTGGAAACCGTTGCAGGCAAGGAGGATGCCCATTTACCGTCTGACACCTTCACACTGGCTAAAAGGATGCCCAGCAGAGACGTTGCAGTCGGTGTATAATTCCTTCACGCTTGCCTCGGTGCCCCTCTGATGTAGGAATGTTCAGAGTTCTTTATGATCTCTCAAGGGGAAATTTGATTTGCAGTCGGAGGTACAAAAAACAACAACACAGTAAACAAGGCATAAAACATTTTAGCAGCACACAACCAACAGATTGATTAAGAAGAATTTCATTTTTGCTCTAGAGAGCCTATATCTCCACCCAGAGGGAAGAGGAATAAATCCCTCCAAGAGTGGGTGGTCAGAGCTTGACAAGATTGACCGTGTCTTCTGCAAAACTTGTCTGTCAAAGATCTTTGTTAGAGATGGATGCAGAGATGGTCTTGGTTGTCCACATAGTCGGGATCGTAGCCATACGTCGCAGCTGTTGCCACCGTAATGCCTATAGATGGCTATAGATTGCCTTAACCAAGTGCGGTCATGTGTTTAAATTAGGGCTGTCAAACGATTAATTTTTTTTAATAGCGATTAATCGCTGAATTTCTATAGTTAATCGCAATTAGTCGCATATTTTATCACATGATTAAAATTCTATTCTAACAGTTTTTTTAAGTACATATTAACAATGGAAAGCAATTCTTACCAGTGTATCTTGACTGGGAATCAAATGAATATAAAGAAAGTTACTTTATGAACTTTACTTTAAGATTTGTATTTGTTAAAGAAAAATGAAAAAATGAAAAGAAAAATGTGTGAATCTGTCATTACTGCACAATTCCTCCAAGTACCTAACTAAAAAACAAAAAATCCCTATCCTTACCAGAGTCAATATAGTGTTTAGCAACTCTTAAATAATTTTGATTACTCACTGACGTCCAGTGATCACCGGTTAATGAGACAGCGTTTGCAGCACCTTACAGCAGTTCCAGTTGGGCTGCTTTCTCCGTGTCATACAGGCTGTGTGTACGTGAAAACTACTGTCCCCCTCGACGGCAACGAGACGGGTCAGAACATGCCAACCGTAGTACGTCTTTAAGACCCGAGTCATCTACGATGCTGACAGGTCTGCAGTTAGTTGCCACCCGTTTCGCAAGAGCTGTAGTGATTTTTTTTTTTTTTTTGGGATTTGGTTTCATCCACAGGTCAGCAAGTAGCACACTCAAAATAGTGCTTTGCCTGAGTGGGTAGCATGCTAGTGGGTAGCATCAACCAGAGTCACGTTAATTAGCTCGTAGGTGGTAGCTCAAGCTTGACGTGCTTCGGTGATATTTTAATTCGGCTTTACACAATGTGCATGGCTTTCGACTTTTCTACGAGCCGTCCGGGAGTTTTAGAAAATAAAAAGCGCCATTCAGAACTGTGTTGCTGCTGTCTTTCTCCATCATGCCTGCAGCCTGCAGCAGGAGGAAGAATGGCAGCTTGATGATAAGTAACAGTGCGGCAAAGGGTCAAAATAGTAGCCTGTTAGGCACAATGAAGGCAATGAAGCCGAGTGAAGTGTAAAATAAATGAATAAATGCCGGCATGCGATTAAAAAAGAAATTAACGCATTATGCTCGGCCCTTAATCGCATCGCGATTAACGCGTTAATGCTGACAGCCCTAGTTTAAGTGAATTTCCATGTCTGCAGTTAAAGTGCTCATATTATGCTTTTTGGCTTTTTCCCTTTCCTTTATTGTGTTATATATCTTTTTTGTGCACGTTATAGGTTTACAAAGTGAAAAAGCCCAAAGTCCACCCCAAAGGGACTTACCATCTCCAACAGAAAACACTGTTCACAAACTGCTCCAAACAGCTCTATTGTAGTCCAGCCTTTACTTCCACGACGAACGCGCGTCACTTTGTAACACGTTGTAATGCTCACCTAGCTGCTAGCATGGCACGCCCTCATGCTCTGCTTCTGACTGGCTAGTAGTCCTTACCTAGCTACTGTGCATGTGCGACTCCCAACAAAGACAAAATAGAAGTGATGCCTCACTCTGTAGCTAAAACAGAGAGCTCAACACACAGGGTGAAAAGAGGAGCTGCAGCAATGTGCAGTACAACAAAAATATGGTGTTTTTTGAAAATTAAACTATGTAAACCTATTCTGATATAACCTCTAAATACAATTATAAACCTGAAAATGAGCATAATATGAGCACTTTAATGTTGATTGGAGACATTTTGTTGTTTAAGTGGCCAAGTGCATCTGTGACTACCGATCTTTGCATCTACAGTCCATCTTTTACAATAATCATTGTTTTCAGTTTTTGTTCTCTGTTATGTAATCAGGGTCTTGTCCAGGTTGCATGTTACCAGGCGTCGAAGAAGACCGCAAAGCCAACCCACTGTGTCAATAGGTTTGAGTTCAGTCCATTCATGCTCTGAACATATACTGTGGGTGTAGTGTACATAAAAACAAAGAGAGAGAAAAATAACAAAAGGTGTGCCTTCTGCAGCCCTTGGTGGTGAACATGCTGTACTCGCGCTGTTGTTTATTTGGTTGTCATGACTTTGCGAGTGATTGACATCCTGTCACTGTTCCAGTTGGTCATCCTCAAAGAGGAGAGAGAGTGGACGGCCATTCATTTGAGTTTATTAGAGCGGACAGCTCTGCAGAGTTGTGTAACTGCGACTTCATGACATTTCATAATATTTTGAAGCATTTTGCACAACAGGCTGTAGGACAAGAAATATATATAACGAAAACACTGCTATCCGCTGTTTGGAAATTATATATTCAGTGTCTATACTGGTTGTCTAGTGTCTATACTGTGTCTGTACTGGTTTCAGTGTCTATACTGGTTTGATACAGCCAGGGGTCTTAGTTGCATGTTATACCCTCTTTCCCTTCTTATGGTTCCTGTCCATCTCAATTGTGCCAGTAAGGGCTAAATACCAACCCTCATTGATATAAATGGGGTGGACTAAATAATAAAAACACATGCAGTTCAACAGCACCACAAACCGCAGCCTCTAAAATGAACATAACTTACATTAAGGTATGATTTATTGCTGGATTGTTGTATTAGACTGCATTAGTTTGAGCTAGCTGTACCTAATAAACTGGCAACTAAGTGTATAACCACAGCCCAGATGAAAGGAAAATTGAATTTTTCTGTTATTGCCATTACAACAGATGGTTTCTCATCAGCTACATCTGTCATTATCAGTAAACTGTGTGACATGCACATTGAAACGGCACTTTCTCTTCATCAGGGTGCATCCTACAACCACAAAGTTTATTCTATCACCGCCCTCGTGCACTTAAATTCACCCACACTTGCATCTGCATTAATACCTCCTACATGTGATAATGGATTTATCTCTCTTGGATGTTTGTCTTTTTCAGCAACACTAATAGACCTACAAATGCTTTGGGTTTCAGTCAAGATGTCAGAGAGAATCAGCAGTATAATTTTTTGTGTGGAAACATGGCATTCAGGGGGCGTTAAAAAAAAGCTCTTGGTTTTTTCTTAAAGGTGTCAGTGCTCAACATGGCTGGCTTGACTGTGAAAGTGCACTGGAAACAAGAAGTAGGATAATGTCCTCCTGAGATGTGGTGGTGTGTAGTCTCTATTTACCTGACCGACGCTCTGCTCCGCCCCCATTGCCCACATGAATGTGTACTGTATGACACCGGCCTCCCACTCACTCCCACAGTCTCGCTCTCTTCAAACACACACATACACACACGCAGCAGTAGCAGCAGATTTCCGGCCCCACTCTCACACTTTTTGCCTCACACCTCCTCACATTTTACAGATTCTTGACACCTCGGACAGAGCAAGTCTTTAAAAAAAAAAAAAAAAAGTGAGAATCTAGTCAAATATATTATCAGCTATATGCATCCAATAATTTACCTTTTGCTCATAACATTTTATGTAATCACTCGAAATCACCAAATATGATTCAAAGCATATATCCTATATTCCAAATATTATTTCTCCTTTTAACTATATAACCTTTACTGTGCTCCTTGTAACACATTTAATATTAAATCAAGTGTGTGTGTGTGTGTACTGTAGGCAGAGCTGCAGGTCATTCAGGAAGCCCTGGATGTGTAAAAGTGTAATTTCATTGAAGACAATGCATTGGAGATGGCACAACTAACTTTATGGATAAAAGCGTATGGTGTTTCTGGGAAAACCAATCTAAATAGTTTTTTATTTGTGTTATTTACAGTGTTTATTTTTGTTTCCCCTGATTGCCAAGACTTGGCAGAACAATTTTCAATTGCCAAAAGTCGTGTTCATTATTGTTCTATGTGTGATTTTAATACATTTCTCCGAGATTTAATTTCCATTGTCTTTACAAACAATTACATAACAATTTATACATTCATCTTTGTTATGACTATAAAGACATGAATGATTCATGTGACATCCCTGCAGCATACATGTCCTGATAGGCCAGGTTGTCCTGAAAAAAAGAAATGTCTGTAATTTGATTGTGCATTACAAGGTTGAGGTTATACAAGCATTATTACACAAGGAGATCAGGCGATCCAAAGATTGGAAAAAATGGCTTACCACTCCCACTGCCATCTCTTGGTCACAAAACAACGGACATACAAGTGTGCTTGTTAGATACCTAAGACTTCACAGAATCACCTCAAGTGGCAAATGTTTTTTTTTTTGTTTTTTTTTCCCGCAACTCTTTTTATTTTAATTTCACAATACATGACGTACAGCAGAGAAATGTTTGCAAATGCAAATATTTTTCACAAATTCCAGCAAACTTTTTACAACTTGTTTATTTACGTTATTTGAAAAAAAGGACAATCATAAAATACATTCTACTTAAATATTATTGTAGCTGAACTTGTGCTGAATACAAAAAAAAGTCATTGTCATCAAATTGACAACAGTATCAGAGCATGCTAAAATCATCAGTGGGCCTAAAATACCCTGAGACCCCGTAGGGTTAAATTGTTTCCATGCCAAACAAGGCACAAGCATGTACTCTTACTTAACCCCCCAGAACGGGCTCAGCCAGCTCTAGCCATGTCCATTTGTTTTATGTCTGTCCATGTCCATTTAAAATGTGTAATCTAGCCAGCCATGCAGATTGTAATCCCTATTATACAAACATTTCAGACTCTGTATAATCCATTCCTCCACCTCTGTTATACAAGTATTCAATGAGCCAACAATATAGAGGGGTTGCTAATGGTGACCACTGATGATTGATACATATGCGAATGGTGTCTGACATGGCTTTTGTACTGTAAGGCTGCTAGCTAAATGTTCCTCCATTATTTCCTTCCCTCGTTCTGCTTTGTTCCGGCAAGATCCAGGTATTGATTAAGAGGTTGCTAAGCAACAGGCGTAGTTGCCACAGAAGCGTGCAGGGGAGAACAGAAAGCCAGATAATGTTCTGCTCTGTTACTGTATGGTTTTCCTTCAGCTGTCTCTGTGAGGCTTTTCACTAAAGTTTTGGAATCCTTGAGTCCTTTTGAAATAACTTAAACCCACACCTACAGAGTGTTTGCATTCATTTAGTCAATCTGTAAACTATAGACTCCAGGAGTTACTTAGTGTTGTAACTTTGACTACCTATTTTGACACTTTTGTTTTAAATACAAACATTAATTTTAAATTTTCATTAAATTTACAATGTCATACTCTTAGCTATGTTAAATGTCAGACACTTAGTTAACCTGCTTCATCAGGACTGTGTGTTTGTGTTTGATCAAATTTGACTGACAGCACTGGCAACACAAGCAAACAACCCCATGTCATCAGATTTTGGTTGACATGTTGCTAAACTTCGATTGGTTCACGGAAAGAGGCCCCTGCCTAATTAAGCGTGTTACACCTTCGGATTAGCTGATGTCAGGCACTGCCAACATGGCGATTACCAGAGCCACCGAGAGCCGACCACTTTTGAGCTTCATTTTGGCTCTTCAGAAACCTATGGTTGACGTCACGGAGACTACAGTATGTCCATATTTCATACAGACTATAGAAATAACCCAAACTATTCTAACTTTGGCAGAACAATTTTTTTTCATGTTGGACCTCATCTCTAAGAGATTATTTGAGAAAAAAGGTTTTCAGAGCCTTTTACAGATTATGCAGATTATGCCAGCATTCTAAATAATTTTACTCTCAGATTCTGTCAACTTCAGTGCTATGTTTTCTCCTTCCAGGCAGCGCTGCCTGGAAGGCACTAGGATTAGGTTATTGTTAGGGTTAGGGTTAGGTGCCTTGATGTCAACGGTTGCAGCGCTGCCTTGAAGTCGACTACACAATGGTTAGGGTTAAGGTTAGGATTAGGTGCCTTGATGTCAACGGTTGCAGCGCTGCCTGGAAGGAGACGTTGGGGGCTTAAAACACCATCAAGCGTCTTTTCCATAGCAACTACTAAGCCATCTGCCATGCCGAACTGATTGAAAAACCAGGATTTCTTAGAAATAAAGTTTAAACTGATGGTCCATGTAGTATTGTTATACTATCTGGCAGACTCCTGTGTCTCTGTGTTGGTAATATCAGTAAGATAGTTTCTATCCACCTATTTTTATGCACAATTTCAATTTTCACATATAAAACAATTACAAATATTGTAAAAAAGTTCTTATGCTTGACTGAGGTGGAAAAGCTTGTGTATCGATAAAAACAAAATGTGACGAAGTGCAACGGAAACAGACTTGGTGAATTAACCATGATGTATTTTTGTGTAGTTTGTTTCCAAGGGATAAATTGCTGTTGTCCTGCTATGTTATTTGAAATTCCTGTTGTGTAGTAGCATCATGCCCCAAACCGTTGGAACTGCTCAGGCTGTTGGATGCTGTGCAGACTGTCGTAGGTGTTTTATTGAAGGAGCGTTGCTGGCTTAGCTTTGTAGGTTCATTCCAAAAGTGTGGCTCATGAATCGCTGAGGGTTTAAAGAGGAATGTCTCTTGACTGGATACCTCTTAAAAAGCATGACTTTGTAGTCAGACGACAATAACAACACATGCTTGCAGGACTATTTTGACTTCATTCACAATGATTTTGGCAGGCCCACAGTATGAATTGTTGGCACTCATCAGCTTTTAGCAGCTCCTTGTGCAGTACTGGAAGTTGTGCACTAATAGCTATATGGTTGGGCTGTTTCCAAGAGTGACGTCATGGAGCAGTTTTGCTGTTTTGTTAGAGTTAAAGCTGTGTTCTGCCAACGTTAATCCAATGGGAGGCTATAAAAGTTCCTGCTGTCGGAGAGCTCAAGCCTTTTGGGCAGACTGACTGTTAGAGCTGTTTGAAGCTGTCAGCTCTCTCCTGTTGCACTGCTCTCTGCTCTTTCATAGCACCACCAGAATGTACATGGAAAAAATGCCATTCTCGAAATATGAAATGTGAGTATCAAAGCTATTGTTTGACATGAATTTCTAGCCCTGCTGACATTTGTTTTGCAGCGTTTATTTTTCCCTTGAAATTCACTTGAGCTCCCCTCTTCTTATATTTATACAGTTCCACACATTGGAACAAGTTTCACACTGGCAGCAACACATGAGAGTACAAGAATACATAGTTCCTTATCAACACATCAGTTTTAAATGCTCTGATGTATTTATCCATTGTACAGATTCTTATGTCTGTATTGTCAAACACAAATAACTATGTTGAATTAAAATACATACGTAATACCTGTTTAATTGCTCACAAGTTTAGAAGAAATAGTTCCAGTACAGCTTCCTCTCCATAAATACAGTTGCCCGTCTATTAGGTCCACTTAGCTAAATGTAGTCTAATATAACAGTGCTGCAGTAAATCCTGCCTTCATGAAGATTATAATTGAAACAGTTTTGACAGAGGAATTGTATTATGAAGTCGGAGAATTTGTCATAGGTATTACATAGGTATTACTTCTACTACCAATTAAAACCACAGTCTTTTACAATCTGGCACTGTAAAACTCCACTGGTGCATTTAAGTGTAAAGCATCTTGTTCGAAGGAACCTCGATAATAGGGGATACATGTTTACACTACATGAAGAAAATAGTCACGTCGCTTAGAATCCCTGAATAGGAAATATGGATTTTCCGAGAGAGCTTGATTGTCTATTTAAATTGAGCAGGCAGATGGCTTGTCGCCGTTCTCTGGGCATAAACCCATCTTTCAATATGTAACAAATGTGCTGTATTTTACCAGAACACAGTCTAAATTTGTGGATTCAAATTTGTTGTTTGCACCCCACAGGTTCCTCAATAAATGCAGATCTCACATTTGCTGTTCCCTGTAGTCACAATGTAGCAGAGGGCTGAATCACTGTGACTCAAGGCCTGCTATTCTTCTCAGAGATGAATGTTTGTTGTTGTCCAAGGTGAAAATAGGAGAGTGAGAGCCAGTTATTGTTTCTCTAAAGAAACGTCATCTGCGTTCTCATTTCTGTTTTGCTTCTTGAAATAAAGGTTTGTCCAACCCCTGCTGTGCTCCCACACAAGAGACACGTGGCACCCAGAATATGACAGGGGCTCAAATGTGATGCAGTAGATAAAACATGAGCCTCTGTAAGTAGGTTGTTAACTGAAAGGTTGACTGAAAAGGTTTTAGTAGAGCACATTGCAAGAAGATGTGAGGGAAGTAACCTCTTTAAATCATCTGTTCTTTGAAGTTGCAGATGGTGCCTCTATCAGGTTATGCCATGTCAGTTAAAGTTATTTTAATCATTTTTAAGTGTTTGAAGTCCTTTTAGACTTAAAACAAGGCAAGAAGAGCAAATACAGCCATAGACCATGGTCAAATGCTGTGATTTTACATTTTCCTCATAATTTCATCTGAATCTCTGATTCACTTGTAATTTCATAAGGCACTTGTATTACAGCTCACATTTAAGCAATCCGTCTTTTTGTATCAGAGAAAGTTGGACAGCTTGTTCTGTGTTTTTATTTTCCTGCCATCGCTATGTTATTTTAAATGAGAAACCCAATTTACTCTAATCCCATTTCTGTATTTAACATCCAGGCTTGCACCAGTGGGTTTCAGAGATCGATTATGGCGCTTTCCCACTGCTAGTACCAGCTCGGCTCGGCTTGACTCGACCCGGCCGCAGTGCCCTGTCCTCCATTTTCCATTGCGGATTTAGTACCGCCTCATGCATGAGGCGAGCGTGGCTGGTCGTCATAGCGACGCTGCAGGAAACAGCCGTGACCTAACGCGACGTACAGAACGTCGAAGGTGTGTTGTTTTTGGCTGTTGCCACATGCAGAAGACAAATTTTGTTTCCAAAGAAGCTGGAGGCAGCAAAAAGAACACCGCTGACTAAACTATTTAAAAAATGGCGGGTTTGTTCAGGACACCCGTCTGTCGCTAGCAATGATGACGCAGTGATTAGTGACGATTCTCTCCGACCAATCGGTAGTCTGCAGGTTTTCACGTCACCTTTTGGTATCGCCTCAGCTCGCTTGGAACCTCGACGGAGGTCATACTAAAAAAAAGTACCTGTTAGCTAGTACCAGGTACTTTTTTTCATGATGGAAAAACAAAAAAGGCGAGTCGAGCAGGTACCATGTAATGGAAAGAGTCAAGTGCAGTCATGCACACTGGCACATTAATAAAAAGAATCCCATTAACCTGAACCTGAACATTATTGTTGGACCAGCGCAAGAGCAGGCCGCACATTGGCTCTTTATTAAAAATGTAATAATAGCCAGTCAGTGTTGTCCACATCTGATATGATGGTGGTTGTCCCACGCAGGTCACATAGTCCATATGGTTGTATTACTTTTGTGTGAGATGTATGAGCAAGAAAATCGTTTTGTGTTGTGTGGGAGGATTTTACTCAACAGTAATAAAACTTGCTTCACTCACTAAAAAAAGCTGCTCACCCACCATTAGTCTGGCTGTGGAGAGTTGCTGCTTTGCATTGTCTAAATGAGGCCTGAGCTGAATATATCGTGCTCAGATTGTTGTGCCCCAGCACTCCCAAATAAAGCACCAGTGTCTTCAAGGAAAAAGAAAAAACTGTAATGCTGAAAAAAATATTAAAAACAAAATGTTATTTACAGTAGAAACAGGCACCATGTGAGCACAGCATATACAAAATAAATTGACACACAACCAAGAAACGGCCTCAAGACTACAGTAACTAATAACCTTCCTTAGTTACTATATTGTATTAAAAAAAACACATTTGTGTAAGAATTTCTCCCATCTAGCGGTAAAATTGAATATGACAACCAACTGAATATTACTTTCTTGCCCCTCCCATCCCGAGCGCGTTATAACTCCTACGGTGGCCGTATTATTCCAAGAAGTACATCTTCGTCCGTGAGTGTTCCTTCCAGTGTAATAATAGTTTTAAATTATTTTGGTACCATTTTATTGCTAACATCAGCTATCAGGTTCCCAAACATATGCAAGCTAATGTTGGTAAAGTATCAGTGCTATCGTTATTCTGTACAATGTACGAGATTAATAGTGTAAGGCAATGTTTACAGCGTAGGAGAGAACAATGGAGGTTTGTGTTTTTATTATATTTCTCTGAGCAGTATGAACAATGTCAATGAAACCCAAATTAGCTCTTAGAGAGAAGACACACCAGCCCGATAATCGGGCGTCGGGCCGATTATTGATTTTAATGAATCAATTCACACAGATGCACATACTGTAACGCACACACCGTCACATGGACACACACCTGTCTGTTGCAGACTCTGATGTCTTTTACGTCAAAGTTAGTTGATTGCCACTTTTGCACATACAGTAGGAAGGTGGAGGGCAGGTTGGCTCTGACTGTCTCTCTCTGCCTCTGCTGAGATCCTCTTCACCTCTATCTGAGGCCTGTACTACGAATCAAGATCGATCAACATGCCCTGGATGGATTTCAGTTACCCGGCTTCACCTAACCTAACAGCTGCGGTCCCGCATAAGCTGTGTCACGACGGTGGTTAACAACTAGTTCAATCAACCCAGGGTTTCCCAATCCAGCAACGCGCACGTTCACATAAAAGAGGCGGTGTTTGCACAGCATGACCAATTGCAAACATCTACCAGAGCCGCATATTTTACATAAGAAGAGCAAACTATAATTCTACATAAATATGAAGGACACAGACATGGTTTTACAGGCAAAACACAATACAGTCGCTGCTTCCTAAAACAGGAAGGAAAGCTGGCAAAAAATAGCCGACGCTGTAGATGCGTAAATCACAACGCTTATCAATATCACTTCGGTTTTTGGTGTTTTTTGCCCCCAACGTCTCCTCCCAGGCAGCGCGGCAATGGTTATGTTTAGGGTTAAGGTTAGGGTTAGCTGCCTGGAAGGCGCCGTTGGAGGCAAAAAACACCATCGAGCTATCACTTCCCCATCAGTCAGGCACAAGATCTGACCATAATTACACTTGTGTTTAAACAGTTTACACTTGTGCATAAACTGTCGTTGCTTTAGCCTATTATTTCACTTGCTACCCTGGCAGTGGGAAGCGATCGTGAGAGCAAATAAAAAATATAAAAACATAATTCAAACCGATGCGCGCATTGGCAACACACAGCAAGTAACCGACAAATAGCCTTATACAGAATAAACTCCTCTGAAAATCTATAGGCTATCTTTCATAAAAAATACCCATCAGGGAATCTTAACGGGGTTGTCGGTCTCTAAATGTTTTAACTTTTATGAGCGCACCTCTCTCCGCGCACCGAGCTCCACCGGATCTTCTAAGAACGGTGACGCCGTTATCAATCGAGTATTGATTGGTCAGTAGGCGGTGCTTTTACACCGGTTGATCTCTAATCTCCAACATAACCTGCTCCCAAGCAGGGGTCCGTTTCAGAAAGCAGGTTTAGTGAAAACTCTGAGTTTGTTAACCCTGAGATGAGGGAAACTGGGTTTTCTGTTTCAGAAAGGGAGGTCAACCTGAGAGAGAGGGGTAACTCCAGCCCGTTTCAGAAAGAGAGGTAACTTAACCTCATTCAGTTACTATGGTAACTGAGCCTGTGAACCTAACCTGGTCGGGAGCAGGTTTTCTTCAAGAAACCTTGAGTTTCTCTCAGTCTCCTCCCTCTGACACAGCGCTCTTTCATTACCTCATTCATTCATTCAGTCTGTATCAGGCGCATTTTAGCGCAATTTGTTATCTATATTATCTGCATGAATAAAAAAACGTATTGGTTTATCTTAGGCAGATTATGAAACGTTTTTTTCTCAAACATTGCATGTCCTTTTGTCGATGATCCCGTTGATGAAAAAGGTGTATTACTTCACAGAGAGTTTACGTCTGGAGATGATATGAGTCCCGACTAGATGTATTTTCATTTCCAGATAACCGATTTGAGAGGTATTTTCTTCAGTCGATTAGATATGTAGAGACCTTATCCGTCCTCATATCACTAACATCCACCATCGTGGACATGCTTTTACATCCCAGCAGATTCTTTGTGTCACATTATTTTTTTTTGCAAACAGCAGTTTTCTTTACAACATTGGTGAAGCGGATCATATTAGTAAAGCCACTGTATGCAGAGCTGTCAGAAAAGTGTGCCTCGCTCTGAAACGTTTTTTTTTTTTTTAAATGTTTTTGTAGTGTTCCCTGGACACAAACCAGTGAGAGCCATTAAAAAAAATTAAATGATTATAAATTATATTTCTGTTAATGATCATGGTGCTGCAGGCTCAGAATGGGATTAGTTACTTTTTTTCCCGCAGGATTGCACCTAAATGAAATAGGTGTAATACCATTCCAGTTTTCACCAGTAATATTATAGGTTACGTGTGATTAAATATGAAATGAATACACAGTCAATGCTTACGCATTGACTCGAGCAGCAATTTTATCCCCACACCAATTCTCTCTCTTTTACAGCAGCCGCTGTGTTGCTTTTTTAACGAAATACATGTTCAAACTCACTGTATGTGCGCATGAGTATTTCCGCCGACCAGTTTGTTTGTGGTTCTTACCATGGTGAATCGTAGTATCATGACTCCATTCATGCTGCCTTTTTATTGTGGTGGTGCACGCGCTTAGCTCGGAGTCAATCTACTCCGAGTTGATTGAACCAACTCAAATCAGCTGTTCTGGAACCGAAAACTCAGTTTCCCATCTCAGGGTAAATCAACTCAGAGTTCAGGGTTAGACTCAGAGTTTGTTAAACCTCCTTCCTGAAACGGACCCCAGGTTAGGTGTTCAGCACAAGTTACCATGGCGATTTAACCCGGTAACAAGTGATCCACCGTCGTGATACACAAAACCCTGGGTTGAACCTGAAGTTACCTTGGTAACGCCAAATCTTGCTTCGTAGTACATGCCTCTGATCTGCCTTTTTTACCACTTCTGTTGTCTTTTTTTTTTTTTTATTGTTTTATCTTTAGAGATCTTTATTTATCGTAGAGCTCAAATGAATTAAATGAATCTGCAACTATTTTGATCACTGATTGATCGTTTAATATTTCATGCCAAAAATTGCAGAGTTTCACCTTCTCAATGGCGAGGATTTGCTGCATTTCTTTGTCTTATGGGAAAACTGGGCGTTGGACTGACAAAACAAGGAATGTTAAGAAATTGTGATATAATTTTCCATTAACATTTTATGGACCAAATTATAGATCAATTGAAAAACATAATTGGCAGATTATTAGATAGCATTTTAATTGTAGACTTTGTCAACATTATACTGGTAGTTGGATTTATTGTTATGTTGTAAGTTGTTTTAAGAATATGCTATGATCAAGTGTACATTTAAAATGGCCTTTTTTCTGTCCAATTTCAAGATACAGATTAAAGATTACTTGTTTGTAGAAAAATCCTGAAACAAGGGTAACTGCACTTGGAACAAGCTGATTTATCTCACTTCACTGGCAGAATGGTTTCTGTTATTTTCTTTAGGGATGAATCTGAGCCCAAATGATCTTTTAAAAATTGTAAATGCTGTTTCATAGGCTTTCATACCTTGAGGAAAAAGTATAGTTCTTGGGGGAAATGTTTTTTGAACGTTTGGTATGAAAGAGCTCAGATTTAAATTGTCAGCTTCAATCTAAAAATACCTAAATACATTATTGCATGAAAAAGAATTCTCTATACTCACTGTTCCGTTGTGCCCACCCCTGCCTCATCTCTTTTTGTGTGACTCAATAATGGTTGCTGCTGCCTCTTTTGTCTGAGCTGAGAGTAGAAGTAGAAGAGGTCTGACCTCCCCCTCCTCCTAATCTTCACCCTCTCTCTCTCCTCCTCCTCCTCTGCCATTGGCTCTCTTTCTGGAGTTTAAAGATAAAAATCTTAGCTATGTTAGTCATTTTCTGGCCGAGCGGCACCACACGACTTAAGGCATCGCTATAAGGAGGGGTGTGTGTATGTGTGTATGTTAGAGAGAGAGAAAAAGAGCAGCCTGTAAACATATGATGTAGGAGTTCAGTTTGCCTGGCAACAGGTGAAAAGACTAAGATGAGACTGTTGATAGTATGGTTTGAGCTTTTCTCACTGCTGTTAACACCTCTGTCCTCTTTCTACCACCTGCACATCCTGCATGCCTTATCATCCCAAGCTCCCCTTTTGATGAGGTGTGGATCACTTTGACCCCGCGACTAATAAGTAAAACAGTAACCGTCATAAAAAATTCATGAAGCCGATCTTCAATTAAAAAAAGGTTTGATGTTGAAAGTGAAGTGCTAGGTGTGACATTTGAACAGCACAGATTCACTGGGTTTATCTCCTCTTCAATATGTTTACATTTACTTTGACGAACACCGTGTTATGTGTGCGTTGTATGTTTGTTTTCTGTGTTTGTGAGGAGTGGGCTGAGGAAGAGGTTCGCCTGATGTCAGAGGTTGTTGTGGGTGTATGAGTCATACCGGGGGTGGTGGCGGCTGGTGTGACGGTTTGACGACATCGCCTGCTGGAACAGATGGTTTCAGTCACCATGGGGGGGGAAAGCACAGTTAGAAGTACAGTGAGAGATGCTGGTCATTTAAAGGTGGCTGATTGTCGGTATGTTGATAGAGGTGTTCAAGGCAACTCCGCGTAGTTACAGTTCCAACAGGCAGTAAGGGGCAATTTAATTTGTTTTACAAAGGCTGTTCCACTCTAGAAAGAATAAACTCTGGTGGAGATAAATGCTTTTCAATGTTTGGAGTCAGGGTGCAAAATAAAAAAAAAAAAATGGCTAGTGAATGTTAAAATTTTGCCAGGCACTCAATAGATAATCATTGTTTTTTGGGCTGGTGAGTGAAGCAAAGCTACCAGCCACTTGCATATTTTACCAGCGTTTGGCTGCTAGTTGTTATTCAATTTAAACATTTCCTCTGAAGTTGCATAAATTGATCTTGACGTATCACTGCTTCATGTTGTTTGGACATAAAGCAGGTAAGACTTGTTTTGCATTTCCTTTGGCACAGGCAACATCGGCCTCTGCCAAATCAGCTTTTTGTCCTAAAACGCAGCCATTAGACACTAGAATTAGCTTTTTTTCCGACCTAGTATAATCAACCTGTTGACTTATGAAGTGTGGTTTTTATTTATAAATAATATAAATGTATTATTCAGTTTTCAATCCTCTTGTCAATCATTTCACATCATAGCGGTGGAAAAATACAGAGAAAATCAACGTTGTTCCCATTTTGTTCATATGAACTAGTTCATTGAGGTTATCATAAGCTCAGAGCATTCCTGTATCACCTTAAAAAGGGAGACTCATTGTGAGGAAAAACAAATCAGGAGAGGGGAATAATCACATTGTTCCACTAAGTCAACTAATATGCAGAAGGCAATAACTGGTTATCACGTTTGACAACTATATTACTGAAGTTGTAATAGTAAATATTTTCACTGCACAGTACTTGGAGAAATAGTATATTACTACTAACGTTGACGATTACACGCAGAGTGCATAGAGATAAAAAGAGGTTCTCCCTGAGGGAAAAGGGCAGGATTTATCTCACAGACAGGCCTACTTTTAAATTACCAAATATCTTTACTGGAACTGGGAGGGTTTGAAGGGGCTCCCCAAAGGCTTCTGCACATGGAGTTACAGCACTGTGGCGGCAGCGAGCCTGTAAAACTTACTGTCGGTCATTACAGCAGGTGGTGTGAAGGTGATAGCATAGCTGAGCATGTTTTAATTAAATTGTTAACTTACAATGTGTGACACATTATATGATGACATTGTGAGTTTTCCTTTTTTTCACATCAATAATGACGGAGTACATTTCTACATCACTGCAGCTAGGTAAAACCAGCTGCTGGGGCTCAATACATTTTTTTAGCTGATGTGAAGTTGGTCATTAACATGTAGAAGCAGTGACTATTGTATTCATGTTTTTCCAAGTTGTAGTCATCAGTAGAAATAATATGTAACTTCAGGACAGGATCAGCCCCAGTAATAGTCATTAGGGGTGGGGGAAAAAATTGATACAGCATAGTATCACAATATTTTCCGTGGCAATACTGTATCGATACACAGACGCCAAGTATTGATCTTTTATTATATATGTGTTGGTCAGTTTGTCTGCTTGACAATCCCATTTTGCAGCAATAAAAGAGAAATGTATCTTTTTAGATAAAACAGATGTTGACAAAGTTTCCTTTTGGGGACATCATTTGAAATTGGGAAATATTTGAAGTTAGAAAAAAGGTAATAAATTGCAATATATCGCAGAATATTGCAATATGTTTAAAATCGCAATAATATCGTATCGTGACATAAGTATCGTGATGATATCGTATCGTAAGGCCTCTGGTGATTCCCACCCCTAATAGTCATGGGATCAGACAAAATGAAGGGACATTTTCACTTGTCACTATTTGATCCTCCTTTAATTTATATATCAGCTAGGTGTTTTTTAAACATTATATACCAATTGTATGTCTCATAAACCACAGGGTACACAGGGGAAGTGTGTTGCATCTACCAAAATATTTTAATAATGCACTCTACATGAAGCAGCTATACATACAAAAATACTCAATTTATTTCAATTCCTTTTCAATTCCTCAATTGAAATTGATATACTGTATAAAAGCCACCAGAAATGTCACTCTGTCTACTTTCCACTGAATGTGAACATTTTAAAGTATTTTATATAGTGTTGCTAATTAGATTCTTATAAGCAAACGACATGATGACGATGATGATAATTTTTGGTGAAGTCATAATCATGCTAAAATTGATAGAATGGATTATTTCTGTAAAAGGCTGTCAATTTCTATAGGTTTATGTAGTTAACAAATTCTCTAGGCATTAAGCTATTAAATCCACTTTCCAACTGAATTGTCTAAAGTGGGACTTGTTCTGATGTCATGCAGGGAGCAGAAACCAAGGAACATTACATCCTCCACTGACAACTAATGTGTGTAATAACAAAGAACATGCTGCATATAGTGTTATTTTGTCCCTGTTTTTGCACACCTTGTAGATTGTTCCAGGCATGAAAATCAGTGTTTAACACATGCAGAGTGTAAAAGGAGTAATTGTATGTAAAGAAAATGTTGCCTGTGAGCCAGTTTGGTGCGTCTCTCCAAATGTATTCTTGTTTTTATCAGAAGATTCTGGAAACTTTACACAAATAATGCTCCCGCCTGCCTCAGAGGTTAAAAATTACAGTCTACATTCTAGAGTTTATGTGGGTCAGGATTTAATGGTTATCAGTGAACATTTTATGCTAATGGATGCAAGCAAAATAGCCATGATCCCAGTACATAAGACTAAGTTTAGACCGGCTGTCTGATGTTGTTATAAAATTGATGCAAAGTAACTTTTTTAACCCCTAATTTTATTAAGAGCAGCATTATTCAGGCTTCTTACACCAAGTAATGAATCAGGTAAACAGACTTTTGCAGATACACTGCCGAACACATTCCAATAGTTTCAGTGTCACTTTTATTTGTAAAATATTCACAATGAAAAGTAATAGGCATTGTTGTGGCACTGACTTCACAGAGGCTCACAGCACTAACAAACACACCGTTTATTTAGTGCACATGCATCATGCTAGATTCAAAGCCCTTACAATATTAACGGTTCTTTGCACTTAAACTCAACTTGTCCACATGATTGGAGGAACAGTTTGTGTTGCTTCAGTCTGATTTTGGATGTGAAGTTTGTTAGTAAATCCAAAAACAACCTCAATGCACTGTGGTTTCCCCTCCAGGCTCCAGAGAGGCTAATAAACTAAACACAAGCTATTAAACTAACTAAACACAGCACACACAGTAAATAGCAACACACACATACACACAGCCACAGACTGTAGTAAAAGATGAATGGCACAACGGTGCACATCACAGCTTTTGCAGCTGTTGACAAAGCAGCAGAAGCAGTTCTTGTGCAGAGACAAATCCACTGATAAAGCTGTCGATGTTCAGACTCTGTTTGATTCCTTGCTCTTCTCTATGGAAATATTCATTGGCTTGTCTTCCATATTACAGTATAGAGTTGTACTTTTTGTATGATAGCCAATGCAATTTAAATATCATAACTGCTAAGTTGATCTGGATTATTATGAATTCCATAAATACTAGCTTACAAAGCAGTGTAAAGGTTGAATCACTCACTGTTACCCCAAACCTATCAACTCCTGTGTTTAAAAACCAGCATTGTGCTGTAAAGATATAAAACACTGTCCTGTGAGACATTCCAAACCCACCTCTTCTTCTCCCATCCAATGACACATTACAGCTCAGCACGTGTTAACAAGATCTTAAAGCCAGTACCTTATGTTAGCGGGGTGGATATAAAATCAGGCACTACTCTTTTACCTATCTGCCTCCCCTTCTCCTCCCCTCTCTTTTTTCTATTTCCATTCATCCTACTTGACAAAGTGCAGGGCCTCAGCCGCTACCACAGAGCCTTTGCTGCTGTCAAGGCTGGTGACCAGCTTGAAGCCTGATTTCAGCGCTAGCATCACTGTCTCTAGTTTCAGACAGTCAAGTGTGCACAAGAATGTGCTGTCCTCCTTCAGCACGAGCCGCGATCCAGGCTCCGACTTGATGAAGTGTCGAAACTGGATCACGTTGGACGACACCACAAATTCTTCCGGAAAGCCATCCAGGCGACTCTTGGAGATCTGCACCAGTCGCCCTTTGACCTTGTCGATGAAGGCGGAGTCACTGCAGTACACCTTGAGACCCTGCGACCTCTCATGGCTATCCGTCATCTCCAAAAAGGCGGCCTCCCGCTGGGCCGTCCTCTGACTTTCCCACTCGACCACGGCTTCCACCAGTTCACTCAGATGGTAAAAATCAGCCTCCCGTCGCAGGAGCCCTACTTCCCGGAAGTCGTCAGGCAGCTGGAGCTCTCCGGTTCGGAGGTAATTGAGCACATGGCGAAAAACTGGACCATCTCTATCAATGAATGGGTTGCCCATGGAATCGGTGTGCTGAACCGGCTTCTTACCGTTGGCCAGCTCTTCCAGATAGGAACCCTGGTGTTTGGCAAGGGTGGTCCGGTGGGCAGTGTACAGGAACCCCCCTACATTGATGGTGATGGTGCCTGAAGAGGGCTTCTTAAAGCTCTTGCTGGGCTGCAGCAGGTCAGGGTTGATGTGCCTCAGTTCACTTTCCATCCTTCTGAGGTTCCATTCCATTCTCTAGTCACCCTCTCCAGCCTCGACCCAGCTGCCTTAGAGCTGGTGTATCTGCAGTACAAATCAAGTCTGTTTTTTTCTTCTCTTTTGGATCTGGCTGTTTGAGTTTTTGCTGCTGCTGAGAAAATGAAAAGGTGTTGTCAGCTGTCGTATAGTGAGAGTGAATGTTTTTGAGAGTGTGTGATGGTGGATGGGTGAGTGCTGTCTGGCAGGAGAGCTACAGTGAACTGGGAGCTGAAAACAGACTGTTTCTCTGTGCTGCTCGATGTCCCTCCTCTCCCTCTCTCTGCCTCTTCAGGAGTGGGTGGGCAGACAGCGTCACATTCAGGGAGGAGAGAGTGGAAATATAAGACCAAACAGAAGGGTACGGACTCTGGAGCGCTTGCGTTCTTGCTTGCGCTCTTTCCCTAATTATCTTTGATAAAAAGATTACACACACACATGCACCAGATTTTGGAGGGGGGGAGGGGGGGTGTTGCTTCCATAATTGTTGTGGTGTGAAACTGTCTCAGCTTGTGTGAGTCTGAATATCAAACTCCCTTTGCAGCCAAATCCATCTGTTTACCACACAGTGTTACATGTGAACTGTAATCTGTTTGAAAAGGAGTTTAATTTGGGGCTTTATTGCCATGTTTTTTCTCATCTCTGGTTATGACAGGGAAAAGTAGACTGCTAGCTTTATATAAATGAAAGCAACGGGATGCTTTTAAATATGCATATCCTGTTTTCTTTCTTGAAAAATGTGTGTGTGTGTGTGTGTGTGTGTGTGTGTGTGTGTGTGTGTGTGTGTGTGTGTGTGTGTGTGTGTGTGTCTTGTGTGCGCGCTGACTTTCCTGTGGAGGAAATGGACCAATTACAGTCGGTGGTGGTCTGGTCATGATGGACAGGATTTGAATTGGCTAATGCTTTGGCCTCATTGACTGTACAAATAAATGGACGGTTCAGTGATGTCATCCACTGGTTTGTGAACTACTGTTTTGAAGCCTTGAGTGTGGAAATGTGGCCATCTTGATTTTTTTTAATTAAGTAAAAAGTAGGGTCATTTTCTCATAGACTTCTATGAGCCGACTTGTTTTTGCAACCAGTGGAGTCGCCCCCTGCTGGAAATTAGACATAAATAATTTTTACAGTCTGTTTGGCCTGTTAAAGCCCCCTGAGGGGAGCTTCACCAGACTTGTAATTTGGTACAAATGCCTCATACCACCACCATGTGTGTTTTCCATTTTTGATTAATCTGTCGATTTCTTTTCAATAAATAATACGGTGCATAAAATGTAAGAAAATAGTGGAAATTGTTTAAAACCCAAAGATATTCAGTTGACAATGACATAAAACAGAGCAAAGCACCATATCGATCGACTAAACAATTAATTGACTGTTGTTTTAGCTCTACAATGTTTTCCATAGCATAATATTTTGTGATTAAAAAGGATGTTAATTTTTTACTCAGAAGCGGGACACAATATAAGACACCTGAAAGAGTGTCTGTTGGTGTTTACCTGCTTATTTATACCCTCCCTCTTTGTACAGAGAGCCTCCACTGCTGTGAGTGTGACTTCATGTGGAGTTACACTCTGGTTCCACCCCAGTGGCCTTTCATGACGGTTTGGTAAATGGCCATGAAGTGCTGCAGAGCGGGCTTTCCTTCTGGCACTTTGTCCCATCTCTGCCGGGCTCTGTTGGAGTGAGCACTGGGTTGTTGGTCTCCTCCGCGGTTAACTTTGGTTAAACATCCAGCGCTACAACTACTTAAGTGATTATGTGTGTGTGTGTGTGTGTCAGTATTTCTTCAGGCACCGTCTTATGAGAAATTTCAAAACCTTGGGGCAAGAAGTAAAAAATGGCACAAAACAAATGCTTGTATGTTAAACTCTCTGTACTGTGCGTGAACTTCTTATTTTACAAACACATATGCACAAACAGTCAGGCGGATAACCTGCACTCAGAATGTATGTCTATGCTGAATCTGACCCCAACAATAATTCTGTCCAGATGGTTTGTAACCTACTTCAGATGTTTGTTTTTTTACAGCAGGAAGGCAATGCCAGTCAATTTGCATAATTTATCAGCATTTGCACAGGAGTCTCAAGGCCATTTTATGGTTCTGCAGAGGCTCCACGCAGAGCTTTTGGCGTAGCCTACGTAAGTGGCCTGATGTTTATACTTGTGCGCTGGTGTGTGCGTCGAGCCGGTGTGTGTGTGTGTGTGTGTGTGTGTGTGTGTGGGGTGTGTGTTAGAGCGGGGGAGAAGTGAGAGAGTGACAGCGATTAGCTTCGGAGCGAGTACCGACTCTAGAGTCATAGTGGGAGAAACAAAGTGTCTCCCTTGTGTTTTCTGACCAAGGTGGGAAAAGTTAACCCTCTCCTTGATATCCTGTTGTTTATGGAGAAGGAGAACCAGGAAATGAGTCAAGGGAAATGCACCGCTGCCAAGCCACGGCCGAGTGACGTGCGTCGCTGCAACGTGTAGTTACTTTTTTCGAGAGGTGCACGTCAGGCTACGGCGTAGGGTCCGGTGTAGATGCAGAGGGGTCTGCGGGGGTACGCCGTCGATTCACTGCAGAAGCATAAAACGGCCTTTAGCCTGACAAGCCAGACCCACATCAATATGTTGGGTCTGGGTACTTACCATTAGCAGGGCTCAATCCAAGAAGTTGGAAAGTTTAAAGAGATGTGTCCAGATAAAAAGTGACCTTTTGTTTAGTACCTCACTGGACCATTAAAACAGTTTCTACATGTTGTGAGAGTGACTGTACAAAGGAACTTGATGGCTTTGGTGTTAATACTGACCCTACAGACATAAGAGCTTTGTGTAACTACCAAACATTAATGGGTGTATGCTACTTTCTGACCCCTAAATTCACTCATAGTTTGGTAACTGTTTGATTACTTCTTATTGTGTGCCTCAAACCACTAATGCTCCTCTATCAAGGACCACCATCTCTCACTTAGCAAAAATGGATAAGGTGCATTATGTTCTGGTCCATATAGTTGAGAAAGAGCAACTGTACTTTCTCAGTGATGCTCAGATTCGCCCTCTTTGCACCCACGATCTTGCCTTTTTCAAAGTCTGTGGGATCACACTTGAGACCACTTCTCAGCCGTCCGTTCACATGCAAAGTAGATGTAGAACTGAAGGTGCTGTTGCATGCAGCTGTTTATTTAGCAGCGCAGATGAAAGAGGAGAGATGATTTAGATTTTTCTTGGCCCGTATTTATGAAACTTAAATACACTTCAGAATGCTCCAAAGAGAATTTGAAGTAAATCAAATGTTCTTGTAAAGCTAACAAGAAAGCAGCAGCTGTAAATAGTACAGTAAATCAATGAGTGATTGCTCTTGGTCAATATAAGAGACCTCATTAGCTCTCATAAATTGCATTTTTAAGTCAAATAAATAAAAAAACATTTTTTTACAGGTACAGTTTTGACCCACATCACTACATTTAGATGCGTGTTTTTTCTGTGTGCAAGAGCATTAAAAGCATATTAAAATTTTCATTTGAGAGATCACAATCATGAAAAAAATCCCAGCCCTTTTCCTGGCAAACTAAATAAAAAATAAGGTGATCAAACTTTGTAGACTGCAAACCTGTGCAACAGGTGTGTTGCATTTGTGCAACAGGTTGTCAACTACCTTAGAGCTAGTGCTGTAAATGGAGGTGCATTGCAGAGGAATAACAATTTGTTTTAGTTGAAGCACTCAATTTAAACCCAGCTGGTTACTAAAATACGGCGTTTTGTGTTTATCTGGGGGAAGATCCCAGAGTGACAGCTCTCTCTGTCTCCATGGCGATTTTCTAATCATAAGTGATTAGTGGTATCATCATCAACATTCAATTGGAATTGCAAACGAGGCCAAGATGCAGCAGAGAGGATTGTGGGAGGTTTGACCTGCTTTCTGCCTCCTGTTCATTAAAACTGGCGCATCAAGGACGATTGTTATCTTCAAAGTCAGTGAGAATCTGTTTGTCACAGCTGTTGTGTCTCTATCAACTGAAAGCTTAGGACGTTCAAATCCAATTTCCCAAAATGCTGCAAGCAAGGACTCTCTTTCTTAAAGGTGATGAATTATTCATAGAGCTGCTCTAAGAGCTTGTGGTGTAACATATAGTCGTTGACTGCTGTGAAGCTGGCATGGCAACCACTTAAAATAGGGTGTTGTATGAGCTCAGAGCTGTCAATCTCTTGCTTTATTCATTATGGAAGTCTGTCTACTGTATAGAGTCTTTGTGTGTGTCAGGTAAAGTTAATCTAAAGATAACAGCATTTTATTTGTAAAGAATACATATTGCCCTGGGTTTCAGTGGAGCATTATTGTCACATGGTCTGCATAATGTTTTATGGACTTTTTAAAATGTTGAATTTTGATATAAATCTTGAATGTTGTTTCAAAATGTGAGTAGTCAGGAGGTTCAGTACAAAGCTTTTAAATCACTTTACATATTAGCGCATGAAATCTATAGTGATCTACAATCATATAACATCATTGAGAAAGGATTAACACTCTTGCTAAAAATGAAACCGCAACATAGAAAAATCTAAGTTGTGGAGGCATGAGACCAGGGGCTTCATGTATAAAAGACTTTCTTACCAGAAGATGGCGTACGGCCAAAACTTGAAAAGTACCTACGCACAGAAATATTCACATGTATAAAACCGGGCGTACGCCAGGTCCTGCGCACCTTTCCTTTTTACATCACAATCAACGTGAAATTGAGCGCACATGAACGAGCCACGACCCCACCTTGCCTCCTCCCATGAATGAATACGGAAATGACTATAAATGTGCCCCCAACGTCATTCTTTGTCTAATCACAACGGGTAATACCTCTGCAGACGATCACGGGGGTGGAGGCGAGAATTTTTTTTTCTGTTTGTAGTTTTGTCATCTTGGATAAGCAATAAAAGAAAATGCCCAGAGCGGCAAATGGTGACCGGGCGGTGAATGCACAGAACCATGGCAGAAATTAAAAAAAATGTTGAACTGGAAATCAAGAGAATGGTGGCAGCGCCACACCAGTTGCCAAACAACATGCATCTCAGTGTCAGTCCAAATTACGCACAATAAGCAGTTTGAACTCACTGATGTAATGCCATTGATTTTCTACATGTTAGTAGGCTCAGTTACAGTGAGGCCAGTGTCGCTACGGCAGGTGACAGTGCGCTCGGATCCGCTGCGCCACCCATTGATGAAATAATGAAATAGTAAATAGGACTACAGTAACAGAAATATGTGCAGAATCAAGACAGTCAAGACGGCCCAGTGTTTGGTGGACTGGGTACACCTTGTTCACTTACATAGCCTACAAATCATCCACGGGATCAATTACGCATCACATGAGTTTGCCCACCCAACACAGCGTTTGTTCCTGGGGAGATGGATTCTGTACGCCATGGATGTCTGAGCCTCAGCAACTACAGAATCACAGGCACTATTGCATTTGCCGTGCCGATCTTTTTGTTGCACAGTGAGTAGATATTTCATTTATGGGAAATACAGAGAATGACTGAAAGTATTTTCTAAGTGGATTTATCATTAATTTCCCGTCCTCATGTTTAACAGAGGTTAAGTAGCCTGTAAATTAAACAGTTAGTAGTGTGAAAGATGTGAAACATTACCCACATAAATGATCAAACTTTTATGGAGTATTGGCGGATAAAATTATGTTTTTTCATAGACAACGTCACAGACGTATGCCAGTAAGTGAAGTGGAAACTTTATTTTGTAATGTTTGGTGATTTTCTGCACTTTTCAGTTAGAATTCGCCATGTTACAGAGCCAGGAAAGACTTTGTGCACAGCCCGCACATTCTCACGACTGCTCAACAGTTTGCGTGACGGGCCGGACATTCTCACGTCAAGTAATTTTTTTTTATACATCACAAAGTGTCCGTGAAAACCAGCGTATGCAAGCTTTGCATGCGTACGTAACGTTTATACGTGAGGCCCCTGGAAATTTAGACTTATATTTTTCTGTTTACCTTGTTGAAATCCATGCTGCAGCCTTTTTCAAAAACTTGCCAACAGCCAATATGTTTTTAGGCTGAGAAATCAACCACTAGTACTGGTAATTAAATTGCCCACCAATTCTCTCTGCGTTAGAAGCACTTTGAAGCCTATTTGTGGTATGTGGATGCTGCTAATCCATGTTACAATCAAAATGAGTGGGCTGAATGCAGTTACAGACATCGGAAAATCACTTCAAAGTTAATGAATGGAATCATTAAATTTCCTTAATGATGCAGCCTCTGGGCTTGGTAGAGATGAGTTCTAATGGAAAATTATATTTGGAGATCCAATCAGTGCCTTTAATCAGATTTCTAAAGCCGTGTGTACGTACATCTCTGTTTAACACATTTCAGTAATTATCAAACTGGGTGCACATGCACAAGACTGATTTCCACTCTTACAGTTAACCACAGATAGAGTAGGCATGTCCAGTCTTTAGACCTGTCAAAGAAAAGAATGGCAGAGAATTAGCAGTTTCCCCATTTGTGTTGCATTGGCGAAGCTCTCTAACAAGGCCAGAGCGGCTGCCATTATGCACAACCATTATGCTTTTTATAGCAGCTGTATCATTAACTCATCACATACACCTGTAAACCATCATCAGCAGTGATATGGGAAAGGTAATGATGTAGTTTACATTGCTCATATTAAAAAAAAAGAGTTTAGAAGGGCTTTACAATAAAGGATAATATGACAAGTTATAAACACAGGGAAATAAAATGGTACCTTCAGTGTAAATAAATTCAGACAAAACCATCAAGTTGTATGATTTTTGTTGGTATTTTCATGGTAAATGAGTGGGTTGACATGGGCAGCACAATACTTGTACAAGAACAGGGTCTTTCAATGATATAGCAACACCAAATGTATGCAGTCTTGGGTTTTCTGGTTTGTTTTGGTGTCTATTTTAGAAGGAGGCGAACAATATGAGCAGCTGACAAAACAGCCAGTGAAGAAAAGGGTGGGCCCTGATGAGAGACAGAGAGGGGTTATGATGTGTTGTTACACTTGTTAAAAGTGCTTATTAGTGAGTGTAAACCTGTCTTTTGTGCGTATGCATCATTTATACTCTTGGCCCCATGTCTTTCTAAAGTATTTAGATACTATTCCTGAAAGCTAAAACCACCTCAAAGATCAATCTCGATTGGCATTTTAACCCAAACCAGGAGGTCACCAGGCTTCAATCGGATCAGAGCCAAGATCAGAGACAAGAGAGTGTTGTTTTAGAGAAGCAATGAAATCATCCAAAAGAGAGAGGAGGAGGAGAGTTATCTGGGAGCAGAGAGAGCCAGAGTCACATGAATAGCCTCAGGCACAGTAACAGAAGCAGCTTATGCAATGTGTCAGATCTTGAGTTTGTGAGAAAGAAATTATTTTGTAGAAGCTGAATGGGGCTTAAGGTTAGTAAACCTTGAAAAGAAAAAGGAAGAACTGTGGCTGCAATGGTTTGACAATACTGAAGCGCAGTATCCATGTTGCATGCTGATGAAGGTCTTTTGACCGTATTTATTTATCTTTTTATTTATTGCTCTAGATCTAGTATTATATGTAGGCTTGGTGTGGTTGTAGGTGATATATAGTGAAACGTAGATGAAGAGGGATAGTTTACCCAGAGACGGTGATGGTGGACAGTGGCCTGGTGGGCGGCGAGCTGTTTGTTGTGTTTTAACATTAGGAAGGTCAGAGCTTTAAGGAAAAGGGCCTCGGAGCAGATGGAGGTAAGAGATGAGCGTGAGGGGGTGGACGAGTGACCTCCTCACCCTCGCGTCTGTCTCTCCTCCTCCTACAGTCTTAACTCGACCATTTTTCACTTCTCTGCTCTCAAAGAATTAGCTAAATGCATATTAACATGTACAGTACAATACCGTTGATACATGTCTTGGCTTTTCCATCTACCTGTTTATTAATGTTTTCCTGATTTCCCTTTTATTAGACTGCCTATTAATAGTTTTTTTTATTTCGGAATAGGATGATATTACCATTATTTGGATTAGATTCTGTCGTCTTATCCTGATCCTGATCTCACTGTATTACTCTGGCAAACTTTAATACGCTTCTTTATTTACTCTCCTGGTTTGTTTTTAGTTTTAACATTGTAAAGTGACTGAAGTGCAGTAAATGAGGGTTGTTTTACAGAGAAGATATGCCAGCATTACTATGAAATCACACATTCATAATCATCAGTCAGCCTCTGATTTAGTCTCACTGGAGCATCTTTTGTTCTTCAGTTCTTTAGTCTTGATTGCAGATTTGAACTTTGAGACAGATTGAGGATTTTTTGGGGGGCCAGAAGTGTCCACTGGATGCAATGTGGTCATGGTTTAGCTCCGTTGTGGATTTTGTAAATGATCTGCTGCAATTCCAGCCAATGTGCCACCGTACACACAAGGGTCTTTTCTCCATTTGGTCTTAACATGCTGGGTCTCCTTATGCTCAAGCAACATCTCTGAAGCGTAACATTAACATGCTTATACATCTGAATACCTATATTAATTAAGAATTGACATACAATCAAAATTCATTTGTTACTGACTTATTCTTTACATACATAAGTAATTTCACAATGTATAACAGACATATATGACACAAAAGCATACTTTCTGCTAATACAATTGTTGTGCAAAAGAAAACAAATGGGGTTAAAGTAGGGGGTATTTGTAGGAGTAATATAGTGTTTATGAATATTTTCAGTTGAAGCGTGAAAAAGAGGCAAAGTAACTCACAACACAACAATGGAAACAAAACCTCTAAAATTGAGTAAATACTTATTATTGAAACATAAAAACCAGGACTACATGAAGAAGCTCAGCTTGTGAAATGCTTACATCTAAACCACAACGGAGTGATATAAACTCTGAAGTTGGGTTTATTGATTTGCAACTCACAGTATATTTGCCCTTTTTAGCTGCATCATTGTGACATGAGCTGATATATAAGTCCACCCAACACATATTGTCTTATGGTGCTCTTTGGATAAATCCTTGTGTGGGAACAAGCGATGTGGGAGGAGACTGATTACAGCTAAAACCAAGATCGAAGTGCATTTAGGCTGTCGTCTTCTGCCACTGTTTTGGACATACCACATACATCTGGTTACATTTTTCACTTTCACACAATAAATTCAACTGGGACCTAAAACATTGAGAAAACATTACAGCTGTCAATGGTGTGTCATCACAGCGCTGTACCATGACACAAATAAAGCTACAGAAATGGACCTGGTAATCCATTTCTCTTCCTCTGATGGTATTCCCTCATTACAGTTGGTATAACATCATTATAGGTGGTGTTACATTGTCTGCTAATGGAGGATATCAGTCTGGACAGGGACCTGCATTTAGACCCTGCAGAATAAGCAATCATGCTAACATAAAGTAACATATAGTGTACTCCAGTGTCAATCAGATTAACTCTCTGCAAGAACGTGAATAATCTAAAAAAAAAATCTTTAAAGTCAAACAAGTGTTTTCACCCCGTGGAGACTTTCTCTACTTGACTCATACGATATGTCTGGACCATTTGAAGATTTTATTTCGTAAAAAATTTGAGATAAGAGAAAATTGGTGAATTTGACAAATTCTCTTATATCACTGTGTTATAAGACTGTGGTATTTATAAATGAAAAGAGGAGCAGCTGCTTGACATAATTCAACTCTACCATGTGGCTGCATAAACACAGTTGTGATTTTATTGGTGTGATTTTAAATCTCCGCCTCAGCTTTTTTTTCTTTAGATAGAGAGTGAGCGTAATAAAAACGGATGCAGCTTTGAATGACGGATGCGTAGTGGAATTAGGAGGATGTCTGCTGAAGGTGACCAAAACATTGATCTAGCACTTGAGTTTTATATTGAAGCCAACGTGTGTGAGAGTCTATTTATCTTAAGTATTCCTCCCACTCACAGTAGCCTTGAGCTACCCATGCTGTGGTCAGTCCACATCCAATGTTGGTTCTCTTGCTCTATCTACAGTATGTGTCTTTCTATGATTACAAAGACATTTCATTCTTTCATACAGTGTCCCTCTGGGAGAGAAAACAGGAAGACTTGAGTTGCAGTAGGGAAACTTACTTAACATTTCTTAATGGCTTTGATGAAATCAAACAGGGTGTTAGACCAGGACTAGTGCACAGCAGGGATGTTGGTGTTGGATGTTGGTGTGCACACATGTTTCTTGTGTGTGTGGGTGTGTTTTTTAGATATGTTGCTGGCAAGTGCTCTGGCACTCACCAGCCAATAATTGCACATAATTGCATCCATTTGTGGGAAAGGCAAAGATGAACATTAGTGAGATCCTTGACACATACTGCAAATTTGTTGCCTCAAGATTAAAGACGAAGTCTTGCGGACTCTTGATGGGATGTTGCGTGACACAGGATGTCAGGTTGCATGTGATGGTTACTATGGTGATTGTGTGGCACCTACATTTGTTCAGCTGTGGTTAACACAATACATCAAGGCTTTAAGCATTAAAGATAAGGCTGTCGATATTTTTGTTGCCAACAATGAATCGATCCTGCTGACAAGTATTGCCTTTGCACCCAAAGCTTGATACTTTTATTTATCGGTTTTTAACTGTCTACCGTGTCATTTAAATAAACTTAGCACATATAGTAAGGACATTTGTGTTTGGTAGATTATTTCTCTGTGGTAACAATGCTTTTTGGCAATAAATCTTATACTGTTGGTTCCCTTTCAAATGGTGCCCAATTTGTAAGGAACATGCATTTGTGGGATGAGCAGCAGCGCTGAGTATGTGGGTTGCGCCCATGAAAAATTTGCCAAATCTTCTCTGCCAATGCCAAACAGCTTATTCTGCCATTGACTCATTTGGTGTTTGGTGGATTGGATGATTGAAGTTTGAAGAAGCAAGACATATTGGCAATTTAACAATTATTCATCATCATCATCTTCTTCCGCTTATCCGGTAACGGTAACAATTATTATTCATTAAAATTTCAGAAGCACAACTTCAATAAATGGAGACATAAATAATGAATAAATACAAACATTCTTTGCTTTCTGTAGAAATGGCTTGTGTGCACCCAGTGTCTGTGCAGTGATGTACACTTAAATTTAATTGTGGTTTGACAAACCATGGTTTGTCATGTAGAAGGACATCAATAAAACAAGAACAGCACGAGCAGTGGTAAAATGCACCCTTGTCATAATCATATTATCTGTGGAAACACAGCTAGGATAACACAGAGCAGTTGAAACTGACTGACAGGTGATCCTGCTGTGCCAGTGTCATCAGAAACTGACGTTGCTTCAGATGACGCATGAGAGGAAAATACGTCTTTTCATGTATCTTTTCTTTGCATTTTGCCCCCACGTTTTAAGTGGGAGACCAAAGGAAACGAGTGAGGGAAGTGTGAAGACAAGAGAGTCAATTCTTGGCATGTATTCCCAGATGATTTACCAACAGGATTCCACACCTGAGGATCGTTAACTGTTTATGGAATTTTAAGAGAACGTTAAAATAAGTTTAATAACAGCCTCTCTCCCTCCTCCTCAATGCCTCACCACCTGTTTGTTGACCTCTACCGCTCCCTGTAGACATTCTCTCTGTTTGCACTTTTAGTGCATCTCTCTCTGCTGGTATTGTAAACTGGTGTGTGTGAAATGTAGCGGCTTCTCAGACCTTTTATGTGTCCAGATATAAACCATGCCAAGTCATACAACAATGAACAATAGAGCAAGCTGCTGCCAATATAACGCCGACGCTCACCAACTGGACTCATTTTCCTGGACAGTGGATTCAAAATTTGCAAAGAAAAAAAAGAAAACAATGACAGCGGCTCTCAATACTGATGGAGAGGAGCAGAAGTGGAAATAAAATGTTTTTGGAAAAAGGTTGTGGGTTGGACAGAAGAATTGGAAAAAGCCCCTTATGAAAGAACAGCTTGAAAAATGAATGCAACAAATGAAAAGTCCATGTTCAAGATCAGTCAGAAATAGCTAAAAGGGTCACATTGAGAGTGTGAAATGCTTTATGAAAGGCTTACTGGCAGTGGTGTAGTATTTAGATGCTTCACTTACGTAAAAGTACCAATACTACGTATAAAAAAAGTCCTGCATTTTAAATCCTACTTAAAGATTCATGTAACTTTTCCACATTAAAATGTCTAAAAACGACTAGACCCATGTTATATATTTTGTTGAGTTGTGTACTTACATTATCCCGAATGTTTCTGTAATTTTAATCAAGGACACGGTCCGTGTCATTTGGTTGCCTGTCAATGGCGTAATATCCCCTTTGCTCATACATCACCGTTGTGGTTATCTACCAGAAGCTGTCATAAATTGATTTTTTTTATCCGGTTAAAAGCTACATTTTCATGATGCACTTTTTAGATCTTGGTCGTTTTTAACTATTTTTTTGAACCGGACGTCTGTATCTTAAGTTATCAGAGAAACTTGTTTAGCAGACGTTTGCGGCAGCTTGAATCCAGCCACTCCGCCGACATGCCAAACCGCGTCAGAGAAACGCTTATTTGTAAGGTGAAACTGCTTTATTCAGTGTATTTACTGGTTTAAATGGTGAATGGATTGCATTTATTTAGCGCTTTTCTAATTTCTTAATGACTACTCCAAGCGCTTTACACACTACAGGCACTATTCACACACACATTCATACACTGGTGGCCGAGGCTGCCATACAAGGTGCCACCTTCTCATCAGATAAACATTAACGCACTTTCATACACCGGGGCCATCGAACCACCGACCCTCCAATTGGTAGACGACCACTCTACCTCATGGGCCACATTGGGTAGGGGAAGACCTCTGTGACATTTTAATGCAGAAATATCACATTATATTTTTAAGTACAATACTTGAGTAAATGTACTTAGTTACTTTCCACTGACTGACTGGACCAGAAGAGTTTGTTACATTTTACCAGTCACCTAATTATATATTTTTGCACATTGGTTAAAAATAGAAAACCAAACTGGATAACGTGGTCCTTGCAGATCCTCTCCTGCTGTGTCAGATTGGATGGCGGAGCATTGGTAAATTGCAGTCTTCATGTGTGAACACAGGTTTTTCAGCAAAGGCCTGAACCTGCAATGCAGGCTAAGAAAAACACAATGTATAAGGGTTGCAAATAATGATTATTTCCATTTTTTATTAATCTCTCGATTTCTTTTCAATGAATAATAGGGTGCATAAAATGTAATAGTGAAAATTGCTCAAAAAAATATTCAGTTGACAATGACATAAAACAGAGCAAAGCAGCAAATCTTCACATTTAAGAAGCCCGAACCAGAAGTTGTGTGTGTGTGTGTGTTTGTGTCTTAGTAATGCTGCCTTCTTGTCATATTGAATGGTAGAGATGGGATAGATTCCCATGTCATCACCGCACAACTCACAGTGGTTGTATGATTGTAGAATTGGTCCTGTTAGGTTAAAAAATATAATCCATTGAAAATATAGTTTTGGCATTTTACAACAACAAAATGTGGAACTTGAGTTTTCCTTTTTTTCCTCCAACAAAGTCACTTTGTCTGTATGCATGTCTCTGAATCATGATTGAGCAGCTGAGTCACTGTCTTTGTTGTAGATGAAATCAGTCTGGAGGGGATGGTGGTGCACAGAGCTGAATGCAGACCGGTCGTCAATGACAACTACATGAAGCTGAAGAAGTGAGTGAACTTTGAAATTGTTCAGCTCAGAAACACCTAATGATTGAATAGATAGCATAATGGGATGTAGCAAAGAATGGGAGATACTGTAAATTGAAATACAGCAAATGGATGTTTAAAAACAAGCCCTCAAACTTATTTCACTCCCTCGAACTTTCCAGTATCAATATAGTAAAAAAGCATAAATAAATATAAAAACACCCCTCAAAACTCGATATGCAGTGTGTAATACTTCAATGTATATATTCATTGTATGTCACAGAATTTCCATTACAGTGAAGGATCACACTAACTATTGATGGATTATTCTTAGAATTAGTGGAATAATGAGCACACAAATGGCAGGGCAGCATTTGTTTTTTTCAACCCTGGACAACATAAAATGTGTTCAAGTGTTGTGAATTAATTCCAACTGGAGTAGAAAAATTTGACGTGTTGACAGGGGCCTTGCTGCAACTGTTCATTTGTGTACACTAAACACTCGAGTCCACTCTGCCTTTTTAAATGGTTTCTGTTCCCTCTTCATTGGAATCTGTTATTCCAGCTCGTTAGTGCATGGTATTGCTATAGCAACCGCATCACTGTGGCAGATGCACTGCTACAATACAACCCAAGGCAAACACACAACACAGTTTGCTTCAGTGTTTGAGACCGTTTCTGTGTCAGCCATTAGATCAGTAAGACACAGGAAAGCACTTTACTGACCTTAGACGTTACAGGATGATACTGCGGTGTACTGTAGAGTACATGAACTTAGATTTGTCTAATTGTATTACATTTCTGACTTGACAAGGAAAGTCTTCACTTTTCACTCTGGTTTTGTAATTTTGAGTGGCAGCTGACAAATGCCTCCATCATGGCAGGCTACAGGACATATGCATATATGCAGGACATTATGTTGTCATGGCAGCGTCTGCGAGTGTGGACACAATTCAAGAACAGTTTTAGTAGAAGCTTCACCACAGGTTTTTACATTATATGTCATTTAGCTGACGCTTTTATCCAAAGCGACTTACAATTAAGTGCTTTCAACTGTGAAGGTTCAAACTCCAGACCACAAGTAGTTAAGTGCAAATACAGTAGCTTTAAATAGGCAAAGCTACAAAGAGACATATGAAAGTGCAAAGTTTCTACTGTAGATAAAGGTATTTTGACTGGCCGCATAAATGCGCATATTGGATAAGAGACACTAAAAGCATTTTCAGGATAAAACTTGTATTTTGTGTTTACTAGAACATGTTTACATGCTTTAATGTTAAAAAAACAATTTAATTAATTAATTTTTCTCATACTGCCCATGGCTGCTGCACCTGTATTCACCCTCTGCTCTGTAGGAGCGCCTGTCTCTTTAATCCCTCCTCCCGAAAAAGCCCTGTCTGCTCTGATTGGCCTGCGTGTTTCCTGGAATCTCTGGTGCGCTCCAGTTTTGTTTAACTAGCTAGTTGAAGCCATGGATGTATTAGGAGAACTGGATACAGCGTTCGGCGGGAAGCAATGAGAGTGCTCAAAAGCACATAAAGCAATCAAGGAGCTCAGATCTTCCGCGTTGACTGGCCCATGACGTCACGATGGACATGCACACTAGCAACAGTTTGTTTGTGTTGTCGTAGCAACCGGTAGCAACATCCTCGTTCATGAGCTTCTCTCTCGTGTCTCTTACAAGTATAGTTCGTTCTCTTAATACAACCATGGTATACGTTGCGAACTCATGAACTCATGAAACTTGCCGTTTCATTGTCTAAAATATTCACTAACATTAAACATTGTGTTGTCGTTGTTCCTGATCGTTTACATGCTTATCTAAATAAACGATGGATAGAGAACCAAGGAGATGTAATCATTATGTCGTGCTACTAGCTAGTGTTGGCTAGCTATCTAGCTACTAAGGTTAGCCTGCAGTTTCGTGAACAGAGCTTCTGTTAAGGGACCGTTCGGTATTTATGGAATGGACCACCGGAGGAAAATAGGGGAGGGTCATGTCTTTTTATTATTGTTGAGAGGGGGGTCACCCAACTTTTGCATTCTTGAAAACAGCAAAATTTCAAAGTGGCTTATTTGGTGCATATTTTTCCATGTAGCTCTTAGTCTCGGCCCTCCTTCGCTACCAGATGGATCTGACCCATGAGTTTGCTTGGGGGCATGGGGAGCACTGCTCCCCTGGTGGCTGAAACGGGTAATTGCATTGTTTAAAAAATGAGTGGAATAATTACGTCTGGCATGACCAGATATTTTATAAATATCTTAAATAACACAAAACAACTAAATGGTGGTAGGTAATACATCATATTTCATATACTGCTTTAGTAAAAAAAAATACCTGGCTGACGATGGGAGCAGCAAGACGCAAAAAAACGAAAATTACTGTTACACTAGTCTGGACATCTTGCCGTGCCAACCTTGCAATAAAGGTTTCCTAAATGCCATGTATATAATAATATAATATAATTTGATGTCATCTTACTAATTGATTGCAGGTTGTGTGTAGATTTGGACTTTTATACATTTATTCCACTTTGTTTAAACGGCCAAGTGGAGAGGCCTCGTTCACCTGTTTGGAGCTGGCTGGTGAATGTGACGCTCGTATAGGCCTTGCTGGATGAAATGGATCTAGAAGTGTCTTTCGCCATACAAAACGTATGGGAAAAGTCTTTCTGTGCCAGAGGGGTGCAATTCCACTGTAATGCCATAGACAGTTATATAAATGGACAAAGTGAGGCCGTTGTTTTCAACGGAGACCAGTGAAGTATATTAGAAGCACTTTTACAGTGAGGGCTGAGCGTTACTGCGCAGCCTCCAACTGAGCTTGACTACGTAGATGTGACGTGAGCAACCTCTCTAAAAGTTGTAAGTCTTCTGGTAGCTGTGCCAAGAGAAATCTCAATAATTCAGAATCTTTCAGAGACGGAGAGCGTAGGTATATAGCAACAGTTTGTGTTGTCATAGCAACCGGTAGCAACATGCTCGTTCATGACAAGGAGGTAAGAGTCTGTCAACAACCTGTAGATCCTATGGCGCCATTTTGATGCTAACAAGCACTCACCTGCCGTTAGCATCCCATTGACTGGCCGTCCTCAGTTCCTCATCGCGTCTGGCCATCCTAGGTTTGTGATTGCGTCTGGCCATCCTAGAGTTCCCATCGCGTCTGGCCATCCCAGGTTTGTGATCGCGTCTGGCCATCCTGGGTTTGTGATCGCGTCTGGCCATCCTAGGTTTGTGATCGCGCCTGGCTATCCCAAGTTTGTGATCGCGTCTGGCCATCCTAGGTTTCTCATCGCGTCTCTCTATCCTAGGTTTCTCATCACATCTGGCTATTCTAGGTTTCTCATCACGTCTGGCCATCCTAAGTTTGTGATCGCGTCTGGCCATCCTAGGTTTCTCATCTCGTCTGGCCATCCTGGGTTTCTCATCGCGTCTGGCCATCCTAGGTTTCTCATCTTGTCTCTCTATCCTAGGTTTCTTATCGTGTCTGGCTATCCTAGGTTTCTCATTGCGTCTGACCATCCTAGGTTTGTGATCGCATCTGGCCATCCTAGGTTTCCCATCGCGTGTGGCCATCCTAGGTTTCTCATCGCGTCTCTATCCTAGGTTTGTGATCGCATCTGGCCATCCTAGGTTTCCCATCGCGTCTGACCATCCTAGGTTTGTGATCGCATCTGGCCATCCTAGGTTTCCCATCGTGGCTGGCCATCCTAGGTTTCTCATCGCGTCTGGCCATCCTAGGTTTCTCATCGCGTCTGGCCATCTTAGGTTTCTCATCGCATCTGGCCATCCTAGTTTCTCATCGCGTCTGGCCATCCTGGGTTTGTGATCGCGTCTGGCCATCCTAGGTTTGTGATCGCGCCTGGCTATCCTAGGTTTGTGATCGCATCTGGCCATCCTAGGTTTCCCATCGCGTGTGGCCATCCTAGGTTTGTCATTGCGTCTGGCCATCCTAGGTTTGTGATTGTGTCTCTCTATCCTAGGTTTCTCATCGCATCTGTCTATCCTAGGTTTGTGATCGCGGCTGGCCATCCTAGGTTTCTCATCGCGTCTGGCCATCCTAGGTTTCTCATTGCGTCTGGCCATCTTAGGTTTCTCATCGCGTCTGGCCATCCTAGTTTCTCATCGCGTCTGGCCATCTTAGGTTTGTCATCGCGTCTGGCCGTCTTAGGTTTCTCATCGAGTCTGGCCATCCTAGTTTCTCATCGCGTCTGGCCATCCTAGTTTCTCATCGCGTCTGGCCATCTTAGGTTTGTCATCGCGTCTGTCTATCCTAGGTTTGTCATCGCGTCTGTCTATCCTAGGTTTCTCATCGCGTCTGGCCATCGTAGGTTTGTCATCGCGTCTGGCCATCGTAGGTTTGTCATCGCGTCTGGCCATCCTAGGTTTGTGATTGTGTCTCTCTATCCTAGGTTTCTCATCGCATCTGTCTATCCTAGGTTTGTGATCGCGGCTGGCCATCCTAGGTTTCTCATCGCGTCTGGCCATCCTAGGTTTCTCATCGCGTCTGGCCATCTTAGGTTTCTCATCGCGTCTGGCCATCCTAGTTTCTCATCGCATCTGGCCATCCTAGTTTCTCATCGCGTCTGGCCATCTTAGGTTTGTCATCGCGTCTGGCCATCCTAGTTTCTCATCGCGTCTGGCCATCCTAGTTTCTCATCGCGTCTGGCCATCTTAGGTTTGTCATCGCGTCTGGCCGTCTTAGGTTTCTCATCGAGTCTGGCCATCCTAGTTTCTCATCGCGTCTGGCCATCCTAGTTTCTCATCGCGTCTGGCCATCTTAGGTTTGTCATCGCGTCTGTCTATCCTAGGTTTGTCATCGCGTCTGTCTATCCTAGGTTTCTCATCGCGTCTGGCCATCGTAGGTTTGTCATCGCGTCTGGCCATCGTAGGTTTGTCATCGCGTCTGGCCATCCTAGGTTTGTCATCGCATCTGGCCATCCTAGGTTTCTCATCGCGTCTGGCCATCCTGGGTTTCTCATCGCGTCTGGCCATCCTAGATATCTCATCGCATCTGGCCATCCTAGGATTCTCATCGCGTCTGGCCATCCTAGGATTCTCATCCTAGGTTTCCCATCGCGTGTGGCCATCCTAGGTTTCTCATCGCGTCTCTTTATCCTAGGATTCTCATCGCGTCTGGCTATCCTAGGTTTCTCATCGCGTCTGGCCATCCTAGGTTTCCCATCGCGTGTGGCCATCCTAGGTTTCTCATCGGGTCTCTTTATCCTAGGATTCTCATCGCGTCTGGCTATCCTAGGTTTCTCATCGCGTCTGGCCATCCTAGATATCTCATCGCATCTGGCTATCCTAGGATTCTCATCGCGTCTGGCTATCCTAGGTTTCTCATCGCGTCTGGCTATCCTAGGTTTCTCATCGCATCTGGCCATCCTAGATATCTCATCGCATCTGGCCATCCTAGGATTCTCATCGCGTCTGGCCATCCTAGGATTCTCATCGCGTCTGGCCATCCTAAGATTCTCATCGCGTCTGGCCATCGTAGGGTTCTCATCGCGTCTCTCTATCCTAGGTTTCTCATCGCGTCTGGTCAGCTTAGGTTTCTCATTGCATCTGTCTATCCTAGGTTTCTCATCGCGTCTGGCCATCCTAGGTTTCTCATCGCGTCTGGCCGTCTTAGGTTTCTCATCGCGTCTGGCCTTCGTAGGTTTGTCATCGCGTTTGGCCATCTTAGGTTTCTCATCGCGTTTGGCCATCTTAGGTTTGTCATCGCGTCTGGCCATCGTAGGTTTGTCATCGCGTCTGGCCATCCTAGGTTTGTCATCGCGTCTGGCCATCCTAGGTTTGTCATCGCGTCTGGCCATCCTAGGTTTGTGATTGTGTCTCTTTATCCTAGCTTTCTCATCGCGTCTGTCTATCCTAGGTTTGTGATCGCGGCTGGCCATCCTAGGTTTCTCATCGCGTCTGGCCATCCTAGGTTTCTCATTGCGTCTGACCATCCTAGGTTTGTGATCGCATCTGGCCATCCTAGGTTTCCCATCGCGTGTGGCCATCCTAGGTTTCTCATCGCGTCTCTATCCTAGGTTTGTGATCGCATCTGGCCATCCTAGGTTTCCCATCGCGTCTGACCATCCTAGGTTTGTGATCGCATCTGGCCATCCTAGGTTTCCCATCGTGGCTGGCCATCCTAGGTTTCTCATCGCGTCTGGCCATCCTAGGTTTCTCATCGCGTCTGGCCATCTTAGGTTTCTCATCGCATCTGGCCATCCTAGTTTCTCATCGCGTCTGGCCATCCTGGGTTTGTGATCGCGTCTGGCCATCCTAGGTTTGTGATCGCGCCTGGCTATCCTAGGTTTGTGATCGCATCTGGCCATCCTAGGTTTCCCATCGCGTGTGGCCATCCTAGGTTTGTCATTGCGTCTGGCCATCCTAGGTTTGTGATTGTGTCTCTCTATCCTAGGTTTCTCATCGCATCTGTCTATCCTAGGTTTGTGATCGCGGCTGGCCATCCTAGGTTTCTCATCGCGTCTGGCCATCCTAGGTTTCTCATCGCGTCTGGCCATCCTAGGTTTCCCATCGCGTGTGGCCATCCTAGGTTTGTCATTGCGTCTGGCCATCCTAGGTTTGTGATTGTGTCTCTCTATCCTAGGTTTCTCATCGCATCTGTCTATCCTAGGTTTGTGATCGCGGCTGGCCATCCTAGGTTTCTCATCGCGTCTGGCCATCCTAGGTTTCTCATTGCGTCTGGCCATCTTAGGTTTCTCATCGCGTCTGGCCATCCTAGTTTCTCATCGCGTCTGGCCATCTTAGGTTTGTCATCGCGTCTGGCCGTCTTAGGTTTCTCATCGAGTCTGGCCATCCTAGTTTCTCATCGCGTCTGGCCATCCTAGTTTCTCATCGCGTCTGGCCATCTTAGGTTTGTCATCGCGTCTGTCTATCCTAGGTTTGTCATCGCGTCTGTCTATCCTAGGTTTCTCATCGCGTCTGGCCATCGTAGGTTTGTCATCGCGTCTGGCCATCGTAGGTTTGTCATCGCGTCTGGCCATCCTAGGTTTGTGATTGTGTCTCTCTATCCTAGGTTTCTCATCGCATCTGTCTATCCTAGGTTTGTGATCGCGGCTGGCCATCCTAGGTTTCTCATCGCGTCTGGCCATCCTAGGTTTCTCATCGCGTCTGGCCATCTTAGGTTTCTCATCGCGTCTGGCCATCCTAGTTTCTCATCGCATCTGGCCATCCTAGTTTCTCATCGCGTCTGGCCATCTTAGGTTTGTCATCGCGTCTGGCCATCCTAGTTTCTCATCGCGTCTGGCCATCCTAGTTTCTCATCGCGTCTGGCCATCTTAGGTTTGTCATCGCGTCTGGCCGTCTTAGGTTTCTCATCGAGTCTGGCCATCCTAGTTTCTCATCGCGTCTGGCCATCCTAGTTTCTCATCGCGTCTGGCCATCTTAGGTTTGTCATCGCGTCTGTCTATCCTAGGTTTGTCATCGCGTCTGTCTATCCTAGGTTTCTCATCGCGTCTGGCCATCGTAGGTTTGTCATCGCGTCTGGCCATCGTAGGTTTGTCATCGCGTCTGGCCATCCTAGGTTTGTCATCGCATCTGGCCATCCTAGGTTTCTCATCGCGTCTGGCCATCCTGGGTTTCTCATCGCGTCTGGCCATCCTAGATATCTCATCGCATCTGGCCATCCTAGGATTCTCATCGCGTCTGGCCATCCTAGGATTCTCATCCTAGGTTTCCCATCGCGTGTGGCCATCCTAGGTTTCTCATCGCGTCTCTTTATCCTAGGATTCTCATCGCGTCTGGCTATCCTAGGTTTCTCATCGCGTCTGGCCATCCTAGGTTTCCCATCGCGTGTGGCCATCCTAGGTTTCTCATCGGGTCTCTTTATCCTAGGATTCTCATCGCGTCTGGCTATCCTAGGTTTCTCATCGCGTCTGGCCATCCTAGATATCTCATCGCATCTGGCTATCCTAGGATTCTCATCGCGTCTGGCTATCCTAGGTTTCTCATCGCGTCTGGCTATCCTAGGTTTCTCATCGCATCTGGCCATCCTAGATATCTCATCGCATCTGGCCATCCTAGGTTTCTCATCGCGTCTGGCCATCCTAGGTTTCTCATCGCGTCTGGCCATCCTAAGATTCTCATCGCGTCTGGCCATCGTAGGGTTCTCATCGCGTCTCTCTATCCTAGGTTTCTCATCGCGTCTGGTCAGCTTAGGTTTCTCATTGCATCTGTCTATCCTAGGTTTCTCATCGCGTCTGGCCATCCTAGGTTTCTCATGGCGTCTGGCCGTCTTAGGTTTCTCATCGCGTCTGGCCTTCGTAGGTTTGTCATCGCGTTTGGCCATCTTAGGTTTCTCATCGCGTTTGGCCATCTTAGGTTTGTCATCGCGTCTGGCCATCGTAGGTTTGTCATCGCGTCTGGCCATCCTAGGTTTGTCATCGCGTCTGGCCATCCTAGGTTTGTCATCGCGTCTGGCCATCCTAGGTTTGTGATTGTGTCTCTTTATCCTAGCTTTCTCATCGCGTCTGTCTATCCTAGGTTTGTGATCGCGGCTGGCCATCCTAGGTTTCTCATCGCGTCTGGCCATCCTAGGTTTCTCATTGCGTCTGACCATCCTAGGTTTGTGATCGCATCTGGCCATCCTAGGTTTCCCATCGCGTGTGGCCATCCTAGGTTTCTCATCGCGTCTCTATCCTAGGTTTGTGATCGCATCTGGCCATCCTAGGTTTCCCATCGCGTCTGACCATCCTAGGTTTGTGATCGCATCTGGCCATCCTAGGTTTCCCATCGTGGCTGGCCATCCTAGGTTTCTCATCGCGTCTGGCCATCCTAGGTTTCTCATCGCGTCTGGCCATCTTAGGTTTCTCATCGCATCTGGCCATCCTAGTTTCTCATCGCGTCTGGCCATCCTGGGTTTGTGATCGCGTCTGGCCATCCTAGGTTTGTGATCGCGCCTGGCTATCCTAGGTTTGTGATCGCATCTGGCCATCCTAGGTTTCCCATCGCGTGTGGCCATCCTAGGTTTGTCATTGCGTCTGGCCATCCTAGGTTTGTGATTGTGTCTCTCTATCCTAGGTTTCTCATCGCATCTGTCTATCCTAGGTTTGTGATCGCGGCTGGCCATCCTAGGTTTCTCATCGCGTCTGGCCATCCTAGGTTTCTCATTGCGTCTGGCCATCTTAGGTTTCTCATCGCGTCTGGCCATCCTAGTTTCTCATCGCGTCTGGCCATCTTAGGTTTGTCATCGCGTCTGGCCGTCTTAGGTTTCTCATCGAGTCTGGCCATCCTAGTTTCTCATCGCGTCTGGCCATCCTAGTTTCTCATCGCGTCTGGCCATCTTAGGTTTGTCATCGCGTCTGTCTATCCTAGGTTTGTCATCGCGTCTGTCTATCCTAGGTTTCTCATCGCGTCTGGCCATCGTAGGTTTGTCATCGCGTCTGGCCATCGTAGGTTTGTCATCGCGTCTGGCCATCCTAGGTTTGTGATTGTGTCTCTCTATCCTAGGTTTCTCATCGCATCTGTCTATCCTAGGTTTGTGATCGCGGCTGGCCATCCTAGGTTTCTCATCGCGTCTGGCCATCCTAGGTTTCTCATCGCGTCTGGCCATCTTAGGTTTCTCATCGCGTCTGGCCATCCTAGTTTCTCATCGCATCTGGCCATCCTAGTTTCTCATCGCGTCTGGCCATCTTAGGTTTGTCATCGCGTCTGGCCATCCTAGTTTCTCATCGCGTCTGGCCATCCTAGTTTCTCATCGCGTCTGGCCATCTTAGGTTTGTCATCGCGTCTGGCCGTCTTAGGTTTCTCATCGAGTCTGGCCATCCTAGTTTCTCATCGCGTCTGGCCATCCTAGTTTCTCATCGCGTCTGGCCATCTTAGGTTTGTCATCGCGTCTGTCTATCCTAGGTTTGTCATCGCGTCTGTCTATCCTAGGTTTCTCATCGCGTCTGGCCATCGTAGGTTTGTCATCGCGTCTGGCCATCGTAGGTTTGTCATCGCGTCTGGCCATCCTAGGTTTGTCATCGCATCTGGCCATCCTAGGTTTCTCATCGCGTCTGGCCATCCTGGGTTTCTCATCGCGTCTGGCCATCCTAGATATCTCATCGCATCTGGCCATCCTAGGATTCTCATCGCGTCTGGCCATCCTAGGATTCTCATCCTAGGTTTCCCATCGCGTGTGGCCATCCTAGGTTTCTCATCGCGTCTCTTTATCCTAGGATTCTCATCGCGTCTGGCTATCCTAGGTTTCTCATCGCGTCTGGCCATCCTAGGTTTCCCATCGCGTGTGGCCATCCTAGGTTTCTCATCGGGTCTCTTTATCCTAGGATTCTCATCGCGTCTGGCTATCCTAGGTTTCTCATCGCGTCTGGCTATCCTAGGTTTCTCATCGCATCTGGCCATCCTAGATATCTCATCGCATCTGGCCATCCTAGGATTCTCATCGCGTCTGGCCATCCTAGGATTCTCATCGCGTCTGGCCATCCTAAGATTCTCATCGCGTCTGGCCATCGTAGGGTTCTCATCGCGTCTCTCTATCCTAGGTTTCTCATCGCGTCTGGTCAGCTTAGGTTTCTCATTGCATCTGTCTATCCTAGGTTTCTCATCGCGTCTGGCCATCCTAGGTTTCTCATGGCGTCTGGCCGTCTTAGGTTTCTCATCGCGTCTGGCCTTCGTAGGTTTGTCATCGCGTTTGGCCATCTTAGGTTTCTCATCGCGTTTGGCCATCTTAGGTTTGTCATCGCGTCTGGCCATCGTAGGTTTGTCATCGCGTCTGGCCATCCTAGGTTTGTCATCGCGTCTGGCCATCCTAGGTTTGTCATCGCGTCTGGCCATCCTAGGTTTGTGATTGTGTCTCTTTATCCTAGCTTTCTCATCGCGTCTGTCTATCCTAGGTTTGTGATCGCATCTGGCCATCCTAGGTTTCCCATCGCGTGTGGCCATCCTAGGTTTCTCATCGCGTCTCTATCCTAGGTTTGTGATCGCATCTGGCCATCCTAGGTTTCCCATCGCGTCTGACCATCCTAGGTTTGTGATCGCATCTGGCCATCCTAGGTTTCCCATCGTGGCTGGCCATCCTAGGTTTCTCATCGCGTCTGGCCATCCTAGGTTTGTCATCGCGTTTGGCCATCTTAGGTTTCTCATCGCGTTTGGCCATCTTAGGTTTCTCATCGCGTTTGGCCATCTTAGGTTTGTCATCGCGTCTGGCCATCGTAGGTTTGTCATCGCGTCTGACCATCCTAGGTTTGTGATTGTGTCTCTTTATCCTAGCTTTCTCATCGCGTCTGTCTATCCTAGGTTTGTGATCGCGGCAGGCCATCCTAGGTTTCTCATCGCGTCTGGCCATCCTAGGTTTCTCATCGCGTCTGGCCATCTTAGGTTTCTCATCGCGTCTGGCCATCCTAGTTTCTCATCGCGTCTGGCCATCTTAGGTTTCTCATCGCATCTGGCCATCCTAGTTTCTCATTGCGTCTGGCCATCTTAGGTTTCTCATCGCGTCTGTCTATCCTAGGTTTCTCATTGCGTCTGGCCATCCTAGGTTTGTCATCGCGTCTGGCCATCCTAGGTTTGTGATTGTGTCTCTCTATCCTAGGTTTCTCATTGCGTCTGTCTATCCTAGGTTTGTGATCGCGGCTGGCCATCCTAGGTTTCTCATCGCGTCTGGCCATCCTAGGTTTCTCATCGCGTCTGGCCATCCTAGTTTCTCATCGCGTCTGGCCATCCTGGGTTTGTGATCGCGTCTGGCCATCCTAGGTTTGTGATCGCGCCTGGCTATCCTAGGTTTGTGATCGCGTCTGGCCATCCTAGGTTTCTCATCGCGTCTGGCCATCTTAGGTTTCTCATCGCGTCTGGCCATCCTAGTTTCTCATCGCATCTGGCCATCCTAGTTTCTCATCGCGTCTGGCCATCTTAGGTTTGTCATCGCGTCTGGCCATCCTAGTTTCTCATCGCGTCTGGCCATCCTAGGTTTGTCATCGCGTCTGGCCGTCTTAGGTTTCTCATCGAGTCTGACCATCCTAGTTTCTCATCGCGTCTGGCCATCCTAGTTTCTCATCGCGTCTGGCCATCTTAGGTTTGTCATCGCGTCTGTCTATCCTAGGTTTGTCATCGCGTCTGGCCATCGTAGGTTTGTCATCGCGTCTGGCCATCCTAGGTTTGTCATCGCATCTGGCCATCCTAGGTTTCTCATCGCGTCTGGCCATCCTGGGTTTCTCATCGCGTCTGGCCATCCTAGATATCTCATCGCATCTGGCCATCCTAGGATTCTCATCGCGTCTGGCCATCCTAGGATTCTCATCCTAGGTTTCCCATCGCGTGTGGCCATCCTAGGTTTCTCATCGCGTCTCTTTATCCTAGGATTCTCATCGCGTCTGGCTATCCTAGGTTTCTCATCGCGTCTGGCCATCCTAGATATCTCATCGCATCTGGCTATCCTAGGATTCTCATCGCGTTTGGCTATCCTAGGTTTCTCATCGCGTCTGGCTATCCTAGGTTTCTCATCGCATCTGGCCATCCTAGATATCTCATCGCATCTGGCCATCCTAGGATTCTCATCGCGTCTGGCCATCCTAGGATTCTCATCGCGTCTGGCCATCCTAAGATTCTCATCGCGTCTGGCCATCGTAGGGTTCTCATCGCGTCTCTCTATCCTAGGTTTCTCATCGCGTCTGGTCAGCTTAGGTTTCTCATTGCATCTGTCTATCCTAGGTTTCTCATCGCGTCTGGCCATCCTAGGTTTCTCATCGCGTCTGGCCGTCTTAGGTTTCTCATCGCGTCTGGCCTTCGTAGGTTTGTCATCGCGTTTGGCCATCTTAGGTTTCTCATCGCGTTTGGCCATCGTAGGTTTGTCATCGCGTCTGGCCATCGTAGGTTTGTCATCGCGTCTGGCCATCCTAGGTTTGTCATCGCGTCTGGCCATCCTAGGTTTGTCATCGCGTCTGGCCATCCTAGGTTTGTGATTGTGTCTCTTTATCCTAGCTTTCTCATCGCGTCTGTCTATCCTAGGTTTGTGATCGCGGCTGGCCATCCTAGGTTTCTCATCGCGTCTGGCCATCCTAGGTTTCTCATCGCGTCTGGCCATCTTAGGTTTCTCATCGCGTCTGGCCATCCTAGTTTCTCATCGCGTCTGGCCATCTTAGGTTTCTCATCGCATCTGGCCATCCTAGTTTCTCATTGCGTCTGGCCATCTTAGGTTTCTCATCGCGTCTGTCTATCCTAGGTTTCTCATTGCGTCTGGCCATCCTAGGTTTGTCATCGCGTCTGGCCATCCTAGGTTTGTGATTGTGTCTCTCTATCCTAGGTTTCTCATCGCGTCTGTCTATCCTAGGTTTGTGATCGCGGCTGGCCATCCTAGGTTTCTCATCGCGTCTGGCCATCCTAGGTTTCTCATCGCGTCTGGCCATCCTAGTTTCTCATCGCGTCTGGCCATCCTGGGTTTGTGATCGCGTCTGGCCATCCTAGGTTTGTGATCGCGCCTGGCTTTCCTAGGTTTGTGATCGCATCTGGCCATTCTAGGTTTCCCATCGCGTGTGGCCATCCTAGGTTTGTCATTGCGTCTGGCCATCCTAGGTTTGTGATTGTGTCTCTCTATCCTAGATATCTCATCGCATCTGGCTATCCTAGGTTTCTCATCGCGTCTGGCTATCCTAGGTTTCTCATCGCATCTGGCCATCCTAGATATCTCATCGCATCTGGCCATCCTAGGTTTCTCATCGCGTCTGGCCATCCTAGGATTCTCATCGCGTCTGGCCATCCTAAGATTCTCATCGCGTCTGGCCATCGTAGGGTTCTCATCGCGTCTCTCTATCCTAGGTTTCTCATCGCGTCTGGTCAGCTTAGGTTTCTCATTGCATCTGTCTATCCTAGGTTTCTCATCGCGTCTGGCCATCCTAGGTTTCTCATCGCGTCTGGCCGTCTTAGGTTTCTCATCGCGTCTGGCCTTCGTAGGTTTGTCATCGCGTTTGGCCATCTTAGGTTTCTCATCGCGTTTGGCCATCTTAGGTTTGTCATCGCGTCTGGCCATCGTAGGTTTGTCATCGCGTCTGGCCATCCTAGGTTTGTCATCGCGTCTGGCCATCCTAGGTTTGTCATCGCGTCTGGCCATCCTAGGTTTGTGATTGTGTCTCTTTATCCTAGCTTTCTCATCGCGTCTGTCTATCCTAGGTTTGTGATCGCGGCTGGCCATCCTAGGTTTCTCATCGCGTCTGGCCATCCTAGGTTTCTCATCGCGTCTGGCCATCTTAGGTTTCTCATCGCGTCTGGCCATCCTAGTTTCTCATCGCGTCTGGCCATCTTAGGTTTCTCATCGCATCTGGCCATCCTAGTTTCTCATTGCGTCTGGCCATCTTAGGTTTCTCATCGCGTCTGTCTATCCTAGGTTTGTCATCGCGTCTGGCCATCCTAGGTTTGTCATCGCGTCTGGCCATCCTAGGTTTGTGATTGTGTCTCTCTATCCTAGGTTTCTCATCGCGTCTGTCTATCCTAGGTTTGTGATCGCGGCTGGCCATCCTAGGTTTCTCATCGCGTCTGGCCATCCTAGGTTTCTCATCGCGTCTGGCCATCCTAGTTTCTCATCGCGTCTGGCCATCCTGGGTTTGTGATCGCGTCTGGCCATCCTAGGTTTGTGATCGCGCCTGGCTATCCTAGGTTTGTGATCGCATCTGGCCATCCTAGGTTTCCCATCGCGTGTGGCCATCCTAGGTTTGTCATTGCGTCTGGCCATCCTAGGTTTGTGATTGTGTCTCTCTATCCTAGGTTTCTCATCGCATCTGTCTATCCTAGGTTTGTGATCGCGGCTGGCCATCCTAGGTTTCTCATCGCGTCTGGCCATCCTAGGTTTCTCATTGCGTCTGGCCATCTTAGGTTTCTCATCGCGTCTGGCCATCCTAGTTTCTCATCGCGTCTGGCCATCTTAGGTTTGTCATCGCGTCTGGCCGTGTTAGGTTTCTCATCGAGTCTGGCCATCCTAGTTTCTTATCGCGTCTGGCCATCCTAGTTTCTCATCGCGTCTGGCCATCTTAGGTTTGTCATCGCGTCTGTCTATCCTAGGTTTGTCATCGCGTCTGTCTATCCTAGGTTTCTCATCGCGTCTGGCCATCGTAGGTTTGTCATCGCGTCTGGCCATCGTAGGTTTGTCATCGCGTCTGGCCATCCTAGGTTTGTGATTGTGTCTCTCTATCCTAGGTTTCTCATCGCATCTGTCTATCCTAGGTTTGTGATCGCGGCTGGCCATCCTAGGTTTCTCATCGCGTCTGGCCATCCTAGGTTTCTCATCGCGTCTGGCCATCTTAGGTTTCTCATCGCGTCTGGCCATCCTAGTTTCTCATCGCATCTGGCCATCCTAGTTTCTCATCGCGTCTGGCCATCTTAGGTTTGTCATCGCGTCTGGCCATCCTAGTTTGTCATCGCGTCTGGCCATCCTAGTTTCTCATCGCGTCTGGCCATCTTAGGTTTGTCATCGCGTCTGGCCGTCTTAGGTTTCTCATCGAGTCTGGCCATCCTAGTTTCTCATCGCGTCTGGCCATCTTAGGTTTCTCATCGCGTCTGGCCATCCTAGTTTCTCATCGCGTCTGGCCATCTTAGGTTTGTCATCGCGTCTGGCCGTCTTAGGTTTCTCATCGAGTCTGGCCATCCTAGTTTCTCATCGCGTCTGGCCATCCTAGTTTCTCATCGCGTCTGGCCATCTTAGGTTTGTCATCGCGTCTGTCTATCCTAGGTTTGTCATCGCGTCTGTCTATCCTAGGTTTCTCATCGCGTCTGGCCATCGTAGGTTTGTCATCGCGTCTGGCCATCGTAGGTTTGTCATCGCGTCTGGCCATCCTAGGTTTGTCATCGCATCTGGCCATCCTAGGTTTCTCATCGCGTCTGGCCATCCTGGGTTTCTCATCGCGTCTGGCCATCCTAGATATCTCATCGCATCTGGCCATCCTAGGATTCTCATCGCGTCTGGCCATCCTAGGATTCTCATCCTAGGTTTCCCATCGCGTGTGGCCATCCTAGGTTTCTCATCGCGTCTCTTTATCCTAGGATTCTCATCGCGTCTGGCTATCCTAGGTTTCTCATCGCGTCTGGCCATCCTAGGTTTCCCATCGCGTGTGGCCATCCTAGGTTTCTCATCGGGTCTCTTTATCCTAGGATTCTCATCGCGTCTGGCTATCCTAGGTTTCTCATCGCGTCTGGCCATCCTAGATATCTCATCGCATCTGGCCATCCTAGGATTCTCATCGCGTCTGGCCATCCTAGGATTCTCATCGCGTCTGGCCATCCTAAGATTCTCATCGCGTCTGGCCATCGTAGGGTTCTCATCGCGTCTCTCTATCCTAGGTTTCTCATCGCGTCTGGTCAGCTTAGGTTTCTCATTGCATCTGTCTATCCTAGGTTTCTCATCGCGTCTGGCCATCCTAGGTTTCTCATCGCGTCTGGCCGTCTTAGGTTTCTCATCGCGTCTGGCCGTCTTAGGTTTCTCATCGCGTCTGGCCTTCGTAGGTTTGTCATCGCGTTTGGCCATCTTAGGTTTCTCATCGCGTTTGGCCATCGTAGGTTTGTCATCGCGTCTGGCCATCGTAGGTTTGTCATCGCGTCTGGCCATCCTAGGTTTGTCATCGCGTCTGGCCATCCTAGGTTTGTCATCGCGTCTGGCCATCCTAGGTTTGTGATTGTGTCTCTTTATCCTAGCTTTCTCATCGCGTCTGTCTATCCTAGGTTTGTGATCGCGGCTGGCCATCCTAGGTTTCTCATCGCGTCTGGCCATCCTAGGTTTCTCATCGCGTCTGGCCATCTTAGGTTTGTCATCGCGTCTGTCTATCCTAGGTTTGTCATCGCGTCTGTCTATCCTAGGTTTCTCATCGCGTCTGGCCATCGTAGGTTTGTCATCGCGTCTGGCCATCGTAGGTTTGTCATCGCGTCTGGCCATCCTAGGTTTGTCATCGCATCTGGCCATCCTAGGTTTCTCATCGCGTCTGGCCATCCTGGGTTTCTCATCGCGTCTGGCCATCCTAGATATCTCATCGCATCTGGCCATCCTAGGATTCTCATCGCGTCTGGCCATCCTAGGATTCTCATCCTAGGTTTCCCATCGCGTGTGGCCATCCTAGGTTTCTCATCGCGTCTCTTTATCCTAGGATTCTCATCGCGTCTGGCTATCCTAGGTTTCTCATCGCGTCTGGCCATCCTAGGTTTCCCATCGCATCTGGCCATCCTAGATATCTCATCGCATCTGGCCATCCTAGGATTCTCATCGCGTCTGGCCATCCTAGGATTCTCATCGCGTCTGGCCATCCTAAGATTCTCATCGCGTCTGGCCATCGTAGGGTTCTCATCGCGTCTCTCTATCCTAGGTTTCTCATCGCGTCTGGTCAGCTTAGGTTTCTCATTGCATCTGTCTATCCTAGGTTTCTCATCGCGTCTGGCCATCCTAGGTTTCTCATCGCGTCTGGCCGTCTTAGGTTTCTCATCGCGTCTGGCCGTCTTAGGTTTCTCATCGCGTCTGGCCTTCGTAGGTTTGTCATCGCGTTTGGCCATCTTAGGTTTCTCATCGCGTTTGGCCATCTTAGGTTTGTCATCGCGTCTGGCCATCGTAGGTTTGTCATCGCGTCTGGCCATCCTAGGTTTGTCATCGTGTCTGGCCATCCTAGGTTTGTCATCGCGTCTGGCCATCCTAGGTTTGTGATTGTGTCTCTTTATCCTAGCTTTCTCATCGCGTCTGTCTATCCTAGGTTTGTGATCGCGGCTGGCCATCCTAGGTTTCTCATCGCGTCTGGCCATCCTAGGTTTCTCATCGCGTCTGGCCATCTTAGGTTTCTCATCGCGTCTGGCCATCCTAGTTTCTCATCGCGTCTGGCCATCTTAGGTTTCTCATCGCATCTGGCCATCCTAGTTTCTCATTGCGTCTGGCCATCTTAGGTTTCTCATCGCGTCTGTCTATCCTAGGTTTCTCATTGCGTCTGGCCATCCTAGGTTTGTCATCGCGTCTGGCCATCCTAGGTTTGTGATTGTGTCTCTCTATCCTAGGTTTCTCATCGCGTCTGTCTATCCTAGGTTTGTGATCGCGGCTGGCCATCCTAGGTTTCTCATCGCGTCTGGCCATCCTAGGTTTCTCATCGCGTCTGGCCATCTTAGGTTTCTCATCGCGTCTGTATATCCTAGGTTTCTCATCGCGTCTGGCCATCCTAGGTTTCTCATCGCGTCTGGCCATCCTAGGTTTGTGATTGTGTCTCTCTATCCTAGGTTTCTCATCGCGTCTGTCTATCCTAGGTTTGTGATCGCGTCTGGCCATCCTAGTTTCTCATCGCGTCTGGCCATCTTAGGTTTCTCATCGCGTCTGTCTATCCTAGGTTTCTCATCGCGTCTGGCCATTGTAGGTTTGTCATCGCGTCTGGCCATTGTAGGTTTGTCATCGCGTCTGGCCATCCTAGGTTTCTCATCGCGTCTGGCCATCTTAGGTTTCTCATCACGTCTGGCCATCCTAGGTTTCTCATCGCGTCTGGCCATCTTAGGTTTCTCATCGCGTCTGTCTATCCTAGGTTTCTCATCGCGTCTGTCTATCCTAGCTTTCCCATCGCGTCTGGCCATCCTAGGTTTCTCATCGCGTCTGGCCATCCTAGGTTTGTGATTGTGTCTCTCTATCCTAGGTTTCTCATCGCGTCTGTCTATCCTAGGTTTGTGATCGCGGCTGGCCATCTTAGGTTTCTCATCGCGTCTGTCTATCCTAGGTTTCTCATCGCGTCTGGCCATCGTAGGTTTCTCATCGCGTCTGGCCATCGTAGGTTTCTCATCGCGTCTGGCCATCCTAGGTTTGTCATCGCGTTTGGCCATCCTAGGTTTATATCGCGTCTGGCCATCCTAGGTTTCTCATCTTGTCTCTCTATCCTAAGTTTCTCATTGCGTCTGGCTTTCCTGAAAAAATAATAGTGTAGGATGTCGAAAAAAGTCATAGTATAGTATGTCGAAAAAAGGCATAGTATGTCAAATTGTTTAGGATGTCGAAAAAAATTATGAAAAAGTCATAGTATAGTGTGTTGAAAAAAGACATGAAAAAGTCATAGTATGTCGAAAAAGTAGTATATCGAAAAAGTAATGAAAAAGTCAGTTTAGTATGTTGAAAAAAATCCTGAAAAAGTCATAGTATAGTATGTCGAAAAAAGTCATGAAAAAGTCCTAGTATAGTATATTGAAAACAGGTACAGTATGTTGAAAAGAGTCGTTCTTCAGTATGTCGAAAAAAGTCATAGTATAGTTTGTAAAAAAAAGCCATAGTAAAGTATTTATCGAAAAACATCATCAAAAAGTCATAGTATGTCAAAAGTCATAGTATAGTATGTCGAAAAAAGTCATGAAAAAGTCATAGTATAGTATGTTAAAAAAGGCATAGTGAGTAGGTTGGAAAAAAGTTGTACTTTAGTATGTCAAAAAAGTCATGAAAAAGTCATAGTATAATACATCGCAAAGTCATGAAAAAGTCATAGTATGTGGAAAAAAGTCATGAGAATTCATAGTAAAGTATGTCAAAAAAAGGCATAGTATAGTGTGTCGAAAAACAGAGTGAGGGTGCTGCAGCTGTCGATGGACAGATGCCTAGCTCAGTGCCCAGGCACCTCTCGACCTCAGTACATTGGTCTGTACGAGACTTGAAGCTGCAACCATCCGATTCCAAGCCCAACTCCTTACAGACTGAGCTACAGCCAATATACATAGTATAGTACAGTATGTAGAAAAAAGTCATAGTATAGAATGTCGAAAAAAGGCCATAGTATAGTGTATGTAGTACAGTATGTCATTAAAAGTCATGAAAAAGTCATAGTATGTCAAAAAAAGTCATGAAAAAGTCATAGTATAGTAATAGTATAATGTCGAAAAAAGTAATAAAGTAATAGTATAGTATGTTGAAAATACTGATAAAAAGTTGTATTACATTAAATAATAAAATAAATTAAAAAATAGTGATTAAAAAGTCATTGTACAGTATTAGTAGGTGACAGAAAGTTGTACGGAACAACCGGATAACAATACTGTGAATGCTGCTGAACAGTGGCGGCTGGTGAAGAATATCCTAGGTGGGGCTGTGCCATAATCAGTCAGTTTCAGTAGCCACCCCAACACAATTTAACACGAACTGTAGGATACCATTGATCTGTGAAATAGTCAGTAGTGATTTAATGCTAATATTAAAAGGTTTAGGCATTCTTCCACAAAAACATAAGCAATATATTGCACAAACTTTCCATTTGCATTTGAAATTGAACTCAAACAATTGACTTATTTATCTACACCTTGCCCCCCATCAGAACAGAATGGACAGTGGACTGTATACATACAATAACATCAAATAATATACATTTACTTAATATTTCTAGTAAATATTACACTGTATGAGCTCAAACCTCTTAATGGAAGCATAGCATACGGTGCTTATTATGATCAAGGAAAATGTTACTAATAGTTAAAGTGCTCCAGAACTGCTACAATTAAATGAACTGCAACAATATGATTAATCAGTTAGTTGATTGAATAAAAAGCATTATCTGCAACAACTTTAAGTATTTTTTCAAGCAAATATTCCACAACACATGTAGCCTACAGTCAATAGCAAACATACTATTAAGAAAAAAATTTGAATTACTATATACAAAGAAACATGGCCAGGGCTGCGTTGTGCATGTGGGTGTGTGTGATCTTATTTGTACAGGAATTTTGCCCTTTTCTCCTTCTGAGTGGCAAAGTATGGTGCTTAGCCTCTCCAGAAGCGCTGTAGCGATGGTATCTGCGGTGGTGTTCTGGATTGTCGTCCAGTTGCGTAGCGATGTTCACTCTTCCGACTATAGCTAGCTTAACTGAATTATCCATGTGTGCTCTGGTGTTCTCATGTTTACTTCTTCAGACAGGTGCTTCATATCCCTCACTCCGGGAACGGTCCATTCTGGATCAGTCCCTGTTGTTTTAAAAAGCAAGCACAAAAGCAAAATCGTGAATTAGCATGGCCGCGTCGAGCTAGCCAGGCCTTTCTAGCGTAACGTTACCAGCTACGAGAGAAGCCTCCACAAAACCTCAGTGCCGACACTTTGAAATAAAAGACAGGGAAAGCAAAAAAAGGCATTGCTAACATCCCTTCCAGCCAGCCAACTCCGTTTCGCATAACAAGAGCTGGTGAAGCCCCGGGTGTAGCTTCATCCTCGGTCACTGGCCTGCGCGTTAAGCGGCCAAGAGCGTGAAGTTTGAATGACAGGTGTCAAGAATCAATCAGATTGGATAAAATAACATGTATCCAATTCTGATTTGCCCGGAAGAGAATCTTTGAGAGACCAGCTTTAGATCACGTGCTTGCTGAAGGTTTAAGGACTTAATAGACATCCATTTGTCCAGCGTCCCTCGTCCATGAAACCGCATGAAACATCTTGTATTTACATAGAAAATAGTTAACTGATTAAAACCAATTTTTATTAAATTCTGAGGCGATTACTACCAGCCAGCACTTCATATGAGTAAACTATTTTATTTTTTATTTTTATATTATTTTTGTGTTTAAGTATACATTTATTTTTCTGGAATTTTGATGGGGTTGGCGTCCTAACGCCCTCTATTAACAAGCCGCCACTGCTGCTGAATCAGCATTCACACAATAAATAAATAGAAAGCAGAGCAGCTGCCATTACCATTACTTAATGATTAGGTTTAACCTCAAGGTGCTCACAGTTGTCTCCATGCCAGCAGGCACATCTGTCAGCAGAGATCAAGTTGGATCACAGAAAACAAAAAGAAAACTCTGTGTGTGTGTGTGTGTTCGTCAGGCTGCAGATTAAAGCATCCACCAAGCCTCAGCGTTTGTCACAGCAGCTGGAGAGAGCTGTCACTACCGTCTTCAAGCCTGTGGCCAATCACGATTTCAATGTGAGAACTGTATATATATATTATAAGTATATGTTTGTGTGACCAGTTTGATTTAGAAACACGGTATGACCCTTTTGATAAAGTGAACTGTTACAAAATGATTTAAAAACCAGTTGTTGCACTGAAGTAGTGGAGGTTGTTGCAGGGCTGACCTGCACATATTGATGATGTCATCAGGATTATCTCTGCTTGAGCTCGGAGACTACTCATTTTTAGCAGAAAGCTTGTGTTACAAACTAGTTACCTGATTTACCAGGCTATGATGCTATTTAATTAGGAGAAATGTAGGACCCAGTGTCTTCGGGCTTTCACCTATAGCTGAGACTCCATTAACAATATCTCTGCTGCTAAAAGTTCTGTCTTTTGTAGGTCCGCCAACCTAATGAAAGTGCAATACTAAATTGTTAGAGTAATCCTATAATGTGCAAATATGTTCTGCATAATTAACTACAAGTACAAAGAAAATCTTTTTTATACCTTTTTACCAGGTAAAAATAAGAAAATATATGCTCAGTTAATTTGAATGTAAAGTGAATCTTTAAAAAAGTACAGAAAGAAATATGAACTTTAATACATACATTATGTTATAATTTATCACAGGTTAACATTTAGACACAGGCATACAGTGAATTGACATGTATATTCAGGCTTTTACAGAGCTTTTTTTTCAGATTTGTATGGGTTATAATCAAATTGTTATATTAGAATCAATCCAAAGGGGTCAGATTAACTTTATTATAGAATAAATTAGTAATATTACAAGTGTCATCATTGTCAGTATTAACATCAGTAGTAGTAACATTCAGTATGACTCCCAGGTGGAGCACGAGAAGAAGAAGAAGTCGGAGGGGAAGATGGTGAGGGCCGAGTGGCAGGTCGTGTTGGACATGCTCTTCTCTGCCTTTGAGAAGCACCAGTATTACAACATTAAGGACTTGGTGGACATCACCAAACAACCTGTGGTGAGCAACACAAAAACACACACGCAACAATATAGCTGGAAAAAAAACTAAAAAACAATACACCTGCCCACTATCCACCTTGCTTTGTTAAATTGGAACATATCACCCACTGCATGACGTTCATGCCTGTTCACACTATCTTTTGTGGCTGAATTTGGGCCAACGTGTGAACACACACACACACACACAACATGGGATGAATCGATACAGTGCAGTGGATTGGTTCCAGCTCGCAGAGAACAGCAATGTGTAGGTGCTGATGAGACCTTGAGGTCCTCCTCTTCCTCTGATTGCAACTGATTGCATAACCATTAGCTGAGTAGGAGTCAAACGCCGCAATACACTCCACACCATCATTTCTCTCCTAAAGCACTTGGCTAACACTCAAATTAACTGAACTAAAGTAACCGAAATGCCCATTATGAAAACCCGGGGATTCATTATGTGCAGTTGGCACTGGTCCCTTCAAGCTCAACAGAGCCACCCAGTGGTCGTTGGAGAGTAGGGTCTCTAACACAGCACCACTGATTGGTCTTGCACAGCTCCTGCTCAGTATTACACATTATCGTTGTGTTGGATTGATGCCTGGTCATGAAACTAAATGGTACTGTCACTACAGAGATGAAAGGTCTTAGCAAGCAGAGTTACAGGGGAATCACCATTTACTATAAAAGTAGTATTGGTCAGGCATCTGACAGGCTTCCAGTCAGACTGCACACTTATCACAACATGTTAACCAGTAAAGGTAGAGCTATTTTGAACTACTTTATATACCGGGAAGGTCAATATGTAATAATATATCCTAATTTATTTGTTGTTTATTTTCTGTATTATTCTAAATTGAAGTGTAGACTAACCAGTAAGTATAGCTTTCAAATAATAATATTCTAGTAAAAGATGTATAAAATGGAAATACTTAAAGAAGAGGTACCTCAAAATTGTTACATTTATACAAAAATGCAACACACGTGTCTAAATACATTCATATGTCAAATACAACTAATATAGGTAGATTGTCACAATCTGTTTTGTTTTTTTTCTCCAGACCTACCTGAAAGAAATTATGAGGGAAATCGGAACGTACAACAGCAAGGGGGCTCACAAAAGCACCTGGGAGTTGAAGCCAGAGTACCGACATTACCAGTCTGCTGAGGAAGAGGAGATGCAGACGGCCTAGTGCTTGTTCACATTTTTTTGACTGACTTCATGAATATACAGTAGATGTCAAAAAGGAAATACTGTTTATTGGTTATGCAGGCAGTATGTGATGTTTTTGAGTTCGTAGTATTTAAGTTAATATTATCATTGTGTGGAAGTTTGCTATGCATTGGCTAGCACAGAACCTTAACATGAATAAACAGACATATTGTTCATAGTGATGTATGAAGTTTTTTGGTCTTTCTCAAAGTGGAATGTGGCAAAAAAAACAAAAGAATCTTTAATATGTTAAAATGTTTTAAGTTATGTGAAATTTTCAACTCGTTTATGTATAGACAAAAGACACATGGCTCTCCTGCTTCACTGTCAATGAACGCGAGCAAGGTAGAACAAAGACTTTGTTCCGGTTATTGCAACATATCGTTGCAATTTATGTTAGTTACACCTGTGTGCAACAAGTCAAAATATCTGTGAAAAAGCTCTATTTTCCTCTTGGTCATTAGGGATCCACTTAGAAAACCCATCACAGTAAACATGTCTTTTTGTGGTTTAGCTTTATCAACTTCTCTTGCAGTCAAAAGTAGGAAAAACTACTTTGCCATGCATATACATTGAGCCAGACTATACAGGGAAGAAACCTACTGCTGCTCTGGTTTTTAGATATTTCAAACAATGTAGTGTCTGACCAGCATCATGACCACTTGTGTCAGTGGGCAACCAGCTGGATCTGGTGGTCACTAATTAGAAAGTAAACTAGTTGATTTATACAAAACGGCCAGTGGATTAGTTGCGTCCTGATGTGTTCTCCCAATGGACTATGTATCCTTGTTTAAAAAAAATTATCACAGGGGAATTTGATTCTTGATCAATTATAGATAAGCAGGTTTCACAGTTTTGAAAGAGCCAAAAATGTGCAACAGCACCTTTTTAAAAAGACTGCAGTAATGTACAATGTTAAACTCCACAAATTAAGTCGGCCCAAAAGCTGCCTTTTGAACGTAGCCCACAACATCCCACAAATACACAGCAAAACAAAGTGGTGGTACGAGATTTTATTGTCAAATTAAACCAGAAGTATTTTCATTGTCGATGGAATCGTATTTAATGCAACCATAAGATGTTTGAGGAGGTCAACCTAAATAGTATAGATCATTGCTAAAATAGTACGCAGACAGAAGGAAAAACATCCTCATTCAGTCCACTGTCCTGATTTTCACAAAAACTGGGCCAATCCTGGGATGAAAATCAAACACTGCAAAAGCCAAAAAGAAAAAAATGTTGAAAGTATTCAATGACCAATCGTGTTTGATTCACCCAGCCCTGGGCATGGTGTCATGTTTTCTGTCTTGATGCAAAATAGCGCCCCTTCTGTCCGCTCTTGACCCATTTGGGAAACAGCAGCCAATTGAAAAGCAGATGTAGTTCCAGGTGGTTACTGCAAGAAAGGAATACACACATTTAGTGGGGAATACTTTGATTTATTTTAACTGACAAACTGCTGGTTAAGCTGAATATATGAGTTATCTACATGAATTCTATTGAAGCCCTCTACTCTTTAGCTACTGTAAATGTCCAAATATCCTGATTAATATATTCGATATGTGCTATGTAAAAACTATGACAGCATGTAGTTCACCAGCATGCAGATCACTTCATAGGACTGATACTACCACTTTCCCCATTCTGAAATTAAAGATGTTAGCCCTTTACACAGTGCATTCTCTTAGACCATGGTCCTAGGCCCAGGGCTATACAATCACACTGCACTATGACTAGCCCCTAGCCACGTTCAGCCCAAGGCTTGGTAGTTTTTTTCAGGAGAAACCCCCACAAACTAAGTTCCCTCCGTTTTATTCAAGTGTCCTAGTAAGCCATGACAGTTAGCCAACATGTGAACAACCATACAAGGAACCATGAAACTGAAGCAGCTAAACGGAATTCCGCCATCATTAATTTTATGATGATTTACACCTATGCTACTGTGACATGCCAAAATGTTTTCACAATATCGAAAAATAGTTACTAAATGACATTGTATTTGGAGGAGAGTACTTACGCATTTCTCAACCAGCAGACCATCTTTGAAGAACAGCATGTATGGTGTGATGTTATCCTCGCGGTAGTCCAGCAGTCCAACCATGCCATCTGGGTTCATCGACTCTCCTGTGAAGAACTGCAGGGAGACAAAGACGACATGTCAGAAGACGATCGGCAAAATTGTGCGGCCTCGGGTTTCACAGAGACGCTTCTCAAGATAACTGACCATAAACTACGTGGTGCAGTTAAGAAGATGACGAGAGCGGATATCGGGTGCTTTACAATATGGGTTTGTGCACAGATCTAATTTTTCTTAATGATACCTGGTAGTTGCCGAGATTTGCCACAATCTTCTTAACTTCTGGTGTGATGCCCTCCACGAAGGCCTGCACTCTCCCTGGGTTGGTCTCTTCCAGCTTGGCCTTAACGCTGAACATGAAAACAGAAATTCCATTTTAAAGAATCTCAGTCTGGATGAGATCCAACGTAGCACACCGTTACAGTTGGGGATGCACCAATCCAACTTGAAACTACGGAACCCATACTCACGCCTTCACGTAGTCTTTCATGTGTTTAAGGTACTGCTTCTTGTCGTAGCCCGTCTCCTGCAGTTTGTGGTTGAGGACAATGTCTACGCCAGAGACAGAGGACGTATCGGTGCCCTCCGACGCCTCTTCTGCCGAGGCGTTGGCCGAAATTAAAGCCTCGTCGAAGCCTTCTGTCCTGGTGACGGTCTAGACACATTAAACAGGGGAGCAGATTGGAGAGACTTGAGGGCAGAGAACACCTATATACGATCAATCACTGACAATGATAGAGGGCAAGGCAGCTGACTGGCAGGTGAGGATAGCTACACATTTGGCTTAACGGTGTGGGGATGAGCCTGAAAACCTTGCTGGCATGTACTAAGCCTGATGTCACACGGACAAAGTAACAGCCCCAATCGCAACTTCTTTAATCATACATGCAATATTCAGTATTCGACGGCATACTTCCGTGGTCAAAGCTGGGTTGTAGCTTTGAACCATTAACTACATTCCATTACCGTGACAACTTCCTTTTGTGTGTGTTGGACACACCCCATATGTCGCCCTGACTGTGGTGTGGTGATCTCATGTAAAGACAATGCCACTCACATCATTACAGACAGCCAGCCACAAAAGGAGCACTGATCACATGAGTCACCACAAATATAAACCCGAATGTCAGTTGAGGGAAGAAAAACTATTTAAAACCAATTGTACGACGACGGATGTATCTACAAATCAAATGCATGGCTTCACATGCTTTGAGCAAGTGAACAACAGATTTTTCTTAGGTTGTCAACGGTCTGACAAATAGGTTCCCTCTCGATTTGGCTTGGCGCAACACCTTCACTTGGCCCGCACTGTTTGTTGGAAGCCACACACACACACACACACTTTGTTACATATGTGCCTGCAAATTGTGTCAATGACCAGACTGGTCTCATGAAGTGGCCAGTCAATTTGTATGCCATTATTGGCGTGTTATCAAGACGCATACTCGCTTTTTAGCGTGTTTTTCAGCGCCGTTTGGCCTCCACTGGCTTACATTACCATGCGATTGCGTGTGAATTTACGCCGTATCGAGTAGTATGAAAGGGCGAAAATCCGCATAGGGAGGTTGGTCAGGGTGGAGGATGGGTAAAACACAGGCCTTTCACCCAGGACACCGGGGATTGTTTCCTAAAGTCAACCGTCGCTTTCCGCTTTTCCTAAACCCAACCCGTTCACCGTGATGCTAATTCCTCGAGCCGTCTTTCCTGCTCCGTCTCTGTGTCGCTCTTACACTGTTGCCCGTGGCAACCGATAGCATAGGATCCCAAAATGGTGGACGGGCTCAGACACCTCCCAAATCGTCAGGTGACAGCAAGCACTGACATATGTCCTCATTGTCAATAGGGTGTAGACATACACGCGGATAGCTCAAAATGCGTACAGATAAAGTGGTGTGTATGTTTACGCAAAGTCATGTCATGGTGCAATGGTCCATAAATAAACTAAACTCAAACTCACTTTCACTCAAGTGAAATTGAATTGCCTCAAGGGCAGATCTGTAAACAATGACCAGTGAATAAGATTGAGATACATTATTGATCCCTCAAGGGGATATAACTTTGTCACTTTTAAGTGCAGTTATTACACACATGCCCTATACAATACAAAAGTTACGCGGTGGCATATGTGACTAGGTCAGAAAAACTGGGTGGCATTCGGTGCCATCTTTACACTTTTCTCATCAATATTTAAAATGTGTGGAATACATAACTTACAGGGTGACCTGGTAAAATGTAGTTTTCATTGTGGCCTTGCATTAGGCCAACCAGGTGAAAAGAAAACCACCCGTTTGAATATAAATCAATTCCATCCAACTCACCTTTCCTTCAACTTCATAGAAGAGGTCAGTTTCCTTAACTTTGAAGGCGTCCGAGAACATCTCATCATCTGCGGGAGGAAGCACAGCCACACTTGATGAACACAAAGCAAATCCTAGGGCTCCCATCTGGTTGCGCCATGAACTAGAAGGTAACTTTACGTAACGTTATATACACTGGACAGCAGCCTTAACGTTACATTCCTCAGTAGTAACTTAATTAACACGTGTTTTTAAATCTTTATCTGGAACTATCGTTAGTGACGAAATAACGAGGAAGCCGCGCGGTACCATACTTTTCCCAAGTAGCGATGCTAACTCTAGAGAAATCTGCCAGTCAGACATCCCCCCCCCATAAATAAAGATGTTGCTATCATTAGCAGCTAACGTTACATGATGCTGAACGCCATGTATACTTCGTTATTTAACGTCACATTTATATCATTGTATCGTATCATATATATCCCCGCTAAGAGCTTCCAGTTATATTAGAGCACACGGTAGAGACACTTATAGCCAACGTATCGGTAACGTTAGTTGAACCATGGCCAAAGCTAACCGGCCTCAGCCTCGTTCGACAGGGTGGCTAACACCGGCAGACTTTCTGCTTATCGTCATAGAGTTCTGGTTAGCATGTGGCTAGCGCTAGCTTCCAGACGACGACAACACGAGTTAGCTAGCTAGCTGTTAGCTAGCCTGCTGGCCAACTCTCTCCAATAACACGACACAGCCAAAATAACCGTCGCGACTATAACACTACCTAATAAACACGAAAGACTACACTGAACATGACGACTTACTGCTGATGATGCACCTGTAGATGATCATTTTGCTGCTTCGTTGTTAAACCTTCAGAGACAGAGCACAGGCCTGCCGCCCTAACAGAACTGGAGAGGAAAAAGACCGATGGGGCCGCGAGGCACCGCATTTACATCCTGCCCGACGTCATCGTGGGATGGTCTCTGCCTCTGACCATTGCTGCCACTTTAATATGTGGCCGAAAGTGGTACTACACTTACCTAATCTATCGATCGATCGATCGATCTACTAGGAAAAGCCTATTTCTGCCAGGACAGAAAAAAGATTAAAGTTATGATAAGCTTACTTTCTCACAATTTAGACTTACCATGAGTATTTTCATTTTATCATATTTGACTAAATTATTTTTTTCTTTTGCTGTTGTAAATGGGCCTTGATTATATCAGACTGTGTTGAGTTACAAGTTGAGGATATAACAACTTGGCTCCCATTCACACTTCTTAAAATGAATGGACTCATTAGAAAGGAAAGTTCAATTTGTGGATTCTAAAGTAAAGAAGTACACCTCTTCCATATCTATAAGTCATAAAACCAGGGCCGTAGACAGAAATATAGATATATATAATATAGAAATATTGAAGACATGAGTTAGAAAAGACACGCTTTCCCAGAGATTCTACCAGACTGCAGAAATAATGTCTCATTTTCAATTATTTGGATGTTATTCTGGATTTGGTCTTATTTGTTTAACTCTTAATTCATATGACTGTAAAATGTATTTCCCAACATAAAGGCCTAAACACTTATACCTCCGATGGTGAACTAAGGAATTCTCCGTTTAATGACTTTATGGCTTAAAAGTGGTCAAGATTTAATATAGTGAGGTTACAAATACAATCAGCCTATAAAACCAGTGTTGTGTAAACCAATTGTCTCAAAATACTGTTATAGTTCACGAAAGATTACTCTGTGGTTGAGCTGCTCACTGCACATGTTCATACAAAGACTACAGCCTGTGATGAGATGTTTAGACTGTAAACTGTGACCATGCATATTTGGTGAGAATGCAGCCTGTGTGTTTTTGTTTCTATAAGCAGGGACAAATATAACCCATTTCAAAGGAAATCTTTCAAACAGCCATCTATTACTTGTAAAGCAACTTTATTTCTCTTTTATCAGCACATTATTTAGGTACAACAAGCACCGTTTCAACTTTGTGATTACCTCAAACTAATTGTAAAATCCAAACCAGATGTAACATCATCATCTAGCCACCCTCCGTCCACAGGGCAACACAGTGAATGATTTAAGTATTTGTGGACAATTATCTGCACATTGTGAAAAATCCACTTATAAAGAAAAAAAATCACTGTGGGAGCCCTACAGTTAGAAGTATACAGAGGCGGCATTTGGAGAGAAGGCAGGGGCACGGTTACAATAGGTGCATTCAAATAACAACCTCACCTTACAATTATAGTTAAGACTTCCTCAAAAAGGAAAACAAATACAAGAGTGGAGCCTATGAAGAGGACCAGCACATTCAAATTGAGCACATGCAAGACAAAAGAACAAAAAAAGACATTAAAAAAGTAGTCCATGTACAATTATACACACAAAATAAACAAATGAGAATTTATTGACAGATGTTTATAAAGATGCAAGTGCAACAGAGCAAAAGTTTACGTTTGCTCCAAATGCCTTCTCTCGCATACTACACAATGCGTCCCATTTGTCATTATGTTAAAAGGACAGCAAAATAATTTGTAGTTCCAGACTACTGGAGCCAATGTTCTATGATAAAGGGTCTTGATCAGTAGTCCTGTGATCAGTGTTTAATTCTTAGATGCCTAATGACTATGGATTTAGTTTTAGCAGGAGGGTATGCACTGCACAGGGAACACATTATCCAAAATCTTGACCACAACTTTATAGCTTAAACCTAGCTGCAAATGTTGATCTTAACATTTTAAAAGCTACAACTGTCCACAGTCTGTGATGACGAGTTTCTTTGTGGGCAAGCCTTTCTTTGTGCCAAGCTCTCCCATCTGCAGCACCACATCCATGCCTTCCCGAACCCAGCCGAAAGCCACGTGTTTGAAGTCCAGGTGTTCGGCTTTCTTCAGGGTGATAAAGAATTGTGAGTTGTTGGTGTCGCGCCCGCGATTGGCCATTGACAGAATGCCCGGGCCTGTGTGCCGAACATCGAAGTTCTCATCTTCAAACTTGCTGCCGTAGATGGATTTTCCTCCTGTGCCATCACTGTTGGTGATGTCTCCACCCTAAAAGACCAATTGGGAACTTGTTATTAATGTTCTCTACACAGACAGAACACAATTAAAGCATAACTCTCGCCAAAATGCAACCTAGGGTCTTTTTGTGAATGTACCAGAGTCAAACTTTCGTTTAAAAGCATATTTAGGACGGAATCGCCACTTTTAAGATTTACCGTAATTTCGGTCAAATGGCCTTTTGAATGGGAGTGCTAGGGGCACTTTTATGCTAGCCTCAAAATAGCTATTTTTAAAACACTAAGAAGGCTCGACACAACATGAAACTTTGCTTGAAGTATGACCAGGGTCTCTACACCTTAACGAAAGCATCGACAACATTGTTTGTGTAAACAGAGTAGGGCTGAACGATTAATTGCATTTGCGATAATATCGCGATATGTTAAAACGCGATTTCCTAATCGCAAAGGATGCGATTTGGTCACATGACTCGCGAGAGCAAATCAGTCTGCACTCCGCAGAGAAAGCATCAACTTAGCATGCTAACGCTACACTGTACCTTGAGCTGATTTCTGTCATTCAAACAACTCTGAGTTGTAGTTTAAAACTTTTACAGCCATTTTAGTAAAATGAAGGGTTTTATTCTGGTTCGAGTCCATACGTGCAGTTAATGGATACAGACACGCAGAACTAAAGGCTCGGTTGGCAACTAGCTCTGATTAGCAGTTAGCTCCGGTTAGCGGTTAGCTCCGTTATAAAGATATGAGTGGAGGAGCTGCCACTGAGAGGGGTAACAACCAGACTGATAAATGACGTTCGGGGAGCTTTCACAACAGCGTGGCCGCGGTGTTTCAACAGTTTTATTAGTATTAGTACAGATAATCCCACGGCAAGAACACCAGCAACTAGCTAACGTAACGATAGCCTCTCTGAACAAGTGCACACGGCAGCACGCAACTTCACGAGGGGGAGGGGCTGGAGGCAGCTCCTCTGTGCACTGTAAAAAAATACAGTGTTGTGTGTGTGTGTGTGTGTGTGTGTGTGTGTGTGTGTGTGTGTATACTATAATTTTACTTTTTTTAACTGTCTAGTGTGTAATTGTGTGTTGTTCATACTATAAAATGATTTATTATTTGTCTTTGTTGAATAATACAGAAGACAAAGCTTAAAAAAAAGAATCGAAATCGCAATATTTGGGGAAAAAAATCGCAATTAGATTATTTTCAAAAATCGTTCAGCCCTAACACAGAGTTTACTAAAAAGAAAGGTTTTGAGCAACTCACGTTAGCAGTTGTTTACGCTATCCGCCATTTTCCCAGTCAAAAATAGCCGATCTCCGAATGCGAATGAACGTACTCCATAGGAGGAAATGTCATTCTTATATGAGGCTCCTTTTTCAACTACAAGGTCAATATTGTGTTTGACTAACGACAAAACAACAAATTAGCCGTGCATTTATATGGAACTAAGCTTTAGGAGCTTTCCATCTTTACTCTCCTCCCTTGACTATTTTTGACTGGCTCCATAGATGGCGACCGGAAGAACAACAGCTACAAACCATCTGAGAAATATGTGAGGAAGCATTTTAGATTCAACACCACAGATGGAATAATCATGGTTAGATGACTAATCTTGATAATCTCCTCACCTGACACATGAAGTCCGGTATGACTCTATGGAAGATGGAGTCCCGAAGCCCAAAGCCTTTCTCGCCAGTACAGAGAGCCCTGAAGTTCTCCGCTGTCTTGGGGACTATATGGGAGAAAAGCTCTATGGTGATAGTGCCCAGTGGTTGGCCATCGCCTGCCACTTTGAGGAACACCTGGGGGTTAGTGTCTTTGGAGTGCTCTTGAACTCTGGACATCTGTGGGGAGGAGATATATGAAGCATCGCCCTCAACTTGGCCTAAGCGGCTCTGACACTCACAGAAGGTCTTCTTAAAGGATTCAGCTATTTCAGGGGTTTTGAACTTGGCCGCCAGCTGCTCCACTATGCCGTCGCCGTCTGGAAAAACAGAAGGAATGACAAAAAGATTTGTGAAGCTTGAAAGCAACGATACACATTAGGACAAAGTAATATATGGCTAATATTTGTCTTTAAAATCCTTTTGAATCCAAAACTACGCAAAACCTGCTTTTTGTTACATTCATGCAAGTCAGACAAAGGTATTTCAAAAAAAGGTTATCAATGTATAATTATAAGTATGTAATCACTACAAGATGCTTCTACAATAGCTAGCTAATTATCATCAGAGTAACGAAACTAAGAACAGACTGCTGCACAGACACTGACTTTCCATCAACACTATAGATGTACCTGAGTAGTCAGTGGCAGTCCAGATCAGTGCGTTAGCCGAGGCGTTCATGGGTTTGAGTTCCATCGCCTGTGTGATCGTGTGGTTGGCACAAACCCTCAACACCTGCTCTCTTCTCATCAGGATTCTGTAGAAGCGTTTGGTTGGGTGGAAGAGGATCTTGAGGTCACCAATGCCACGCTCCTTCCACTGGCCGAGGTCCCGGTCCCATCGGTACAGCTTGGCGCGCTCTTTGAATAGGATTTCCTCATCCTCCTCTCCAGACTTTGTCTCCACCTGAGAGACACAATTATTTAAAAATTAAGTGTGTCCCTGTTCCTCATTCACTAAACTTCAATTTAATGTCTAAAGAAAGACTAAAATATTTGAGCTCAGCATTTTTAAAAAAGGTACCTCTGGTAGTGACACTATTGGCTCAAAGTGGATGTCCGCATTATTAGTAGCATCCTCTTCATCACTGCCCTCCTCACCGCTGTTTTTTGGCGCTGAGGACACTGCGGTCCCAAATACTGTCGCTCCAGCATTTGCCCACGAGAAGTTGGAGTCAGCTATCAAAGGGAACCAATAAATATGTGGTGAAATATAATTTCCTTGCGTTGTACTGGTAACATGCTAAGAGAGTCAGTTGTCAAAAAGACCATCTTCAGAAAATATTAATGTTGAAGCCAACCTTGAGTTCCAAATGCAAATGCGTCTGTGTTTTGGGCCAAATCAGCAAAGGAGAAGCCTCCGAAGGAGTTGAAGCCAAAGTTGGAGTCTGTGTGGGGAAGGAATAAAGCTTAAATACTGAATTGAATGCATTTTTTTTTTTTTAATTCCTCTCATTTTTTTTATGCAGGATTCCAACCGATGGTTGCTGACATTTGTTTATGAAGCTGGCAGGAACAACATTTTGACTGTTCATCAATGTTACCGTACTAGTGCTGACCCACACACAACAGTTGGACTGTCAAAAGGTCTTACATCTGTAGTAATGAACAAAAGGTGATCTATACCTTCACTAGTTGTTGTAGCAGTAAAAGCTGCAGCTGCAGTCCCCGTGTTGGACTCTGGCTCTGGGCTCTTTTTAGTCGACAGATCAATGGGAGAGCTGCTGCTCGGAGCTTCACTCTGAGTCTCTGTTGGCTGGTCTGAGGTCTGCTCCTCTGGCGTAAACGTGCAGCCTGCAGCTTCTGTGCTGTCTGCAGCAGCTGCTGTGCTGCCTGCTGCTGTGCTGCCTGCTGCTGTGCTGTCTGCAGCTGCTGCTGTGCTGTCTGCAGCTGCTGCTGCTGCTGCTGCTGTGCTGTCTGCAGCTGCTGCTGCTGCTGTGCTGTCTGCAGCTGCTGCTGCTGCTGCTGTGCTGTCTGCAGCTGCTGCTGCTGCTGCTGCTGTGCTGTCTGCAGCAGCTGCTGCTGCTGTGCTGTCTGCAGCAGCTGCTGCTGCTGCTGTGCTGTCTGCAGCAGCTGTTGTGCTGTCTGCAGCAGCTACTGTGCTGTCTGCAGCAGCTACTGTGCTGTCTGCAGCAGCTACTGTGCTGTCTGCAGCAGCTACTGTGCTGTCTGCAGCAGCTACTGTGCTGCTGGATGACAGGCCTGATGTTGGTTCATCTGGGGCTACAGCTGGGCTGCTGGAGGCCTTTTCAGCTTGGTTTAACTGGGCACCCTGAAACAATTTAGGAAATAAACTACAATAGTACTGAAATAATAGGAATACAATGACTTTTCACCTATTCATTATGTTCTAATTACAATGCATAATGGCTTACTTGTCCATCGCTATAAATGGATGCAGCTAAGATTACCTGCTTGCATTTCTAAATGTATGATCTGGCAAGCACATTGATAGTAGAAAATGTTCTTCAATCAAGACTTGGCAGCTTACCATGTGTACACTGTTTAATCTATTGTTTTTAGATGCTTATTTGATATACAATATTATCTGTATAAAGTCAGCGCCTTTGCTAAGTTTTGTGTCTGTTACCAGGTCTTGCTGTGCCTTGCGGACTTCTGTCTCGAAGTCTTCAGGCTTGTCGTGGTCCGGGTCACTGTCGGTGGTGCTCAGGCCACAGAAGAAGTTGGGTGGAAGCTGGAGGCTTCTGGCCTTCTCCTCCTCCTCCGGCGTCGGCTTTTTCTCCCACACCACCTGGCAGTCTGGCTCTGAAAGCGGTACACACAAGTTTAGGGCTAGAGAATGACTAACAGGCAAAGTGAGCATTACTTTTGACAGAGTCCACATACTTTGCCATGTAATGAATAGCGTATTGATCTATTGCAGCCCTGAAAAAATGTCTGAGAAACGACTCAAACCAAAAGTGAGGGCGAGTAATTGGATAAAATTGTGTGCGTGACAGGATATAATATACATACCATCACCACATGCTGCAGCCTTTTTCTCAGGAGGATCAAGGTAGAGCTTTCCATTCAAGGCTTTTACTGCTGATTCAAAGTCCTCATCTGAAAATATAAAAACAAATTCAACACATATTACCCTTCGATAGCTTTTTTTTGCTATCAAGTAAGATGTTGCTGCAGAGACTACTGTGACCAGGAATCAACCAGTGTTGACTGGCTTGGGTTGAATTGACAAAAGAAGGGTTGAACATGGGTCAGATAACCCTGGTCCGACCCTGGTTGTTGGTGTGAAAGAGGTATAAAAGGATTTGTGTGGTCGTATTTTGGTTTAATAAAACGAGCTGATGGTAAATTAATAAAACATGACAATACCATGTGTAGAAAAAGCAAAAAGAAAATTTGCAAAATGAAGAAACAATTAAAATTGAATGAGTCATACGAGTCTGCTAGTTACCATGTTCACTTCAACAACACACGTTTGTACTCTACTCTTATCTTTTGGTCTTACCGTCAGTTTGATCATCGCTGGTGTAGCCTGGTTCATTCTGGTAGCAGAAGAAGGTGAGAGGCAGCAGGAGTTTCCTGGCTAAAGCTGCCTGTTCAGCAGTGGGTTCCCTGACATACACAACCTCCACCTCGGAGTCCTCATCCGACCCTGCACTGCCTCCCTCTGCCTGAGCTGGTCCTATGGACAGACAGATACAAGAAGTAGAACAATACACAGTCAGCCAGGGGAGGAGCTGCTTAGAAGAAACGAGAAATTAAGCTGCTTTGTTCCCTTCATAACCACAGGTGTTAGTTCCACACAAAAATTCATGCACAGCAAAAATGAATAGCATGCAGTTTATTTAGAAATGTGAGACAAGTTGTATAAAAGAGAACATTTCTGTATGCATGTGTCTCAGTGTTTTTCATTTTATTTGACAGCTTTACTGTAGGACACATGGTACTGTAGCATTAAATTGCATAAATACCTGAACTCTAATTAGACTTTGCTGAGGTCAGTGCACATCTCTGGCAGAATTGCATTTCATGCTGTTGCTACACATCCTGCACTAAAAATGGCATGTGTGACGTTTGCCCAGTGCATTCCTCTCTGAGGGAACGCTCTCCAGAGGAATCTTCTCAGCTCACCTTTCAAATAACATTAACTTTTACTGATGTGTCTCCTGCTGGTATTACAACACTCTAGTTTGATTGTCCATTAGTTAATGATATGCTTACTGGTCATTAGCCATTACCAAATGTTATTACATTACCATAATCAGCTATATAAATGTATATATAAAAGATAGATCTATCAAAACCTTTTAAGCCCCTATGACCTGAAGCACAGTAAAAGATCAGATTCTTCTTCAATCTAGATTCAAGACTTGGATGAGAAAAGATCTAACTAAAAACAACTAGACATTTGCTTTTTGCTAGGTGGAAGAAATGCTATATAAAAGAAAACAAAAATCAAGAGCCATTTAATAGCTCAAAAGTAACTATTGAATCATTTAGACAAAGATATCAAAATGAGAATTTCATCATGACATAATTATATCAAATTAAGATGATACATTATATTGATTTACCACTCAGCCATAACAAAGGGGCTTGGAGAAACTGATTCTAAAAGATAATATAGATTTAAATGTAGAGTTTAAACTCATTTTTATGAGTTGCCCTTTATCAATTATTTAACTGCATAACACACTATTTCCACCATGACCCTGATGAATTAGCAGATATAGTCGCTGCTGTGTGAGACACTTGCATTTTGGGACACTAGGTGCTACTTGAGCATTTTAATAATTACTAAAGTTCTTTGTAGAATAAAAACTGCACATCACACTGGACATACACACACATTAGCTTCAATGTTTTCTTTCCCACTCCGTGCATCCAGGTTATTTCTGTCTAGTTGTAAGGGCCAGCCAGGTGACAGCTGAGAAGTGTTAACACACACTGCAGTGATTAGAGTACCTGGGGGTTCAAATTGGGTGGTTGATGTGCTGGTCCAAAAAGCCATTGGGTTATCTTTGAAAAGCCTAAAATCCAGCCCTAAAGGATGATGGGTTTTTGGGCGAAGAGAAACTAATCGTGAGGCTTGTATCATAATCATAAAACACGGCCAAAAAGTGTTAAAATGAAGGAAAATGTGGTGTGTGTGTGTGTGTATATATGTATGTATATAGTAAATGTGTGTATATGAGTGTATGTATTCAATGTGTTCCCTAAAACTTCCTATAGATAATTTACTGTATACAACTTTACTTAAAACAGAATATTTTAATATAATAGAACCAAATAATTAAACAATATTTTTGCATATAATGTAGTGGCTACATGGGGAGGAAATTGTAAATCAGGAATTGTAATACGAATTCTGTCCTAAATACTTCTGAGAAGGGTCTTGGCTGGGTGAACTAAGAAGATTATGTAGCAATGAGATGCAGATGAAACAAGACAAGTAAAACTCAAATAAACAAAAACAGTCGTGATACGCATTCAAACAAATAAATAAAAAAATAAGAGTATATATATTGTACACATATTAAGATATATATATCATTTTTTTTACCTTTCTCTGGGACTTTGAATGCAGGTGTTGCAGGTAAAGCCTTGGCAAGATGTCCAGAATCTTTGGCTTTTGAACTGGATGCAGATTCTTCAGTCTCAGAGTGTAATTTAGGAGAGACAAAGCCAAAAAACTTCTGAAGGCTTTGAGTGCCAAAGACAAACTTAGGGGGTGATACCACTGTCTTTGAGGGGTTGACTGGACTTGGAGATAAGGCGGCACCTGGCTTACTTTCGGGTGAAAGCTCTGTACGTTCCTTTGTGGTCTCTTCCAGAACAGCGATGGCTGCCTTCCCACACACAGCAGTCTGTGCAGATGCTGAAGGTCCACTGTCTTGAAGTGTGGCAACCCTGGATGTCACTTGAGTCATGAGTTCCTCTTTTTCTTGGGCAACCTTGGCCTCTTCAAATACCTGTTTGAATGCATTTGCAGTGTCCTGTAGCTTGAATCTCACAGCCAACTGCTCAATGTTACCCTCTGCTACTTCAGCAAAGTCTAAGGCACTCCAGACCCAGGCCTTCTCCGCACCTTTCATGGGTTCCAGCTTCATGGCTGCTGTAATCCTGTGGTTGGCACAGATCTTTAGTACCTGGTCTCTCCTCATTATCAACCTGACTCGTTTGGTGTCATAATTCTGTAAGACCTTGAGGTCTCCAATGCCCCTCTCCTTCCACTGACTCAGTCCTTTATCATAGCGATACAGTTTGGCCCTGTGATTGAAAACCACCTGCTCATTTTCCTCTCCTGTAGAAATCTCCACCAGATCAGGCAAGGGGACCACAGGTTCAAAGTACTGGCCATCCCGCTCTTCATCCTGGGTTACATCCTGCTCATCATCAGTACCCACTGAGGCTCTGCTTTGGTCAAGCTTAGCAGGAGACTTGGAGGGGCTGATGCCAGGTTGGAAACTGAAGTTGAATCCACCAGTGGATTCTCCAAAGCGGAAAAGGTTCTTTCTCAGGGGGCTGCTGGCGATAGGAGAGGCATAGACTGATGAGTCAGCAGTATCATCTAAAGCCTCTTCTCTTAGGTCGTAGTTATCCCACTCCAAGGTGGGGCCGGTGGTTTCACAGTGAGACTTGATTACAAGGTTTGAAACATTGCTGGATGTTGTAATGTCTCCCTGGCTGTCATCATCTTTGATCTTGGTTTTCTCGTCTGTCAAAAACGATTTCAGATCTTTTAAACCAGACTTCATTTCCTCTGCTTTCTGAATGAGGCGTGCTGTTCTGCCTGAGTCAACAAGCTTGTGGGGGGTTTGTAGGGGGATGTCCAAGAGAAGTCTCTGACACTCTTCAAACTTCTCCTTAAACTCCTCAGCAAGCTCTCGGGTTTTAAACTTAGCAGCTAACTGTTCAAGTTTAGCATCTCCATCAGAGAAGTCATTGGCCAGCCAAATCCATGCTTTGTCTGAGCCTGCCAGCGGCTTAAGATTCATGGTGGTGGTGATCCAGTGGTTGGCACAAACCTTCAGAACTTGCTCTCTTCTCATCAGCACCCTTAGCCTGCCATTAGAGTTGTTTTTCAGGAATTTAAGGAGTCCTACACCACGCTCTTTCCACTGACTGGTGTCCAAGTCAAATCTGAAAAGTTTGACACGCTGAGAATAAAGAACCTGTTCATCCTCCTCCCCTGTCACCAGGTCTACCCTATCAGGCATCTGGACCACTGGTTCAAACTGGATATCATCATTTTCCTCTGTTTTATACATGTCGTCTTCCTCCAGCTCATTTGTGGCAACTGTCTTGGTGGGGGTTAAGAACACCTGCTCACCAGCCCCAGAGAAACCTTTGAAATTGGGGTTGTCCTGGCCATACTGGAAGTCTCCTTTAGAGGACTTTGCCAAGTCTGCAAAACTAAACGTACTGGTTTTTCCAGTAATTAATGGATTTTGATCGTGCTCCGTTTGGCCCTCTGAGGGTATCAACAGATTTTCTTTCTCCTTGTGTTTGTCAGCTATGCTTTTCAGAAAACTGGAGGCTGACCCTGATGGAGGCGTTTGATTATCAGTTGAGGGACTTTCTTGAGCAGTTGAGGGAGTTTCTTGAGCAGAGTCCTGAATGCCAAACTTAAAGCCACCAGCTGGAATGGGCATTGAGAAAGAGAAGCCTGAAGCACTTGTGGTACTAGATCCAGACTGAGGAGATTCAAACTTAAAAGAAGCAGCTGAGCTTTTCTCTTTGTTTTGACCAAACTGAAAAGTGCTGCCAGTTTCAAAAGGCATTGTAAATCCAGTTCCAGCAGGCTGGCTTGATGAACTCTTGCTTCCAAATGTAAAGCTGAACGTTGAGGCCGAGGGAGCTGTGCTGACTGTGCTTTTAGAATTGGGGTTTGGTGTCTGACAGGCCACACACTTATTGGCAGAGGCATCGTTTCTCACCAGACAAGTGTCACAATCCCATTCCCCATGCTTCTTGGAAAATAAGGCTTCTAAAGAGGGAGTATGTGGGGAACGGCAGGAAACACATTCAGTAGCTGATGCATTATTTCTGACCAGGCAGGCATCGCAGTCCCACTGCCCATCCTTTTTTGGCAAATCAGCCCCAAATCCTGACACTGCTGGCAGCTTTGATGTTACTGGAGCCCCCTCTGTTGATTTAGCCACAGGTTTGCGGGTTCCGCAGGCAACACAATTGTCAGCAGAGGCTTCATTTCTTACTTCACATACATCACAGTCCCACTGCCCGGGCTTCTTGCTAAACTGGGCACCAAACCCAGTTCCAACATCAGATAAAAAGGATGAATCTGGTACATCTGCAGCTGGTGCAGTTTGTGCTGTTGCAGTTGTTTTAGTTGATGCTTTAAGAGCTTTACACGAAACACAACTGTCTGCAGAGACCTCATTTCTTACTTCGCATACATCACAGTCCCACTGCCCTGGCTTCTTGCCAAACTGAGCCCCAAACCCAGAACCAAACGCACTGGTTACTGCGTCAGCAGGTTTTGAGGTGCTGGTGCCAAATGTAAAGGAGGTTTTACCTCCAAAAGCACCAAATCCAGTAAATGTAGAGCCAGAACTACTGGGTTTTGTTGAATCAGTCCCAAATTTGAAAGTAAAGAGACTGGCTTTGGTTTCACCAGCAGCCTTAATGTCTGGCTTGGATGAAGAATTTGGATGTGCACTTTGACAAGCGGCACACTGCATATCCATGGGTTTGTTTCTTACACAGCACAGAGTACATTCCCATTCCCCATCTTTAAGCGCAAACTGGGCTGCCAGAGATTCAGAACCTTTTAAGCTTTCCTCTTTCTTCTCCTGTTGATCATGCTTTTCTGTTGATTTGAGCACAATTCCCTGGGCTTCCTCAAACTTAGCTTTGAAAAGTGATGCCTCATCTGCTGTTTTGAAGCGGATGGCCAGCTGTTCAGGCTTAGGTGCTTCATCAGCATAATCAATGGCATTCCAGACCCAGGATTTGTCAGAGCCAGCATTTGGTTTCAGTAGCATATCGGCATTGATGTAGTGGTTTGCACAGATCTTAAGGACCTGTTCCCTTCTCATTAGGAGGCGGACCTTCCCTTTAGCACTGTGTTTTAGGATTTTAACATTGCCAATGCCCCGCTCTTTCCACTCTTTTGTGTCTGTGTCAAATCGATACAGCTTGGCCCTGTTGCAAAACATTTCCTCTTCCTCTTCCTCACCCGTTTTCACATCTACTTTATCAGGAAGGGGTACAATAGGTTCAAAGTGAGGACCATCTTCATCCTCCTCAACATGAGTGCTGTCATTGTCGCTCTCCGCTGCTCTTTCTTCTGATGCAGACGTGGCAACCCCGAACACTGGCTTGGAAACATCCCCAAATTTAAATGGCTGCTCCACCTTTCCAAAAACACTTCCTGTGCTCGGTGCAGAATCAGCAAAGGAGAAACCAGTAACACTTTTATTGCCAAAGGTGAAGATGCCAGTTTGGCTGGGGGGCTGCTCTTGGGCTAGAGGCTTCTCTGGGACAGTATCTGTTTTAGTGGGAATGTCTGACGTAAGAAGACCAAGCAGACTTTCACTGTGCTTGGCCTGGGAAGCTGGGAAAGTGAAATCTCCATCATTGGATTTAAAGTTGGAGTTGAATTTAAAAGCAGCTGAAGGTGTTGACTGGGCGAATACCCCTGCTCCAAAACTAGGCACTTTGGGGACTTCAACGGGTGTCTGCTGGCTGAAGGAGAGCTTTCCAAAGTCCATAGGCTTCCCCTCAATGCTCTTTGGTGGCTGAACAGGGACTACAGATGGCTTGGTGAAGTAGCCAGGTTCAGGCAGGGGAGGGTTAGTGGTTTGTTGGGTTACACTCTGCCCATAATATTCTTCACTATATGGGGAAAGAAGGCTCGTGGCTGGTGATTCAAACCGAAGAGGGGCACCAAAGACCGGTTCTTGAGGAGGGTATATGCACGTTGGGGCTGTCTGCAATGGAGGAGTATGAGTGGGCTGCTGGTAGGCATACATATGCTGCTGAGGTGGCATACGGTTCATACTATACATTGGGCCCTGTGTAAAGAGAAAATCAAAAAAAAAAAAATCAAATGCCATTCGATACACTCTGAAAAAGTTTATTATTGTGAACTAGTGTTAAACAGTGGTAATTACCTTAGTGGGGGTTACATTTGCTGCTGTGCGCAGGAGATACTGAGAGTTATAAGCTGGAGACTGGTTGTAGTACACAGAGGGGGCTGTGGTGGCAACTTAAAAAAAGATAGAAATGTATAAAGATTTTTGTTAAATTTATAAACTATTTCTATAGGCAAAAATATGGAACTATACATTTAAACATGCTTCGGTTCTATGTGGTGCGCTGACCTGTTAGGGGGGCCCCATGGTAGGACTGGACTGGGGTAAAGGGCTCCTGTAGGCCCTCGGCCCCATAGCTCTCCCCATACATCTTGTGATGAGGTGAGCCTGCGTTTCCTGAAGAGTTGTGTCTCAGATCATGAACCTCATTCTGCAAAACACAGATCTTAATGAGAGGACTCAATTTGACATCTTTACAGAATATTAAACTAACACTAAAAGAAGAATAAGTACAATATAACCATCATATACTGAGTCATTATGTTAATTATTGTAAGCTGAAAAAATAGCTGGGATATTTCTATTAATAGACCTTTATTTGTAATTCTAAATACACTATCACATAAAGTAAATCTAATCCCATGCTCCCATTTCATTTACTGCTGTAAACTCAAAACACTTCCTCCATATTTACCTTCGTTATGATAGATTCAGTGTAATGTACGCATCTATTTCAGTACAAAAACACAAGTCATACCATACTCACCACTCTACTGCTTTGAGTTTCTTTCTTAAACTTTAACACTGTTCTCACTCACTAATGCATTCCTTCTAAGTGGAATCAGTGTGAAATTGTGTGGAATAAAAAAAAAAAGTTTAATCTCTTATCCTGACCTTGAGGGCTTCAACTTGCTGACACAGCATTTGGAGGAGACTTTTCTGGTCCTCCACCCAATGAGGCGGTGCCTTGGGAGAAATCTGAACGACAGAAATGGAAAGAAATTATTAGAAATTATGAAAAGTCACTAATTTCTGTTGTAAATCGATAGCTATGTGATAAATACAAGGAAACACTTAATATTTAGATGTTGTAAATAAATCTCTTATGGTCTTCTGAATGAGAACCAATAACCTGAACCTACCAGGTGTCTTTTGGAAGGAGAGATGATGCTTTTGTTAGGAGAGGGAGTAGAAAACTTTATGTGGGATATGGTGGCAGAGGTGTCTGTGGGATGAGCAGGGCTGGAGTGGGCCGGTCCTCCTCGACCCTCCTCCTCCTTCTCCTCCTCTTCATCCATAGCCTCCCCACTCTCGCCCAGCTGCTGGTTCACTTCATTCAGGAGGTCCACAACTTCCTCCATAGAGACAGGCAGCTGGGACACGTGTAATACATGGTTATACAGCTGCAGAATTGTTCACATTAACAAGTAAAAGTAAATGGGACTTACCCTCTCAATGTCATCTGCATTAGCATTGTAGATCTTGGACAGGTAGGTCCTAAACTTTCTCAGAAAAGTGATGCACCTGTCTTGGGTCTCCTCAACCCCGTTACTGGCCTCCTCCGATAGCCGTTGGTAGATCTGCCAAAGAAACACAGCACATTAGATAAAGTAAATAAAGGCATACAGGTGTCAAACCTCATGCCATAAAAACAGTTTATTTGCAGAACATCAGCTACTGGCAATTGATAAGTTCCCAAGACCAATGGCAAATGCACGCTAATTATGCCTAAACTTTCACAATGTTCATTATATTATATATAATGTATATATTTTTGGCAATACACTTTTTCCGGCTTTATAAGGAACTGTTGGACCACTAGCTGCCATGAATCAGAGTAGAGGGGTTTTTAAATCTGTAAACAAAAATCATCTTTAGTGCACATCTATAAAAACCAATGATTATACAGGGACATCTATTGTTTAATTCAAATGGTAAAGGGAACTTATCCCAACTATATTGTAAAGAACTGTATGACTTACCTGTGCCAAATGCCAGATGGATGACATGTTATCGATGGTTTCCAATGTAGCGATTGCCTCCTCTGTTTTTCCTTCAATGTCAAGGAGTACCGCATATGCTATCTTGGCTTCCTCTTCATAGCCCTTCACAGAAGAAATCTGAAAAAGAACATGGCCATTAACACATACAATTTGTAAGCCAACTTGGTACAATTTGGAATGGTAATTTGGCAAATTCTTCATTCATACTTATTAGGTATGCCAATTTACTTTTTTTTTCTCTGATAGCCAACTCTTATGTGTTATATTAATATGTTCCGTGTCTGCGGACAGCTGCAGACCTGTACCAATCGGTGAAAATTGTTATTGTCCGTTAATTATTGACATCCCTAATACTTTAATTATGAACTAATAAAAGCAAGTAATAAAAGCAATACACCACAATGTGTAAACACTAAGATAAAGCACATTATTCATAAAACAGGTGCTAATGTAAAAATAGCTTATAAGAGGTAAGTTCAAAAATGATGTTTATTTGCAGGCAGAACCAACAAGCCTCACCAACTTTAGACTCAAGACTACACTGCCTCAGGATTCGAGAGTAGACACAAGCAGCGTCCACCGATCACAACTTGTATCCAAAATTTAAAAAGGAAAGAAAAACTTGACAACCATATTAACCTGAATATCTTTGGAGGGAAAGTGCATGAAGAGGGGGTCAAGAGGTTCTGGTATACTGCGTCTGTTTTTGATCTTTTCCAACAGTGGAAGTACAACTTTCCAGTAGTGGACACTGCGGCCGATGTACTCCTTCTGGTCGTAGTAAGAGTTCACTCCATCACCCTGGGTTATTAAACATAAAAGGTTGCTCAGCATCAGGAAGAGAAGGTAAGTCTGCCACATTAGCTTAATGCAAGACAGACATTAACAAGGTAAGACAAACACTTCATGCACTTTTGACACAAGCAGTTTCTTCAGCTGTTACAAATTCTACTATGAAACAAATGGACACATAGTCAGAGAACTAGCACATGTGGCTGTTTGGACATCGTATTCTTGATAACATTTAACAGTTGTAGGATAAGTGACAGAAAGTAGCAGGTGGAAAGGCACGTGTGTCTGTGCAGTTATTTGGAAAGGTGCCGAGTTATCCAAGTGTTATTTTTCAGGCCGTGCTGCACGTCTATGTGTACATGATTGCCAGCCACAACTGAGCCGGAATCCCTTCTAGCTGATCATCTTAGTCATCATATTGACATATTCATATTGATGTTCATGCAGCACATTCAGCTGTCCATCACGCCTTGTTGTGCTTTCCCTTTGTGCTAAGACAGTTCTACAGTATGATGCTTTCGTGCACATTACCCAATAATCTAAAATTGTGAAAGCATTATGCAGTTCATAAAGGCAAAGCAATAATGTGTGTAATTGAACTTGATGCTTTAGTTATCAATTACAATTTTAGTTAGCAAGTACAGTGTTTTGAGTGAATTTGAGTTTGGCATACTGTAAAAATATAGTTAAGCAACTACAGTATATCAGTATTTCCCTGCAACTCCATCTGCTCATTAAGCAACCCCAACTGAGGTCAAGACCCAAAGATTGAAAATGCATCTTTTCTTTCAGTGTGTGTATGTACCGTCTGGCTAAGACACTGCGCCCAGTTGATAGCCAGCGCTGGTTGGAGCCCATGTTTCTCTCCAGCCCTCAGAGTGCTCAGTCCATGCTGCACAATCATCCGCAGTTTGGCTGACATGCCAGGACTACAAGGAGACGCACAATAAGGAGACATTCAACAAAAACACTGAATACTAGGACACAAAATATGTACACTAAAATGAGCAAGTGCCCAATTTGTCCCGTTTGTGTGACTTATTGTGATTAAGTGAGTGTGGTGGACTTTCCAGCTTACAAACTCATGCTATGTAAATTGAGACAGTGGTACCCCAGGTCTCATTCAAGTCAGTGTCCAACATAACCTCATAACCTTTCCAGGCAGAGTAGTTGTTCAACTTTGTGCCTCCATAGATACTGGGAGACTCAGCAGCTGTATGATAAGACTAACCCTGCCAAGCCATAGAGAAAGTAAAGACATAACACATTTTGTCTGTGTTGAGATATTTGGGCACCCCGTTTAGCTGAACCTTTCAAGATTCAGCTAAACGTAATGCCTCCAGCATGAGTTTAAATACACCTTCAGGAAGGCAGGAACGTCAGAGAGTTGGGACGGCGCTAGGGCTAGGCGATATATTGATATTTTGCCTTATATCGATATATTTTCAAATGAGATTAGACAATACCGTTCATATCGATATGGTTTAATGTTGCATTACATGACCATGAATTTCTTCTGTAAAGCAGTGTCTGCGTTTGCTTTTCTCCTCTCACTGTCCACGCAGCCCTGCCCACACACACACACACACACACACACACACACACACACACACACACACACACACTCTCTGCACTGCCCCGCCTCCTGTGGAGCTGCCGCCACGGCGATAAACACGGAAAAACAGTATTACTGGATGCAACTAACTTCAGTCCAATGGGTAATAGCGTGTGAGACTGTACTTGCTGGAGCCAGTGACCCACTGCTACATTATCATAGTTAATAGGAATGCAGCGCTGTGACGATACAGACATTAAATACACAAGACATTTGTAACACCGCTGACCCGCCGAAGCGTATTCAACTCACGCTGGAGCCGTTCATAATGAGTCAGCCGTAGGGGTGGGAATCACCAGAGGCCTTACGATACGATATCATCACGATACTTATGTCACGATACAATATTATTGCGATTTTAAACATATTGCAATATTCTGCGATGTATTGCAATTCATTACCTTTTTTCCAACTTCAAATATTTCACAATTTCAAATGATGTCCCCAAAAGGAAACTTTGTCAACGTCGGTTTTATCTAAAAAGATACATTTCTCTGTTTGTTCATCTAACTTCAATTGTATTGCTCCAAAATGGGATTGTCAAGCAGACAAACTAACCAACACATATATAATAAAAGATCGCTACTTGGCGTCTGTGTATCGATACTATGTAATATTGCGATACTATGCTGTATCGATTTTTTCCCCCACCCCTAGTCAGCCGTCACACCTTCAACACATCACGAGTCTCCTCAAAATCAGACCGGAGATGCAATTCACTCTGCCGTGGCGAGCCAGATGGCGGATTTTGTGGTCCCCTGGATGGAGTACTTCACGATTACAGTTTACGGTTACTGCTGCACCGCTTCCTAATTTCCCAAACTACGGAGTGACCCAAATCACAGAACGTGAACATCGCGACGGCCCTATAAAATATATTAACTTCAAACCAAATGTTCCATAAATTACAACTTACTGGCGTATTTTTTTTTTTTTAACACTAGTTTTACTCACGCTGCTCGTTTGTGAATGAGCCTGTAAATGGCATCCCACCACTCCCTCTGTCTGTCAGTGGTCAAGAGACGAAGAAGAGGAAGTGGGAGGCAGCGAGGCTCATAAAGCTGCTGTTGTTGCTGGTTCACTCCGCTGCTGATCTTCGCTGTCTCCTGGAGCTGACAGTGGCTACAGAACACCACACCATATAAAAACACCTGGATGGAGTAAACCAGATCAGAGAGTTTTACAGTTTGGTAGAAATGTTCTGCACTTCTGCAAGAACTGTGAGCAAAAGTGCAATTTATGAAAAAGTAATGCTCAGTAGTAAAAACACATTACATGAAACAACTTCTTACATCTGAGGAAGATAGTTAGAAAATTGTCTTTTTTTTCCCCTAACTTGTTAAATACGTGAGCCTGGGACAAAAAAGCTTACATTCTGTTGTGAGTTTTTGAACGCTTTAATCTTGCTAGAAAAAATGGTTGTTTATTTTAAATGGTATAAATACAGTTTCCTGTTATTTCACACCTCCAAATGCATAAATTAAATCTTTTATACATTTTGTAACATTCTTGGCATGTGCTGAATATCGGAGATGAGTGGAAAGACTACCTGTAAACTTCCTTGCAAAGCTTCATCTTGTGTAATGTGTTCCCACCAAACCAGCCCACATGGCTCCACCTACCTCCAGGTCGAGCAGGCAGATGGACTCTGGCGCGTTGGTGTCCAGTTTCGAGGTTTCCAGAGTAAGCCTAGGAAAGAGCTGCTGTAGCCAGTCCCGCAGGGCTGGTCTTTGGGCCAGAAGGGTCCACTGTAGTCCCAACCAGCTTAGATGTTGCAAGTCACCAGCATGAAGCAGGATGGAGCCTACAGATGAGGCAAGTTATTACTGACCAACGCATATATAATAAAAGATTATTTTAGATATTTGGCGTCTGTGTCGATACAGTATTGCCACAGAAAATATTGCGATACTATGCTGTATCGATTTTTTTGCCACCACTCTTAGTTATTACAGTGTAGGAGTAGTGCTGACTAATAAATCGTATTTTCATAGTCATTGCAATATGAACATGCATGAACACATCGCAAAAGACTGCCTGAAAAGTGATGAAGATTTTTTTTATTTAGAGATGGGTCGGAAACCCGTATTTAAAAAAAGGTCCTCGAGCTAAAGACTGTGGCATTTATCATTAAGCAACAGCCTCTCCCCTGATCTGTGTCAGAGCTGAGCTCCTCCACATACATACACTCAAAAACATAAACACACGGAGCGAAGACAGCAGATCAGAGAGGCCGCGGCGGAGCACTGAAGTAGGCTGAAGTGAAGATAGCTTGAGTTGAATTGTGACAAGCTTAAAATAAAAGCTGTCCGTATAAAGTCTAAAGGTGCTTACACACCAACCAGACGGCTGACCGTCGGCAGAAAAGGCAGTCGGACTGATCAGTCGGGTCCCCGAGGTCCAAAAAAATGCCTCAAAACACACTGAGCCGACTTGAGTGTACCCTCTGCGCGTAATACGTCTCCATAGCAGCAGGTGGCGCTTCTCTGTATTGTTTCCCAGAAAATGAAAACCGGCAGCTGATTGGACGAACGTGTCACATGGGTCTTTTTTCTCCAGAAATTCACAGCCAGACTGTCATGGCGGCTTGTTCAGAATACGATCTCATATTGTACTAAAATAGTTCACCGAAACGTGTTTCTGAAAACATTTTAAGCGAGAAATAGGCCATGCAGTTTCTGAATCTGTCTTCATTTCAGATCGACAAAGGTCAGTTTAAAAGTTTTTCGTCAGATTTTGAGAGGCTCATCTGCTCGCCATTTCCGGGTGAGTCCCGACTGCCCTGTCTCCGACTGAGCATGTCGGGTCGGCCAAAATGAATGCCGACAGCTCCTCCGACTGACGACGGCACGGAACACACCGAACAGACTCGAGTCACCGACCTCGCCAGACTGTCCAGCGGCCAATAATCGGCTCTGTATGTCAGCACCTTAACTGTTTCATAGTTTGCCACGTATCTTAAAATTAGCAAATTTTTGCTTCTGGCTGAGATGAACCATCCCCCCCTTTCCTTTAAACCCACATGGCTAATTATTATGCAAATCAATGACATCATGGGACTTTGGCGGTGAAGGTATAGTGAAGTACCTCAGCAGAAAAAGGACAGAGGACAGGATGATTGACTGATACTGACTGACGTCTGTAACAAATAAATCTCTTGAACATTATTTTTTTCTAAACATCACTCAGTATTTTGATGTCAGGAATATTTTTTTAATTGATATAGTTATATTTAATATATTCAATCATAACCCGGTTCTGAATTGAAAGACAGCAAGGCTGACATAGGAAATGTATAGTTAATATGCATACTTTACTATATTTGCTTATTTATCTCAAGTCATATTATCGTCGCAATATTAAACAATGTTATCGCACATCGCAGATTCTTCTTTTTTTGTGCAGGCCCATGTAGGAGTACTTACAATGTCAAAACAGTTGCTTGTTTGCAGAAAAGTCTTTTGGTGCCAAAGACTGAGTTATTCAATCAGAGTAAACAGTACTGTGCTGCACTTTTAGCCTTTTTAGCCGAACAGCTTTTACAAAGACGAAATGTATAAGGGCTATAACTAAATCGCAATTAATTGGTTAGGAAGTGTAAATTTGAAATATCATTGTGAATTGCAGCCTTACGTATGTTATGTATAGAAAGTGTTCTTTTAGTTCCTATGTCTACAACTGATTTACATTGTGGAATTACACATTTTGTTGTTAATGACAATAATTCATACAGAGGGACTCTGTACAAAACTAACTGCAACTGTTAATAAATGTGGACCTGAATAAAAAAAACTAAAACAAAAAAACAAAACTGAAGAGATTTTCAGGCTACTTAAGTGCTCAGGCAGATTAATGGTTTTGTACCAGCGTCCCATTTGGCGAGTTGAGAGAGCTCTGGAGCCATGGTGTTAATGGAACGAATGTCATCATTGGCAATAAAAGAAGATCCAGGGGAGGCCTGTGGTCCAAACAGGAGTTCAAACAGAGAGTCCTGACCACTAGGGTTCCCAAACGCCTCCACCACCTACGCAGAAAAAACTTAAAATGATGTTGGTTTCTAAACATATAAATGAAACATGAGTTTATCAGTGCTGTCTATGTCTGTTATGATGCAAAACATTAGTAATGTTGGTGTTAAGACTATAAAGACAAAGCAATAGTGCATATTTGTGTTGTAGCATAAAAGCTCAGTTTAACACAAACTTAAATTAATCCAATCAATTTACTACATTGCCCTTCAGTGATGTAGTTTTCACTCCAGCTTAAAAAGGCTATAACCTTTAAATAAACGGAAAAAGAACACATGGACAAACCTCTCTGATCAAGGTAGATGAATCAGTGCTCAGATTTAGCAACATGTGACCGGCCTGACTCTGTCGGTCGTTGGCCAGCAGCTCCAGAAGCTGTGGGCCTGACTGGTCTCTTTTGGTCACTTTAGCCTTTGGTCTGGGGACCTGGTGGAAGGCCAAAAAAACAGTTAATAAAAAAGAAAATAACCTACAAAATAATCACATTTGTTACATGTTTCTACTTTACCATCTTAAAAAGAGAATCGGTATTAACCAAAAGATTTAATTTATGAATGACTCCGGTAATAGGCAAGCCTCATTCCTGACAGGCAATCAGCTGGTTATTGTGTCAGTACCTGGTATGCCAGCAGGTAGCATAGTGCAGCCAGGTCAATGATGGCCCTCCAGGTCTGTAGGTGATTCTGAGCCAGCTTCAACAGCAGTGTGGCAGCATGCAGGTAAAGGTGACCTCTCATCTCCACAAACACCTCAAAAAGATCGTCTGTGTGGCGGCCAGCAATGCTGCTCAACATCTGCATAGATTGGTCAAAACTACACACAAAAACACAGTTTAATATCTAGCAATTTCCTGCAGTTGTGTAGATGCTTTAGTGGAATTAATGGAAACAAATGTAAAGGTGAGAAAAACACATTTAAAAATCTAAACCACCATGTTATGCTTCGTAAAATCAACTGCACCAATTTAAAGTCTTCCTGATTTGTAATGGTGGTTCTTTTAAGACACCTTCTATGATCAAGATGTAAACCAAAGGCTCACCCTGTGACCAAATTCAAAACAGAGTGGAACCTGCCGTTTGACTGGTCTTTTAATAGAAGGACTAAACAAAACTAGACAACTCAATCCGACTTATTCATGTTTTATGATGCTGTTTAAGGTTTGTTTATATCCATGTTTGGTAACACTCACATGTCTGGATGTTCAGCACACTAATTCTATAAAAATGTTTAATGCAAAGACATGTTTTATGTCTTGTGTAAGCGCAGACATTTTGACTTAAAAAACAGAATTGTGACCAGGATGCAAGGATGTACAAATACAACATAATGTACATACAGAAGCTGAGGGTTGGGGGAAATACAGCTTGTCTAAGGGATGTGTGTGCAAACAACCTAGGACCTCAACATGACCTACCTTGTGAGTGCATCAAGGCTGGGCTGCATATTGCTCTCAGACAGTGTGATTCTCAGCAGACTGCAATGGGCCAATAGCAGCTCTCTCTGGAGACGCCGACACATGTTCTCATTACTAGAGACACTGGGTTGAGCTAGATACTCCTGCAACAAATGCCATCAATTTTTTTTTATTATTATTTTGAAGTTAAACAGGTTAGATTCATAATAGATTTATGATATGAAAACAACAGAACACCATAGAAGCTTTCAAAAATGCAAACTTGTCAAATAAACCATACACTACACTACTTCCATGCTGACCTGCAGTGTGCGCACCACCACTGTGTACCAGTCCAGGCTGTGGCTCAGTATGCCCCTTTTCTCAGCAGCCAGGCAATGCTTAACTGCTTCATCCAGCCGTCCGTCCTGACAGAACAGCTGAACCAGCTTCACGTTCACGTGAGCGTCAGCTGGCCTCACTGCCAGCTCGGCCTGGAGGAGGTCGAACAACCGGTTCCATCCCGGCTGACCCTGCCGACTCAACAAACGCTCCTGCATAGAGCGGCACAGATAAACCAGTGAGTGAGTGACATAGTAGCCTGTGATGTAGGCTGCTGTTAGTTAAAAGAGTGGCATAAGATGAATTCAACAGTTGTTGCTGAAGCAGTGAATAATGGAGGTTTTACTGGAGATACAGAAGGAAATTAGCCTCACCTTTAGGTTGAAGACAGCAGGGTTTCCTGGCAGCAGCTTGGCAGCTTTCTCCACCCAAAACTCTGCTCTGCTGTCACATTCCTGCTTACTGACCAGTAACTCAGCCACCTTCAGCACAAGGTCTCTCTGGGCAGGGTTCAAGTCCACTGACCGCTGCATACACACATAGGAGGTGCAGACAAACTAGTGTCAGTTTTTACAAAAGCCTGCAGACATATGATCTGTCCAAAGGGCAATGCTAAAAAAAACAAAGGAAGACCGGTAGGATGGCTACTTTTATTATTCCACAGACAAGTCTAATGAGGTTATTGAATGAACATGATTAATCAAAAGTCTAAGGCAGAGTTAATATAGCCTCAGGCGGTACAGCAAAAACGCAAGTCTTCCCATAGATTTTGAATGGGGGTAGTGCGTTTAGGCTGCCACAGGGGGGTGCCAAAACTACAGCAGCGACCTGCAGCGAAATATTGAGACAGATTCAACTTTTGGAGAAACGCAACCTGACGTCACCCTGAGGTGGCCAATCACGTAACCGGCGATCAGGCTTGTCAGTGAACTGCCAAGGAGTTGTGTATAAGCTGACCGTTTCCTGCAACAAGCTCCAGCACAAAGCACAGACGCTAGTCTCTTTCTCCGGGAGATGAAGCTGCCTTTAAGTGCAGTCGAAAATGGCGAGGTCATAAAAACAATCTGACGGAAATCAAGAACTGTGAAATCAGTTGGTCCAGTGACTCGCCGCAGGGTTGTGTGGCGGTTGGAGTGTCACTTGAATGGCCCATTTGTGTGACGTCCTGTTGTGTTCTATAACCCCCCCAAATGTAGCACAAGTAGACCTTATATTTCACAATTACTGCTTTCCGTCAGATCGTTTATAGATCTTGGCGTTTCGACCACACTTGCAGACAGCTTCATTTCTAGGAGAAAAAGAGAAAAAAAGAGATGGAGCACAGTGCTTTGTTGTTGCAGGAAACAGTCAGCTGTTACACAAACTCCTGAGGCCTGTACTACGAAGCCAGATTTGGCGTTAACAAGGTAACTTCAGGTTCAACCCAGGGTTTTGCGTATCACGACGGTGGTTCACTTGTTACCGGTCTGGCGAGGTCAGTGACTCGAGTCTGTTCGGTGTGTTCCGTGCTGTTGTCTGTTGGAGGGGCCGTCGGCCTTCATTTTAGCCGATTTGATATGTTGAAGCCACCATGACAGTCTGTCTTTGAATTTCCGGAGAAACCAGACCCACGTGACGTGTTCGTCCAACAGCTGCCGGTTTTCATTTTTGGGCGACAATACAGATTAGCGCTGCCTGCTGTTATGGAGACGTAGTACGTGCCGTCGCTTTGATGTGTTCCGAAGCACTTTTTTGACCAACTCAGAGAGACTGATCAATCCAACTGCCTTTTCTGCCGAGGGTCGGCCGTCTGGTTGGCGTGTCAGGGGCTTAACCTGCTCGGGAGCATTTTATGTTGGAGATTAGAGATCAACCGGTGTAAAAGCACCGCCTACTGACCAATCAATACTCGGTTGATAACGGCGTCACCGCTCTTAGAAGATCTGGTGGACCTCGGTGCGTGGAGAGAGAGAGGTGCGCTCGTGAAAGTTAAAACATTTAGAGACAGAAAACCCCATTAACATTTCCTGATGGGTATTTTTGTGAAAGTAATAGATTTTAAGCGGAGGGAATTACGTATAGGCTATTTGTCGGCTTCTTAAGCCGTGTGTTGCCAATGCACACATCGGTTTGAATTATGTTTTTATATTTTTTTTTATTTGCTCTCACGATTGCCAGGGTTGCAACTAAAATAACTAAAATAATAGGCTAAAGCACAAGTGCAATTATGGTCAGATCGTGTGCCTGACTGATGGGGAAGTGATATTAATAAGCGTTGTGATTTACGCATCTACAGCGTCGGCTGTTTTTTGCCAGCTTTCCTTCCTATTTCAGGAAGCAGCGACTGTATTGCGTTTTCCCTGTAAAACCGTGTCTGTGTTCTTCATATTTATGTAGAATTATAGTTTGCTCTTCTTATGTAAAATATGCGGCTCTGGTAGATGAGATCATGCTGTGCAAACACTGCCTCTTAAGTAATATTGATTACGTAAATGTGTCGACAAATAATTTGCGTCAACGCATTGAAATCTATAAATAACCGGCTGCCTCCAGCAACAGCGCAAGTATGGATTCCTCGCAAGTTCAACAACACGTTGAGAAAATGGCTCGCACACGGTCTTCTAAAGTGTGGGAGTATTTTACTCTTAATGTCAACAACAACAACAACAACAACAACAACGTGGTAGTCTGTAGACTTTGTAAAATGCATCACTGAGTCAGGATAACAGCAGCAAAACGGTAGGTTCTGCTCCCCTTTTTGTCCCTTTCCCTCCCAAGTAGAGTTTAGATTCTCTGCCCGAGCCCGAGCTTGACCCACGGGCCGGGTCGGGCCGATATGTCCTACTACTATCCTCGGGCTGGGCCGGGCCCTTCATCAAGTATTTGTATTTTTTTAATCATTACTTTATTAGCCTAATTGGGTGGGGAGAAAGCTATGCCTCTCCAGCTTATCCCGTAGCTCTGGGTTTATGTCCTGCACTGACTTGAGTGTGAGGTAAACTGTGCTAAAATTGTGTCTCCCCCATCTGTAGCACTGTCTTTGATAATTGCGCAACCAGGCCAGATTGTTTCAGATATCTCACGAGTCCTTAATAACGTCAGTTATAACGGCCCACAACAAAGTGACACGGATTGTGTTTCCACTAGTAGTCCAACGGTACGTTAGTCCGTTGATTCGTTTTAATGCCCCGCTATGGCTTAACATTAAGAATCATCAAACGCTGTCAGTCGGCAGTGTTATTTTTTTGGTTTACCATTATCATGAGTGACCCAATAAATTACAGACTGTTATATTAGACACATTGCAACTTGCCTTACGTTGGATTTATTTCATATGTTGCTAAAATTGCACTTTTACTGTAAGATTAAAAAGGGAGAAGAGCTTGGATGTTAAACAAGAGCTTATTCATTATTTTACCTACTACTGTTAAAAAAGCAAATAGAGGTTACGCTTTTTGCACTTGCTTTGTTTAAGTTTTTATTTTTGTATTCCTCCTGAAAGTGACTTTATTTTGTTGTTGGATTGATAGCCTACATCTGGCTTCAGGTTGCACTACAAATTAATTTTACTTGAACAGTGCAGTGTTAAACAATTTTAATAAATAGAGACTTGAACCTTATTGAAATTAGTTTTTTGTAAATTGTTAATAATTGAGCAATGGGAAAACAATCCCTAATTGAAAAAATAATCAGGGCAGTTCAGGGCTTGTGTTTAAAACTCAGTCTCAAATTTTCTCCTTTCTTTCGTCTCCCCTCTCCTGCAGCCTAAACACACTACCCCCATTCAAAATGAATGGGCAGACCTGCGTTTTTTTGCCACACCGTCCGTCTGGAGGCCGACGCAGGCAATGTGAATGCAGCGTAACTTTGCTGAGAATCTGGGATTTAAAAGTAGGCCGCAGATATGCAAGAAACAACTATTTACCAGTTATTTTAGTAAGGTTCATTTTTGTTATAGTTTGTCTTCCGGATTTGATATTCTCTCACTGATAATAACTGATAAGCTTATCAGTTATTTTGGGCAGCTGACTATCAATTCTTGAAGGTCAGAGTGAGGTGAGTAAACTTGCATTTAAGAAAACAAAATAGACATTATCTTTGATGGATTATCTACTGCACCTCAAACCCAATTTGTATTTGCAACTTTCACATTTCACATAATCTAACACCAAAGTAATATCTAAACCTTTATGGTATTGCTATGGAAAATGGTCAGCAGATTTACTCCCATTTTTAAAGTGGCCATATTATGCTCATTTTCAGGTTCATAATTGTAATGAGAGATTGTATCAGAATAGGTTTACATGGTTTAATTTTCAAAAAAACACCATATTTTTGTTGTACTGCACATTGCTGCAGCTCCTCTTTTCACCCTGTGTTCAGGAGTGAGACCTCTCACTGCTGTAACATCTTTGTTGGCAGTCGCACATGCGCAGTAGCTAGGTAAGATCACATCATCTAGCTAGCTGTTTGTTTCTACATCTTCAGTAGTACAAGGCAGGATTAGCCAGGAGACTTCTTCTAAACGAGGGCACACTTCCAACTTTGCGTGGAATACCTGCAGAATAGGGACATGTAAGTAGTTCTTTTGTAGATTATGGTGAACTAGTGTGTGTTGTAGCAGTGTTTTGCCATTCAGAACGAGCTAGCATGCTAGCGCTAGCATGCTACGGTTAGCCACCTTGTGTCGGCTAGTGACGTAAAAAGCCCTGCTGATTTTGAACAGTTCACCTGGAGACTGAAGGCAGGACACATTCAGAAACCCGTATCTCACTCAAAACAGCATGGATGTTTTTTTTGTATGCGTGTGGAAGCACCAGAGACACAAAAATAACACCCCAAATCCCAGAAAATGTGATTTTTTTTTTCATAATATGGGCACTTTAATTTATCCCATCTGAATTGGTGTAACTTTATGAATCAATTTAACATTTCATGCCATTTTTTTTATTGTTTATTATTCTCAAGCTTATCGTTGGTACTTTGTTGCTTTCTAAATCCAATGTGTTGTGATTGCTTTGAGTGAAGATTGCACTGTATATCAGCGTTGATAAATGTAGTCGATTCAAGTGTAGGAAAACGGTAATTAAGTCTTGGCCTTAATTACTGGGCATCCCCATCCTGATCTGACCACTATTAAATAAGATTGTACATGGACTGTACATGAGCCAGTTCATGACACATAGCACATTTTTACCTAGGGTTTTGTACCGAATTCTGTACTTTTTTGGGTACCAACCAAATTACTTTGGTACTACCAAGGACGATTCACATTAAATCAAACAGTGCCAAATTTCAATACCTGAGAGCACATAAGCACGAGCATAACTGTCCTCTCTGCACGACAGGCTGGAGGTTGCAGAGCAAGGCAACTTTATTTCTATAGCACATTTCAGCAGAATGCAATTTAAAGTAGTTTACATAAAACTTTAAATAGCAGTTAAAAAGAGACAGAAAATAAAAACAGGCTAAAATAGAATAAGATACAAATACAAGAATAAAAGGTGGAGTATTAATGTTCTAAATAAATAACAAAATGTTCTAAGTAAATAGATTAAATAGGTTAGGAATTATTTTTACAACTGAAATTATTTTTTTATTACAAAAGGGAAAGTACCGAAAAAAAGGTACCATTGGGTACTAGAACCGAATTTCAGGTACCGGTAAAAATGTGAACGGTACCCAAGCCTATATACACCTCTCATTCACCCATGCCCCACACACACACACACACACACACAAAATCTGGACCAATTTTAGTTCACTGTGTTCTTTAATGACACTTTCACATGAAGAGCCCAAATTTGAACCACCAACCCTGCAATCAATAACGTCAAATGCAGGGTTTGTGGCTGTCTTTGCTCAACCTTTTTTTAAAAACACAAGAAGCACATCATGCCATGCAGTCATGTTTTGCACATTTTTTCCCAGTGACATGTTCTGCTTACCTTATAACATCCCACTGCCTTGTTGATGTCTCCTTCTCTCTCATAGAGCTGTCCAAGGAATTTGTGTGCTTTCGGATCCCTCTCCTGGACTTTGAGGTACTCCGATACGTGTCTAGGAAGAGCATTAAAAATGTAAGATTACTGTCACTATAATGAAGACCTCTGGAGAAGCAATAACAAATTCAGTCAAAACGGGAAAGCTTTTGTGCTTACCTTTTTGCAAGTTCATATTCCTTTGCTTCAAAGTACAATTTAGCAAATAAAAACCCTTTGACTGGCTTCTGTGGAAAGAAAACATTGAAGAGGTTACCTACATGGGTACTTGTTCTTCTAGATTCTGTGGTGCTAGGAACTGGAATAAATTACCTTTGCACATTTAATAATAAGCAAACAAATTAAAAAATTATTACATATGACTTAGAAACTCTGAAGCATTAGCGTATCATTATTTTTATGTATTTTTAATCATTATTTAGTTTTTCGATGTTTGACTTTGATGTGATTTTAAAAGGTGACAATATATATATTTAATGTCTACCTAGTATGACATCGCCCAGTCACCTGAAGTGCTGCATCTTTGCCATCTTTACATCAAAGACCAAAATGGACATAATGTGGGTTCTGAACTTTTATTCTTATTCTTATTCTTTTATTCAAGTGTTTTACTGTCCTGACTCCCACAATGTCAAATAACCTAAATCAACGTTACATATGTAGGGAGGTTATTGTTGTTATTGTTGCTTGTCCTTCTTTTCAGTGGCGTTACCGTAATGTTAAGGGATTCAGACAATGTTTAACATCAGTGCAACTTAACGTTAAGTTTTCTGAATAAAGTTCGGCGTGCAGCTACTATAACGTTACACGAGTTAATGGCACATATTCTGGTTAAAAATGAGATTGAAGCCGTGTTGTTCCAGGTGTATACAACTAGCTAGTACTCGCTGTACAAGTAGTCAAAGTAGGTGTGCGAGCGATGGCTAACTAGCACGGCTAATTGGCTAGTGCTGCTGTAACAACACCATGCCGCGCAATTTCCGAGTATGAAGGGGAGGACACGATGAGGCGTCATCTTGCCGGTTAGCTGGCGTTCGCGCTGCTAGCCAGGGACAGTTAACATAGGTTACGCTAAACACAAAATTCCAGCTAACTGATTAACCGTCATCTTAATTAAAACTACAACTACTGCTCATTTCATCCTGGTTGTTTCATCATACCGGCTGGCTGACACACGCTGGTCTGACATGATGGCAGTAGCATGCTAACATTAGCCGCCGGCTAAACTTACCTCTTTGATTGAGGGAGAAGAACTCTGTACTGAGGAGACGTAACGGTCGACTTCAGCCTTACTTCGCCGCATGACTTCCAAAAACAAATACTTCCAAAACGGCTGACTGTGGTTTATAGACCGAGAACTCGGTTAGACTGTCAGTCCGTAACGTTAACTCCCCATGATGATTTGCGCACGCACGCAGTCAAATGGCAGAGGGTCACGTGGTCCGTGCGCTCTCTTGAATAAGACTTCTTAACCAATGAAATCCGAGTACTCAGTTTGACGCACGCTGACGCACTTTATTTTGAAAGAGAGATGGGCTGGCAACGGCTCGGGGTGAACCATCTGTCTGGACAACCTACTCTTTGCATTAGGTGCATTTAACAGTTTATGGGTGCATAAACTGTAAAAGGTGTAATTGGATAATTAAAATAGTCTACAACGCTTTGTAACATTAATCAAACACTAAATAAACCGTATTTGGTTATATTTTGCAATAATATATCAATTAATCGATTTGATGTGTCACATGAAATCGTAAGAGCTACAATTCCAGTGAAATGTTATCCCATCAGCTCCTTAACTTGTGCAAGATTGATCATGAAGCAGAATGTGGCCGCCAGATCGGCACACAGAAAAAGATGCATCCGGTGAAAGGCACCGGCCCGGCACTCCAGGATCCAGCCAAGTCTTGTCGAAAAGACACCACAGCTCCCGACATCACGCTGGAAACCGACGCAGGCAATTTGGTTTCCATTACATGGATCTTTATTGGCCATACAAAGGAAATATTGAAATCCAGTAATAGATGTATGCTTTAAATACTTTTATTAAACCGTGCATTCTGCCTTCATCAGGGTCAGTTTAGGTAGACTAGTGTAAGCCTTCTACAAGTAGCCTACTACGTGTAGGCTATATTAAGTTTCATAAATGCCATTTTACCTCTATATCCTCGTTTGTGCTGTATGCACCTTAAGTGGGACTGTCTACATCAACTACTCAACCCATGTTACTTATCTGGTATTTTAGCTAAAATCCAAATATGTTGCTTTCAGTATAGAACAGTTAACCCAAGGCTGGTAAACATTTACAAACCATATCACCAAATAAAATACTCGCTATAAGTGTGATTAGGCCTACTTGTGTATTTAACCATAAGAATATCAATAACACCTGTAAATTCTAAACCTGCTAGTGATGTCATGTTACGCTCAGAGGGGTGAGAAATTGTAAATCAAAAACATTACTACATGCACACTGTAGCATTGACATACAATGTTTATTCAGATGAGTTGACAGACCTTAGATATATGAAAAATAGCTTTCCATTCAAGTCCAAAACATGCACTTTGGTGCGTTTACATGAATAAATATTGTCTCTTGACAAGCATTGCAAAGATAAAATACAGTATAAGAGCAGTGTATGTCTGTGTAGAGTAATCTTGGTTGCCCAAGTAGTAAGATATCAAATAGAACTACCCAATAGACTTTTTTTTTTCCCGTGGAGCTGAAGGTAGAGGATAGTTCTACTTCTATGACATATAAGAAATGTTGTGGCACAGGTAGTGAAATTCCCAGTAACATAGGCTTTTTTTATTTCCATAAAATAGTGGAATGTGTTTTTCTTTGAAACTACTATGTGAAAGATAAGCATTCTATGATAAAATACTGTTCTACTATAACTATTCTTTCCCATTCCAAACAGTTAATTTTTTTTCCTAAGAGGGTCTGAGCCCTGAGCATATCGGTACACCTCTCTACCTCTCTAAGAGGATCACTTTCTCTGGATTACAAACAGCAGAGACACATGTCCTCTAACGTCTAACATTTCTCCAACATCCGGTCTCTGCACATGCCACAAGCCGTCAGGCTGCAAGACACAGAGTTACCAGTTGCTATGCAATAAATCCTGTTTCTGTGAAGCATATTATGTTCAGTATTTGTTGACAGCATGTCAGAGGTTTTGCTTAATCACTAGGGTAATGTTAAAGCTGCAGTTGTGGTGTTAAATTGGACTGCATTACTTTGAATGATGTTTCCAATATCCAGTCACCCTCATGTATTTCCTGTAAATTAGAATAACTGAACAGAATAAACTTGGGATTTTGTTTTTGCTTTTGTATTGGATTATATTAGATTGTACAAGTGAACCTAATAAACTGGTACCTCAGTGTAAATACCAGTTTACATAGAGATTGATTCACACATAAAATGCAAAAGAAGGCAATCCAACATACTGCCGATGATGGTTGAGTCCATCACAGCATTAAGGAGGCTATAGTAGGTCAATAGACTATAGATGCAAAAAGAAATTCTAACTTTATAGAGCTAAACACAAACATATTTAATATTAAAGAAAATACACATTAATAAAATTATACATGTTGGTGGAAAACAGGAAATATTAGAGATTCTATATACACATTCAATAAAACTTATTTTGCTCAACTGTCTTTGGGTTTACTCCAATATTATACAAGAGTATCAGTAACATAAGTCAAACAGAGGGCACATGGCTTGGCATCATGAGACAAGGTGGCAAGCAGTTAAACCGCCTGTCAACACGCATTTTTATCATTCTCATGTTTTTATGTTCTCTTAAAGCTCATATGTCATTTTAAAATACAGAACCATAATCATGTGTTTATGTTTAAAATGCTCATATTATGCTCATTTTCAGGTTCATAATTGAATTTAGAGGTTGTACCAGAATAGGTTTATGTGGTTTAATTTTCAAAAAACACCATATATTTGTTGTACTGCACATTGCTGCAGCTCCTCTTTTCCCCCTGTGTGTTGAGCTCTCTGTTTTAGCTACAGAGTGAGGCATCGTGCTTCTGTTCCATCTTTGTTGAAAGTCGCACATGCACAGTAACTAGGTAAGCACTGCAAGCTAGTCAGTTGCAGAGTATGAGGGTGTGCCATGCTAGCAGCTAGGTTAGCATTATAACGTGTGTTACAAAGTGAAGCACGTTTGTCACGAAAGTAAAGGCAGGACTACAATAGAGCTGTTTGGAGCAGTTTGTGAACAGTGTTTTCTGTTGGAGATGGTAAGTCCCTATGGGTTGGACTTTTGGCTTTTTCACTTTGTAAACCTATAATGTGCACAAAAATATATATAACACAATAAAGGAAAGGGAAAAAGCCAAAAAGCATAATATGAGCACTTTAATACATATAGTGAAATAAGGCAAGCATGTGAAAAAGTATACAGTGCAGTATTTGAGCCAAAAGGCACTGGACAGGTTCATGTTAAACCCACTGACTGACTGACTGACTGGCCAACAACCTGTGTTGGCCCATCTGTCAGTTTCAGGCTCATGAAATGATCCTCTGTATCTTAAAGAACAAAAGTGTTCTGCAGAAATAACCAACCTATATTTAACATACCAATAAAACACACAAAATGCTGTCTTATACGATCGTCAATTCTGGAAACGTGACTTGCATGGCCACCTCGGGGTCTCATCTGTTTCTCCCTCCCTCCAGCTGCCCAGCTGTGTGTGTTTACTTGCGGGCAACAGTTTCAGACAGCTTCTTCAGTCTCTTCTTCAGCTCCAGAGGGAATTTCTCGTAGCACTTCTTACACACTGGCTTCATGTCAAACTCCACAAACTTGTTCCTGTGGAAGAGAGAGTTACAGCCAATGTTGTTAGATGCTACGTCTACTAGCATGAACAATGGCAGAGTAACTTGCTGGTTTGAAATCATAAATTTGATATACTTACAAAACAGTTAATTATAAATTGAAAAGCTGATATGGAGGGAAAAAACCTAACAAAATTGCAGCCAAAAGTTATTATTGTGGATGGGCATTTTAAGATATTTATCATTTTCAACACCAACTGAATGAAGTAGGTACAATGTGCTCTATGAGTGCTTTTTGGTTGTTTTCTGTATTAAATGCCTTTAATTCCACTAACAGACTAACAAAGAAGATAATCGCTGGCAGGAGCAGGGCATGTGTTAAACCCGGTGGGACCTCTGCACTACCACAGCTGGGGCCAGAAAGCTGCCGGAAGTGATTAAGGCTTTACCCTTTACGCCCAGACAGTCTGGGAGACCTAGGAAACAACGCATTCCCTTTACCATGTGACTGATCTGATTTGCCTGTTTGCAGTGCAGAGGTTACCAGAGTAGCAGCCTTAATCCTGAATAGTGTTTCTGGCTGAGAGGTGACCATGTACAGACACATTTCTAGTATTAGGTCACGCACATATTTTCAGTCTGTGAATACTCACCTACTAAATGTCTGATGACATCATTTGGCTTGAAAGCCACATGAACTAAGTATAACAGTGATATAAAAGGATAACAAGTGGCTTGGAGCACGTTTGAAATATTTATGAAATGAATGTATGAAAAACAGCAAAAAATAATTGAAACAGAAAGAAAGATGGAAACTGACCAAAGGAAGAAGAGTGGAAGTGAGGAGAAAGAACAAAGAGTGGATCACAGACACATGGGTATCAATTTTTTCTTCTTGTCTTTTGAGTCACGTTCACGCTTGGCCAGCCGGCGTTTCATGTCGTCCGGCAGGCGTTCGTAGCAGTGCTTACACACCGGCTTTAGATCCACCTCCACAAACTTATCCCTGACGGAGCAGGGAGGAGGGGGAGATGGTGAGGGGTTTGAAAGAGGGGGGAAGATGAGGAAGGGCAGTTAGAGAGGAGGAGGAGAAAGACAGTGGGGAGGAAAGAATAGAGGAAAGAAGAAGGATGAGAAGGAGAGAAAAAAGTTGGAGAGGGCAGAGTAAGGAAAAGTGCAGCAAGAGAAGCACACAAGAGGACAAAGAAGAGGGATGATGAAAGGGAGGAGAGGTGGAGAAACAAGTCCACAGAGACACAGGATTATAAGAGAAAGGTGAAACGTCAGAAATGAACAGGATTGGATAAAAGACAGTTAACAGCAGCAAATAGTTCTAGATGCAGGGTAGTTGTGAAAAGAGAAAAGTGACAAACAAAGAGCGAGCTTGGCCAATTCACATGTGAATTTCTGTCAGTCTTCAGAGAATATAACTAATACCAAATGAGTACACAATCTAGGTTAAAATGTGTGGATTGATTGCCACAGTGATGGCATCAGGGTGTCTCTTTTATTTACTTACTTGAGGGTGAGCTTGGTGTTGCAGGTAGAGCAGGCAAAACAGTTGACACACCAAGCCTTGTTAAGGGCAGACACCACTGACAAAAATAGAAGAAAAAAAACAGTCACATGAGACACTGTTCCAGATTACCATCACATGACTAAAGTTAAATGGATTTGGTTTAGTCTAAAATCCAGAATCTCGTTTTCAAGGCAAATTGTGAGGCAAGAAATACATCAAGATACAGTCAATGTCATATAAAAGAGAAGTATAAGGTAAAAGGTGCTCTAGTAGACAAAAATGTTAACAGGGCAGCGGCACAATGAGTGACAAATGACCACTCCACCCATAAACCATTATATATTTTCCAATCAAAATACGTTTTCTCACCATCTCCTTCAATAACACGATTGCAGTGGTAGCAAACATCTCCAAACAGCTGAGTGTGACGAAGGGAGAGAAGACAGAGAGTGAGCAATAGAGTGACCCATATTATGAGTTATGAAATTCTGCAACACAAATGCAGCGCTTTATCATGGCTCATACTGTATAACATGCTGTATTAAAAAAAAAAAAACATGCAAACAAACACAGGCTACAGAGGCATTTTGTAAACTTCCCTGGAACAGAAGTACTGTGTTAAAAAAAAAACTCGGTTAAGTCCTTACATTAAGTCCCCCCCCCCCCTTAATCATCCCATCATCTCTTTATACTGAGCTTGCTCTGATGACTTACAAATAATTAACAGATATTTCATTACAGGCAAAACATAGCACAGCATGTTTCAATTTCTATCGGTGTGCTCAACATAAATATTCCCAAAACTGTTGAGTGTTACCTGGTTATAGTGTGTTTCACAGTAGGCCAAGCCCTTGCGTTCGTAGTGACGGTGTCCCAGGAAGGGTTTCTCACACTTAGCACACACAAAATGCTGCAAACAAAACCACGGCCAAGCACACATGGTTAGCACAGCGTCAGTCAGTACGTTATCACATTCAGACCATGTTACAGGCAGCAGCACAGTCTGACATTATCTGATCAGACCACAACCAGATCAGTTTAGTCCAGATGTCCTGTTACTGCGTCCAAGCAGGATACAGAGAGTAGAGAAGGTTGGCTCTAGAGGCTGTACTAATCCTCCAACCAGACATGTAAGAAATGAATAGTAAGGTATTACAGAAAGTAAAGGGGCATATATAATAATAATTAATAATAATAATTTAAAATATATATAGTGCAGTATAAATATAGAGTTAGGAATTTATTTTAGGTAACTGAGTTGAAAATAGGATCTGGCCTTACGACAAAAGTTTATGAAAATCTGGCCTGTAGATCATGCTCTGGACCAAAGTGATGGACAGACAGACAGACACCAATTGGTGAACTATTAGTATAACCCTTGAATGGAGGCTGGGAGATTCTAGCCAGGCAGGAAGATGTGAGACACGGGGCAGCAATCAACATCGGGCCGATCCTTAATCCCCTCACCATGTCAAAGTGTCTTTCACAATAGGCATGACCACCTCGCTCATAAAATGGGTGGCCCTGAAATGGGCGCTCACACACAGTGCACACATGATGCTACATGTGGAGGAGGGAAGACAGGAAAAATGGCCATAAAATGTGAATAGACAAAAGATCATATGAAGATAGGTGGTGGAATGACACCACAGAGAATATATACAGACAGTTAATGGAGGAATAGAGCGCTTTGAACATAACTGTGGAGATAAAGCTGGGAGTCGCACATATGGCACATATAAAAAAGTGAACTCATTGGAATGAAATGAATAAAAAAACAAAAACAAGAGAGAACAAGAATGAATGAATAGCTACTTTCAGTTTCTCAAATATGTAAGTAAATTGCATTTCAGCAGGGAACCTATAAAATAAATATTGTAAATATTTGGAACCTTAGTATGTATACTAATCATTTCAAACAGAACATGTACACTATATCATCCAACATGTAAATACATCTGAAACCAATATGACACCCAACCACCAAACAAATGAAAACAATTACAACTTCACCTTCTTGAATGTGACCGTGAATCCAGTGTAGACATTTAAATAGTGTCTCCTAAGCTTCATGTAACCGAGGTTGTTTTCGAAAGTTTAACATCGTACCTCCACATGCCACTGCTTGCCCATGGCATTAACCACACGACCCTCGATGGGTCTCCTACAGGCCCCGCAGATGGGGACACCCATCTTGTCATGGCAGGGCAGACAGTAGAGCTCCCCCTTCAGCTCCCTGGCATCAGCCGTCAGCTCCTTACTGCAGAGAAAGAGGTCAACAACACGAGATCAGCTCTGCTGTCACCATAGCATGTAAACACTTTCCATAGTAACTCGCTTAAACACATTCTACGTTTTTTTATGCAAACAACAAGGTATATTTTTACAAAAACGCAGAAAATAATACTGATTGTGAAGTTGGAAGTAGCTTTCTTTGAAGAAGAAAACACAACCTAGTATGTGCATGTACATTTAATTGCAATTACGTAGTTTGTCCACCAGAGAGCAGTCTTGGTCCGTCATGTTGTGGCTGATTAAAAGTACTGTGTGATGAGCTGAGTATTTGTCTGCATAGATAAACTATGCACTATGCCTTTTTTGTTGGATCTCTGAAGTTTTCTTCGACATCTATCGGTAAGTTTGAGGCATTTTCAGAACTATTCACAACCTGACGCAGCTTGCACCCACCATCTACTGTAGCATATGGTCCTCCCACTACCTTCATGCCTTGAATGACTTGTGAGACTGACACAGCTGGACAGGTTTGTGTGTGTGTGTGTGTGTGTGTGTGTGTGTGTGTGTGTGAGCATGTTACCCGCAGTTGTTGCAGTTGAAGTGATCAGGGTGGTACGGGTCATTCTTGAACAGGAGAGGCTGCTCCTCAATAATGGCGTGACACTTCTGACAGATGTACTTGCCGAGGCCCCGAGCTTTCTCCCTGTTATGACATGGACGACACAGGTGCCTGATGGGAGACAATGACAAAAAAAGACAGACAGAGAGATACTTGATTAGACACTTTGTCCTTACCAGCAAGCCGTGGTCTAAGATTTCAGAGACTTTTGAACCAGATTTCCTCCCCAAAATTTATAGGAAGCATTCACATTTTTCAAGTCTTAACACAATACTCACATGTCCATATGAAAAATGAGTCTCATATTAGCTTTAGCTGAACTTTCAAAGTATTTTTTTTTTTACACAGAATGAGGACTTTGGATTTCGTCCCCTACTATTTACATTGAAATCACATTGGGAAGGGATCTCTTTATGAACAGGAGGAACAATTAGCAGCGATCACATGAACAAATGGGAACTTTAAAAACTCAAGTTAGTTTTTCTTGACAAAAAGAAAAACCCTGATCAGTATCTGACCCTGACGTATATAGTATAGAACAGAAGGCTGTGTTGTAGTTCTCTTTTAATACTGGCAGGACAATGAAAGGGAGGCCAAAGAGGAGAAAGTCTTGAGAATGCTTGACATATGTGTATAGAAGTTGTAGAAACATCAGTAACAGATAAAACAGCATCATAGAAAACATAATCCTGCTTTGCAGTATACATAAACTGATATGATTAAACAACTTTCACCAGCTGAAGGATGGTAACTGGTTGTAGAGGAACTGACCTTCCAGCATTCTTAACAAATCCAACATCAGCGAGCACAGTCTGGCAGATATCACAGCAGAAACAGTCTGGATGCCAACTGTTGTTCATAGCCTTGATCACACGGCCAATGATGAACTCACCTTGAAGAAGAGCAAAAGATTATGAAGAACTTGTCCGTGGATATACTTTAAAGGGCGTAAACCCCAAATTCCATCTCAATATGACCCTGAACAGGTAGGGCCAGGTAAAGATAGAGGATGGATGGCATTCATTCTCTGTTATTGCAGTTCCTGTACTTACCACACTGGTGGCAGCAGGGAGCAAACAGCATCTGGAAGTCGTGTTCACAGTATTTTCTGCCTTCAAACTGTCAAACAGAATTCAAACAATTTGTACCCAATTATTTAAAGCACACGGCTGTGAATTAATATTATATAATAGCAATAACATTACTAAACAGTATAATCCAAAAAAAAAAAACATCTTCCCCAACCCCTATATACACAGATATATTCAAACATTCTTACTAATACAACACAATGTTATGTTGATCACAAACGGCAGCACCACTACGTTTTTGTTACCCAGCAAGAAATATGACTCGATGTATGAAGTTTTCTTATGACAAAATAAATCTCAAGGCAGAACTATCTGTCACACAATGAGAAGTCTATGTTGGAGTTCTTTTTTTTTTTTTTTAAGATTAACAGTTTTTATTTTGTTACATACAGCTCACAACCTGAACAAATCCCTTCCCCCCTCAAGCTGTTATATTTGACGCATCAAATGAGTTCATTAAACAGTCTAGGAACAGGCTGGAAAGAATTGTTGACACAGTTGATGAGGTGATAAACTAGAAGAGGAGGAGACATGACGTGCAGGCAGGAAGCAAAGGGGGAATAACAAGGAACTATTTCTAATGAGCCCTCCAGTCTGTTTGAAAAATTGGGAATTTGTTTAAATGGTTCTTTAGAGAGCTGCTTCTTGACTTATCAGCATAGAGTGCATTTTGGAGTAGCAAGCTTAAATCTATTAATGGAGTAAAAACGTGAAAGATGGATGACCTGTTAGTCATTGTTTGGAAAGGAATGGTTGATCTTTCTTTATTTTATTTTTTCTGTGCACAAAATGCAGATGTGGGCTTAACCCTTGTGTTGTCTTCCCGTCGACCGTGCACTAAAAATGAACACCTTTTTGACGCTTTTATATCCCTTTCTTCGACACTTTTGATGCTTTTTTTCAATGTTTTTGTCGCTTTCTTTACGTTTTTTATGCTTTTGTTACCCAACCACTAAACACCACTAACACCAAGTTATTACCACTAGGTTTACACTTGTTTTTAGAATTCATGGACAATAATACTCATTTGTAGGACATTATACCTATTTTTTTAGTTAAAAAAGCAGAAATTATGAAATATTTAGACTAATATTAGAGAAACATATGTTGATGGATAATCAGAGACTTCAAAGAGTCAAAGGTTAGTCAGAATACAGTTTTGAAACCATTTAAATTGTTCCTAAAACTTGAATAAAACATCCAACATTCAATAAAAGTAGTGATCATGAATTGTACGTGTGAAGAGCATTGTATGGAATCCATCAAATTTTTGGGTAATCTTTATTTAAATACAAAAACAACAACATATTTCTGATTTTGAAATTTTGAAAACGGGTCAAATTGGACCCGAGGACAACATGAGGGTTAAATATTTAAATCACATGTCCCAAGTCACATACTACTCTGTGCAAGCATGGCTATACACTGTATTGGATGAACACTGTGGTATTCCAAACAGCCATCAGTGCACCATAGATTCACATATGCTGTACAAGTGTATCTTTTTTGAATTTTTACATAGTGGAAATGATTGTACATAGCTCTTGCTGTGTATTTTCTTTTCTTTCCACTTAAAATCTAAAAAGCTCAAACGTTTCCTAATACATAAGCAAGCTCCTACTGCTCAACACAGAGGGACAGGTAATATCCAGCTGACCGTTGTTTATTAATGGCAACAGGTAGAATTATTTACAGGGGGAATCAGAGGTCTATGCAATGCCTTTGATCTTCATATTGATCGTGCATTAGAGACACCTTCTCTGTGATAAACTCACTAAACAGAGTGGCATCGGTTTCTCTGGGGCCTGACAGAGAAACATCTGGCCTTGTGTCAAGGCTGGTAAGCATTACTGGAATGGGCTTGCAATAATTCAATGCTGCATTAAGGAGTGTGTTCACCCAACTTTATTTACCTCAACAGGACCATGTGTTTAAATTCTTTGTCTAAGGAATGTGCAAAAGGCTGTTACACGCCTTTGCAATAAACAGTGATTTAACTGTCTGGAAAAAGAAAGCCAGGTCATTGACCAATCACTGCGACTTAAAATGTATACTGAAAAGACAAGTGTAACTATGGTTACATTTAGAAACTTCTGTGTTCAGGCAATAAATCGAAACATCTCCTGAACCTATTGTTCTGTCCACATATGCTTTAATGTTAACTGTGTATTTAGGCATGTCTAGACTAATCTTAATCCATTTTTCATTCATCAAAAAAAAGGCCAAACTATTTGCAATGCCTATGCAATGCCATCAATGTTTATTGTAATCCATTGCCCTCTAGGTGTATTTAAACCTGTCAATAACTGCATTATGTATCTTTCATTGGATGACGAATGGCACACTGAAAGGACATTGGTAAGAAACAAAGTGCTACCTCATAGAAGAGTCCCTCTGGGAACTGTTGGAAACACTGGGCGCACACAAAGCACTGCTCATGGTAAAGTTCCCCGTTGCTGTTCACTATCTTCTCAGCCGGGGCAAAGCCACTCTTGCAGCGCTCACACATGGCATTGGCCAGAGCATTGGCCATGTTGCTGAGGAGAAAAGAATTATCAGAATGAGAATCAGAGTACACTTACATAGGCCAAACCCTCATAGGCATCTCAATTGTTGATATAATAAGTAGAAACAGGGAATGCAATATCTACAGAACAGAATGAATCATTGTGCAACCAATACAACAGAGCATATAATGAAATCTACTGTAAGCAGGTTTGCCAGAAGAATTATATTTGACTGCTATGATATACGTATTATAGTACATATTCACTGAATTTGTACTACAGTATATTTGACACTTATTTTGTTTTCTATTAGTTTGGTTAATGGTTCTGGTATCCATTGTTTTTTTAATCGCTACATTTTCTTTCTTTTTTCAACTTGGAAAACCTCGGGTCAACCTGAAATGTCTCAAACAGCGAAACTTTATTATCATGTGTTTTATGATTTTAATGTTTGTTAATAAGAAGGCATTGTGCTATATTGTAGTTTGTTTTTTATTAATATACTATGTTTTTTAATCTTATATGTGCAGTACATCTTGATATATTCAACTTAATTAAAAACACAATGTAGCTGTTTTCTTTAATTTCTTCATACATTGGTAATTTGTTTCTGTAAGTCATGTTTCTTTAGGAATATCAATAAACTCCAGGGCCAGGGTCATGTCAGGACACACCTAACACCAATGAATTAACATAACCACGTTTCTCGTGTCATGAACAGCTGGAAGATGTACTCAAAACAAGCAGAACAGACAAGTGAGTGGGGAAAATGTGATGTAAGAGGTTATCGGCGCCTGCAAACTCACACACACACACACACACACACACACACACACACACACACACACACACACACACACTAGTGTCTTGGTTCTAGATTTATTTTGGCTCTGCTTATCAGGGCGTGGGGATCATTGAGGTGGGAAACCTACATGTTGCCTTTTGAGAGAAAAGCTGAAGTTACAGTTTTACATCTGCACTGTTTCAGCAGTGTATTTGTAAGTGATGTGTGTACATGCACAGATATGGGTCAATATCTTGCAACAAACTGTCAAAGAACTAGTCTGACATAGTCCGATGTCAGAACAAACCTGGTGTGACACATAAAGCCAGCCCTGCCCTTTGATTAAACAATCAGAATAGTTTCAACGATTGTAATATATCAACAGGGAAGGGCCCCAGGCTAATTATCTGTCACACTGGAGGCACTGGTGCCAGAACCTGCAGCACAAATGGGTTCACATTTGAAAACCTGCCACAGTGCTTCACAAAAAGCTTTTTATGTATGCTCTTTTTTTCTGCTCATCATCACATGTTTTCAGATTCAGATTCAGATAACTTTATTAATCCCCAAAGGTGCAATTCAGTTTTACAGCCAACCCATCCATTAAGGGTTAAACTAATTTAAAAAAGTGTGTTAAAAAGTGCATTAGCACGCAATCTATATAATGTAATGTTATAAAATAATAAATAAAAAAATAAACAAACAACAACAACATGTAATAGTTAGTAACTTATGTTAGTGGTTAGTACTAGAAAAATTGAATGATTATTGACATTATTATCCTTCACTTACACAACAAGAACCCTTCATGCACCTGATAAACACACCACTCACTGCTCATGTTTGCTTCTGATTTTTAAACTGGAAACCATGGTTATCTTCTGATCTGGAAACCTATACTATCCTGCAAACTGAATAAATCTATGATAGGAAATGTGCCATGCAGTTGCTGAATGGTACATCAGTTTACATTTAAAATCCAACAACTAGTGTTTATAGTTGTTGACCAGGTTTGGACATTTGAGAGACAGGAAGTCACGCTATCACTTTAACACAGCTTACAGCTGGCTGATTGGTCCAGTATGTATCTGATTGGCCCAAAGTAATCTTACAATTGGACAATTCTATATCATCTTATGGTATATATCGTCATATCACCCAACCCTTTACAGATTTATACTTAGGCTGAACCTGGAACTAAACTGATTATGATCCTATCATAATAGAGATAAAAACAATATGATCAAACTTTTCTGAACCAAGCATAAGCAAACATTGTACAAAACTGCAACATACTAATAAATCAACAGCAAAGTTACCAATGATGATGCACACAATAACAACACTGCTTAATACCTGAATCGAACTGTGTGTAAATGGGGACATGTTGCAGACAGAGGTGTTGAAAGAGAAAAGAAAAAAAAGAAGAGAGAATGGTGGGCCCATCCTGGCTTCTCTGCTTTGTTGGAAAGGTCAGAATGCCAACGTGTATCCAGGCAACACACACACACACACACACACACACACACACACACACACACACACACACACACACACACACACACACACACACACAAAAGACTGTGCAAGATTTTTATGGAGTGATGCCATCTGTTCATAGTAACTAAGTTAGATCAATTTGGGAATTAACAAGACTTCCAAAAAACTCCCAGACACATTGCTCATCAATACTTTTTTGGACTATATGTCTAAACAGCTCATCATTTTAACAATGCACAACTCAGTTCTACCAAATGTCTTTCAGAATCTGCATCACCACTACAAAAAAAGGGTTACTGTCATACCCTTTTTATTTGCGCTGACTACATTAAAACAAGATGTAGGAATAAGCCCAGCCTCCATCTGGGTCCACAAACTTATCAAATACATATTGTTCTATATACCCTGTCTGGCCTGATATCACACACGCAGACAGCCCTGCCCTATCCAAAGCATTTTTGGAAGGAAGTGACACATCCTTTAGGCATTTCCACCCTCCTATCTGCCTGTAGCACCCTGTGTGAGTGAGAGACAAGCCTAGAAGCAGTTATACTACAATAAAATAGGTTTTCTTATTTAAACTCAGCGTAGACAGACTAATCAGTCTGAGGGAGTCGTTAGCTTTGCAAGACAGACATGATCCCTCATCAGCTTCCCACTAAATCCCAATCGTGCTCCATGTGTTCAAGCCAAAACACTGCCAAGCACCAACCATGAATCTGACAGCGGTGGCAAAGTGCTTTGTCCCCCTGCACCATACAGGCTCACAAGAGAGAGTGCTAACTTCACTGACGTAAGTAACAGTACTTTTAGTTGTAAGCTGTAAAACAAAACTTTGTACAGGTACACATTTGTACCTTAAACTACTCACAAAACTACTTTGCACCTTTATGGTGGACCAAAATCGGTGGAAAATTTTATTCTGCACCTACCTTTGAGTGTTCAGGGTTTGTGAGATGTCTAACTAAGACCATTTAGTGTATGTATATATATATATATATATATATATATATATATATATATATATATATATATATATATATATATATATATATATATATATTTCTTTTAAATTTTTTTTTATTTAACATAAGAAAAAGTGCGTGGCAAAAACAGGTATTTTATATGAGACGGACATAAGAAGGTTGGGAGCAGGTTTCTTTAAAAAAATCCATACGACTCCCCCTCCACCTTGTTAACTCCACCATGCTGATCTATGACTATAAATGGAGGCTGGTTGTCAGCTAAGGGAAAGGATGCAGACCATCACTTCTGTTATGAATACCTTCTGTTCCCTCCACCCTCCCTCCTCTGGTCTCCATGTGTCTTCAGATGCCTTTCTTATGCATCTCCTCTACTTTCTCCTCTGTTCTCAGCGCTCTGTACACATCTGCAATCACTATGAGACTATAATCGAAGTAAAATAATCTATCATTACTTCCAGATCTTATGACAATATTATGGAAAACTAAGATCCAGTTATTGCTGAATATTCAAAGCTCAGTCGATGTCTAAAGTTCGTACTGTGTGTTGTTTTCATTGTACATTTGCGTTTTCCCAGTCCCCAGTTTGTGTACAGCCACGTGCATTCACATCATATTGGCAGACACGAACCAGGTTATACAATATTAACACCTACCAAAGACCAAATCTTAGTTATCTTAGTTGTTATGTAATACCACTAGGAGTCACTTCAAGTCAGACATCTAAAATACCACCCATAGGGGCTTTAATGTCTCCAGGACTGACAGGACTCTCAGTTATCTGCCGAGTGCCACCTGAGCTTGCACACCTCCGACCAGAATTGGATTTGTTTGTCTCCAACACTGAGAAAGAAAACGCCAGGCTTCAAAATGTCCCTTCACAGAACTGTGGGTGACCCTACGTCCATGTTTTCCTACAGCCTACGATGAGGCCAGATCAGTCAGAAAAATAGTGTATATTTAGCCTTCCTGCCCCTCATGCACACATGCTTGAAATGCCAGTTGGCATATTCTACTTTGCATAACAACTTGGCACAAAAATAGCCCTTCCTGTGTGCTCACTCCTGTAGCGCTCAGAGCTATTCCCAAGGCACCTAAGGCACACATCCACTACCTCATACCAGTCATCAGTTTAACTGGCTTGTCAGTTACCAAAATGCTTCATCTGTGACAGTAATTTAGTGATGTGGCAAATCATCCACCAATCACAGCAATCACAAATCATGGATCACTCCTCTCCCTATGCTCTGTGATACTCGCTCAAAGATACTAAAGTTACTACAGGTAATGACAATTTGTGAGTGGAGGGGTGTCCCTGAGAATGAAACAGCCAAATGACTATCATGTAAAGCCATACTAACATAAGACGTTTTGGTGGGCCAGCAGCTTCTTCAAAGAGGATGAAGCAGGTTTCACTGCAAGTTTTACTGGCTGCTGAGTAACATCTTTTCACATCACACTAGTAGTAGTATTTTAACCCTTGTCTTCGAAACTGTGTACTTACAAGCGAGCATAAAAATCACAAAACTCCTTATAGACTTTGACATCACTCTTTCGTCTCTGGGACTTGGACACCGGGACTTCAGCCTCTCCCCCTTCACCGCCCTGAAGCCTCTGGTGGTAACCATTTATCTCTCCATGAGAAACATGGTCCGGGGCTTCTCCATCTTCAGGTATTGACGGTGGCAGAACACGACCGTTCAGCTCCATTCTCATGTACAGTCCAAAATGAACTGCACAAGTCCACCTAACACCTGTGTTAAAGTCACTGCGGTCAAAAACCAAAACACTCCAATAGAAATCCTGTGTGCTTGTTCAAAGTAAGTTTACGGTTATGGGAATGGCAATCTAGTAAACAGTGGGAGCAGTAATCCACATAGCAAGGACACCGAAACACTGATCAGACTGCGCTGGGAGTACTCTTGCTCTCTCTTCCTCCCTCCCTCTTTCTCTCATTCCCACATCAACTCTTTCTCTTTTTTCTCTCACACACTCAGTCTCCCCTCCTGTCACACTCGCGGTCTATTCTTGGGCAGGTTACTGAAACTAAAGAGCCAACCCTGACGCATGTCCAGACAGAGGTCACTGTGCCATCACACTCACAAGCCATAGTTGTATTTTTTATTTATTTTTTTAAATGTTTTGCATCCCTGATATCTGACACTTTATGAGTAATATCTATCCAAGCTGTCTGTCTGTCTGTCTCTGTGTGTGTGTGTGTGTGTGTGTGTGTGTGTGTGTGTGTGTGTGTGTGTGTGTGTGTGTTAAACAGCTGGAAATCTCCGCTTTCTGGGATATGTAACAACGTGGCTCCATCTCCAAGCATTGCGCAAAGTGGATATGTGGCACAAGAAAGCGGAGAAGCTAACAACAAGTCACTGTTTATTTTAGTCATCGTATAAAAACAATGGAGCCTGAAGTCAAGCAGCAGTACGCAAAATACAGGGGCTGAAATTGGAGCCAGATATTGTCTTATCAGTGTCACCCTCCTGATATGATGCAATGTAGGTTCGTTGAATTATTTATATTTATAGTGTAACAGATAAATGCTACACTGTTTGTGATCTGAATCTGAACTGATTTAATGCAGTCCATAAACACTACTGATTTCAGTTGCATTCATGTCGTCTTTTCACATTCACATTCACCATTTCCAAATTTCCAATCCATGATGGGATTGTTTATGGACTGCTTATTTTTCCCTGACAGAAATAAAACTCCGGACATACTGGAATCATGGTTTGTGTTTTCTCCAAGTGAGTCAACAGTACGGCTTGAATATCAGTTTAGAACATCTATCTCAAGCTATCTAGAGCTAAGCTATAATTATAAAATATGTTAATCGTCCTCAGAAATCCCATATTGGTCTGTAGGCATTCCTTTAAACCCACAAATCTGTGTCTCCTCTGGGTAAGTGGTAGCTCTGTATGTGGTTAAACTTAACTGGCATCTCAAATTAATGACCACTTCCCAAATCATCAAAATAACATAAAGCCAGATCTGGAAATACACTCTAGTGAGACAAACATGTTCCACACTCCATTGGAGAGCAGCTGCAGCGTTTATCCTGCAAAACTAAGGGTCTATAAGTCTATAAAGTAGACCTGCATGCATGTGTGTACGGTATGTGTGTGTGTCCAGCTGAAACATGCCTCTGAGTCCTTCAGTATAACCGTCTTCTACATTACTCCATAATTCTACAAATAGACACCTAGTGGGGCCACCAAGCCCAAACTAGGTGCTGGCAGCTGCTATGTGTGTGTGAGAGAGCGTTTGTATACATAGTAGGAAGGAGCCACCTCTACCTCCTCTGAAAGGGGCTGCCAAATTTCATATAACATTCCAAGTCATCCAATCACATTTTAGTTTCTAAAATGCATCATCTTAGCATTTTTGGTATTCTTTTCAAGAATGCTCTCTAAATACTCTAGCGTGACAATATGAAAGGCTCCTGCCACTCAGAAACACCCTCACTTTTCAACCATTTTTAAACTATTCAGTCTATCAAGGGACAGTCTGGTTTCAGAAATGAATGACATAATGAGCCAAACATTTCACCAGGCACCATCTAAAGCTTTAAGAGCCTTTCCAAAACAGAACAGTGACTGCAGAAAAGTCTCCTGTCCTTAGCTGGGGCAAGGTTGGGAATCTCTTCTGGGAACCAGTGTTGAGTGACTGGGATACAATGTACAGAGGGTGGGAGCTTTACAGGAAATGCACGTAATCTTTCCTCCAGATTACAGTCATTGCCATGGCGCAGGGTGTTCCACCCTAAAATAAGAGTTGAGAACCTAAAATTTAGCACTGAATTAAAGCATTTAATATCATGTATAAATCTATATTCTAAGGCTATTTTGTGTATACTAAATAGCGTAAGAATATAGATGTAGAGTTAAAATAATCAGCTTGAGGCACTGCAACACACTGTTCTTTATGACCAACTACAACTACTAACAGGGGATTAGACCACAATTTCCGTAGGGATAAAACAAAAAAAGTCAAGCACACTCTTCCCTTTTCTCTCTCGCTCAATGATGTACACATACACATAAATAGCAGCCAGAGGCAGGGTAATAAATCAAAGTTGCATAACCTGGAAAGTTTCTTCTAATGAAATAGCCAAGAAGACAAAACATGCTCTTGCATCTGCTTAAACAGGGAATTCCATTGTGACAGTTAGTTTAGCATAGTGTAGTCACACCAACTCTCACAGACCTCAAATTGAAGATGAATAAGATAAAAGAGCAGAATATCACTTTAGATTATATAATAAAATATATAATAAATATAGATAAAATGATAAAAAAATGTTTTTATTGGATTGAATCTGCCACGGCTAAATCCAGGTTCAAGCTTGTTTTTCAGAGAGAACTCCATTTCTTTTTCTTGTGTGCTGAATATTGTAAAGATTATTTTTTGAGGGCATTTTTAGGCCTTTATTTTCACAGGACAGATGAAGACATGAAAGGGGAGAGAGAGAGGGGGAATCTGCGGCCGCTGCGTCAAGGAGTAAACCTCTATATATGTGCACCTGCTCTACCAACTGAGCTAACCCGACCACTGTGCTGAATATTGTAGACATTGTCACGATAGACTAGAAAAACATGCTAGTCTTTCTGTCGTTCCTGAGTCATCCTAGACACAAAATTGCAAAGGTTTTCAATGGCCGAGAGAGAGAGAGAGAGAGAGAGAGAGAGAGAGAGAGAGAGAGAGAGAGAGAGAGAGAGAGAATGTGAGTGCCGATATGAATTTCAACCTGAGCTTAAAAATGGCTACAGCAACTGTCAGCAGTCGACAAAGTGTCTCTGGTGTGTTCCCTCTGCAAGATAGGATTTTGAGACTTCCTTATGGGGTAATTACATTCACAGGTCAGGTCACTTAGACAATGAGGTAGGAAATAAACTGTTCCAATGAACTGACCTCTACAGACATCATGGTGGTAAAGACATTTTCTGCATGCCTCCTCGACGTGTAATGATAGACAGCCAATTACCAGCATTATTCTGTCTTGGTAGAAGCATGTTGCATACTTATTGGCTCACTGACGCTGATGAGATTTACTCCTTAGGTATTAAAATGTGGTATTGAATGACGAGGCATTTTTTGATACACGATACTTGCCTAAAATGTATCGAAGTTCGGTACCCAGCCCTATCAACTATTTGTTTTGTTCATATTCATTTTTGACTGTGTCTATCTAATAAGGATGGATCAGGCTATAAAATCTACACAATTTCACATTTTCAAATAGGTCAGCCAGGGAAACCAAAAGGTTATCTGTAGAGATTGTTGGCATAGCTGCAGATGACTTCACTGCCGATAACTCCAGTGCCTCAAGACATTGCACAGAATTGAGTCAATCTCAAAATGTTCCAGTTTTTTTATTGTGGGCAAAAATGTCCCAATACAAATAAAATATAATTTATAATCTTGAATTAAAACACAATTCTGCAATTAAAATGAATGTATAGTACAGAACATTTCTGTTTAAAATGTATCTTAAGGTTGGCTGAACGGATCTGTGTCTGCAGACTACATTTGAAAATGTCCAGACCCAAGCAACAGTCGTTGACTCTCAGCCGGTGTTAGAGGAGCAGATTCAGGCCAAAGAAACAAAACAAACACACACCCTGTTCACACACCCACACTCCCCTCACAAGACTGTGTCAACAGCAACCATGGCAACAGAGACCCAAGGGCTGCTTTGGCAAAATCATTTTACATCTGGCAAAGCACAAGTACACACACACACACACACACACACACACACACACACACACAGACACACAGGTTTGTGGCACTATCTTTTTGGGTACCCGTCACTGACATAATGCATTCCCTAGCCCCGTACCCTAACCTTAATCATCACAACTAAATGCCTGACCGTAACCCTTACCCTCACCCTAACCATAACCTAATTCTATCCCTAATATGAAAACCAAGTCTTAACCCTCAAACAGCCCTTTAAAGTTGTGGGGTCCAGCATTTTGGCCCCACAACTAGTATACTGGACTCCTGGTATTTGGACCCCACAAATATAGTTAAACAAGAACACACACACACACACACACACACACACACACACTTAATCAGTGACTGTGCAAACATAATTCATGACACACATTTCCTTTGTTTTGCACATTTTGTTCCCGACACCCATTTTGACCTGCACTAACAAGGGGGAGTTCCAGTCAACTCTACAGGACAGCCTGGAGCACAGACAGCCCAAAGGATGACATAACACGCTAGATGTACTTTCAAAAGTAACTAGTAACTATTTATTGTGCCACATTTTGTAAATGAAGGACATGTGGACATGATTAGGTTTACTTTCACATTGACCATATACTATATTGTATAACGATACAAATATATATATATATATATATATATATATATATATAATTTTCTATCACTGTGTCTTATGATGGTGCTTGTAAATGTGGAAGAAAGCAGATGGTTTTTGAACCTAGTTCTGTATTTATTTCATACCACATAGTTGTTTTCATGGTAAGCAACAGTTAAACCTAGTTAACATGTTAAGGCTGCACAATTGTGAATAAAATGTTTAGATAAAACACTTGGCAAAGATAGGGCAATGGACTGTATAAGGCTCCTTGCAGGAGTGTCCTGCTAGTTTTCTTGGCTTTAATAACTTTATCACTACTGCATTTTGCACTGACTTTTCAGGTGGTTAGACTTTGTGATGTTGTCCTGTGCTGGTTTTAGATAGCAAAACATTTCTTGCAAAGAATATACTTGGGACTGTCATCATCATGTTTAAATCTGAAACAAAACAAAAACAAAAACAGAATGGGATTCTTGTTTTGCTACAAGGAGGTTTTTGTCAAAATTAATAAAAGTACATTATCTTTTTGACCACCACTGGCGGGGTTTCCTGACCTGATTCTGACTCTCTTAAAGCTTTTTTTCACCGCGTTACTGTTTTGTCCCTCTGTCGCATGCTTTTTTCTGCTCTAACTGTGATTTTACGTAGTCTTACTGTAGAAAGAAATTAGAAATGCTTGGTTTGCAGACAAGCGGTAACTTTCAAACAAGAAGTGTGTGATGGTCCATTTCACAAACTTGCTTTGCTTGCTCAACAAACACCCTGCTGCTTATCTCCTCTCCAAAAGTTTTACGCTCATTGCTGTGTGAAAACAAAATATAAGAACCCATCTGACACCACATGATCTTTGCACTGCATGAGAAGGAGGGAGGCTACAAAGCCAGAAAGTAAATGTGTTTGTGGTTTGACTGGGGACACCTCCAAAGACAGAGCTCCCTCTTTCGGTCCACATTCCTCACATTACTACATTCCTCTAATCACTTCAGGATCTCACACACACACACACACATAGTGCGTGTCACTACACACACACACACACACACACACACACACACACACACACACACAAGAGAAAGACTGACAATGGTAGAGACAGAGAGGTGGTTGTGAAAGACATTAAAAAAGACCATCCAAAACTGATGTTATTGTATTGTGAAACCAATATTGCAAAAGACTGCACATGTACACTGTCTATCGCTGCTGGTCACACAACTCGGCGGAATACAGCCATCAGCTGCAGTATTTATTGATAAAATACTCCACCACATCTTACCTTATCTATCCTTGTCAATACACGGGACACACAGGAAAGGAGTTTTGTTCAAAGGTTCTTTGGTAGTGACACGGTTTTTGTAGAAAGCACACCCTCTCTGATTCACTACATTATGCAAGACAGTGTAGATCAAAACCAGCTAATGATGGACCACAGAAGTGTGACACAGGAAAAGTAACCTTACTATGAGCATCAGAAAAAGCGACTGCTGGGCCATGAGCTGATATTAAAAGGTCATCAGAAGCATAAGTTTACACACGGCATTTTAAGACGGACCAAATAAAAACTGACCGCTGATTCTTAGACAGCCAATGGGAATGCTGGACATTCTGACAGGCAATACAAAAAAATTGGAAAGTTTTACGAGCCTGGTGTAATACTTAATTTCTTTATTCTTAAGTGGTACTTTACATAGTTTCTATCTGGAGCCATTTAAACTATTTGTGCAGGCTGATTTTGTGCAACACTAGTGTGTCTGTATCCTAGAATTTTTTGTTAAAAAGTGTACACTGTCTGGTACAAATTGAGAAGGAAGGATCTGTGACCAAACAATTAATATAATGTGAGTAAAACACCAGCACAAATAGCGGTCATGATAGAGTTGAATCTCTCAAATGCAGACTCATCAATAATTTGACAGAAGACTAAAAGCTTCGCAGAGGTAGACTCACCTGAGGCTGTCCCTAGCCACACTCCCATAGCTGTCTGGTCTCTCCTGTCTTCGTCTGTACAAGTCTGAGTTTGACAACTCTTTCAGCCTCAAAGAGTTCATCTCCCCTTTGGCCTCTCTCCCTCCCTTCCTTCCTTCCTACCCCTTTGTCTGCTGAAAACACGCAGTCCACAGTAATACTCCAAAGTGTGTCAGTGCTCGATCCAAAAAAGAAGATGAAGTCTTGTTGCTACGCTCGTTCTCCCTCTCACACCTCCAGGGCTCACAGCCTTGAGGGATGACATATACAGAGGTGTGGTTTCACAGGCTGCACACCTATCAAATACTTCTTGCTCCTCCCCCCCCCCTTCCTGGAGCAGGTAGCGGGAGAATGCCTCAGAGAAAAGGAGAAAGAGTCGCAAAAGAAGAGAGACAGACATTGCCCTCTATGGCCTTTACCCCCACTGTCTCTATTTACCTCCTACTTCTCTCTGGCTCATTCCTCGATTCAAAAAGGAAAGCCTGAGATAGACGAGAGCACAAACAACAGAAGGGAAAAAGAAAGGCTACTTCCCACACACATATATTCATGTGGAATACAGAGATGGATCCTAACAATGTCATTTCAGATCAGCAATAGAGCTCGACTCGTACTTTTTGTTTGTGGGCAAAACCAATATCTACTTTAGAGTAAAGAAAATATCTAAAAATCAGCCAACACTATAATTGATACATCACATTTTTGGCAAGGATCCCACATGTTTGGTCATTACATATATATGTACTAAGGTAGGCTATACATGTATTAAAGTTAAACAATAAACCTTATGATTAATAATTACAGAAACAGTTAATATGTACAAGATAATGGTATACAATAACCAGTAAAACTCACTGAAAATTATACAAATTTTAAAATGTATTTAACACAGATTAAGAAAAGACATGAGTTAAAAATATTGATGTACTGCAGTTTCCTTTTTACGTATGTAGTAACACATACATTGACACAATATTACACAATGTGTGTGTGCAATAAGCCAATACTGGCAGATAAAATCATTATTCAACGTAGCATCATATTCATTTAGGAACAGGAGCATGACATTTTTTTTAAACTTATTTTAAATACTGTGTGAAAGTTCCGCCTCAAAGAAACCCTTTAAGTAACTGGTGATATCAAGCACACGATAACCTGATGCACCAATCTTTGGATAAAAACTATGGTTTGTCTTATCCAGGCCAGGCATGTTTTGAACACAGTAAGGAACAATACTAATGTCAAAAAAACCTGCAATCAGCATTATAATCTGAACAGCAGCTTGTTTATAAGGGTGGAAACACGTAGACCAAGTAAAGCTGCACTCTATGGAACAATGCCACCTATTATGGAGTAATATTTTCAAGTTTCTCACGGGCTCTTCAATTTGACTAGAGCTCCTCCATTGTAAACTGTAAGATGACTTCCCACCAGAATCAGGGGGAAATGTCAATCTATGAATAATTCAGCACAATGTTATGTGGGAACAAGGGATCCTCCCCAACAGACACGAAACACAGCAGATCTGAGACATGTGTAATTACAAAGAAGAAGCTGTGACGTCATCAAAAGCAGGGACAGGATTGGTCAGTAAAGGGCGTAAAACCAAACAAGCAAAGTCAACAAGCAGCCAGAGAAGAAACAGATGTAAACCGAGCACTGACTGCAGCTCTGGAAAACAGAATATGCAATCTGATTAGCAATGTAATTCTGCGTTTACTCTGTGTATACCATTCAGTCAATACCTGTACCTGTCATTACAAAGGAGTTAAAGTTAGCGTTAAATGGCTGTCGGTGGACTGATTGCTGTCAGAAACTATGTCTCTCCTTAAAATGTACAGACAGATACATGCCCTACAGTATGAACAGTTCACACACTATGCAGATTCACCTTCAGCAGCTTGCCTTGACCTGTTCAGCATTCCACATGGGTTCACGAACACACACACACACACACACACACACACACACACACACACACACACACACACACACACCAAGTCGAAGCGTAGAATGTGAATGTTGAACATCAAAATCAGCCTCACATCCTGGAGCAGCTGCAACAGGGTCACAGTAGCATAGGCTGACGTGTCTGAGTATGTCAGGACATTCGTAATGAATCACTGCTTGAGGCTTTATATCTGAGATCAACTCACTCACAGTTCAGTCCATTTGGGATGTGCATTTCACTCAAAATTCAAAAACTGGGATTGTCATAAAATGTAAATCTAAACCATCTTGGTATGGTTAGTAAAAGTAACAACACATTATGCCATCTGCTCTGAATTAAACAGTGGAAGTGTATGGAATATGTAAGTAATGGCGGCACTGTGACCTCTGTGTTATGTCAAAGCTAATACTGTGTTTTGGATTGAGGTTTTGTGCTGGTATAAATGTGCTGAGATAGCGGTCTTGTCACAAGCATTCACACACACACACACACACACACACACACACACACACACACACACACACACAACCCCTCTGCCACATGAGTGTACTGCCACTGTGTGGACAACAGTAGTACAACAGCTATTCTATCTATAAGTTTACAGTAATCTCTAACCTCGTCACTGCAAACCTAAGCAGCAATGTTTCTATCGTTTTCAAAACTGACTAACAAAATTAACATTATTTCTTAACATGTTCGAGTTGTGTTACATTTAATTAACCATTTTTAAATCATTTAAATGAATAGGAATCTTGGCATCACTCACACAATAGTCCAAACGCTGACCTACCTTGCAAAGATGTATGCACGGAACAAAATTAGCACCATTTACCAGCCAAATGCTGGTGAAATAGTAGATGTGCTTCACTCACCAGCCAAAAAAAACTATGGTAATCTATTGGGTGGCTGTTACAATGTGAACATTCACTAGCCATTTGGCTGGTGGACGAAAAAGTTCATTTCCCACTCAGGATGTATGCAATAAAACATCACTGACATCAAGCTGACTTCCTATAGCTTAACTTTCTCAGACAAAACACACAATACAATATTCAACAGGTACACAGAGGTGTTAGACCATGCACACAGCTCTATAAACAGAAAACAAAAGCAAGTAATGGTGCCCAACTGCTGATACTGCAACAATTACAAATAGTTCTAACAATAACATAAATTCACCTTACCATTGTTTTGTGTCAAACTGTAGTGGGGATATTTTTGTTGTTGCTAAAGTCACTCTGCTGTCACTGCAAACACTTCTACTGCAGTTATCTCAGTCTGCATGGCCACATCACTTCCTGCTTGCTGTGGTGTGTGTGTGTGTGTGTGTGTGTGGGTGGAAGGGTGTGAATGTTTGTGTCCACTTGTGCCTATGTGCCAGTATGTGTTTGTGGTAGACGGGTGGATGTAAAGTCCAGCCCTGTGCGGTTTAGGCCTCCCAGACTGTCCGTCAGGATGGAGGTGGGGTGTGAGGAGGAGGAAGAGGAGGGACGTTCAGGCAGATAAAAGAAAGGTGCCCAAGAAGAGGAGGAATGACCGAGGAGGTGTGAGTAGGTGCGAGGAGCCTACAATGACCAGAGTGAATGGATAATCAAGTAGTTCTCATAGACCTGCCATGTTAAGTGTGCCTCTCCAGCTTCCATTGCAACGTGATATCATGACTTCGCGTAAACATACACGCCACATTCCTAAAGCCAAGTGGCGTGTTATCTCTAGGCATTTTGAGCTATCCGCGTGTATATCTATGCTGTATACAGCCGACTGTATCAGTGTAAACATACAAGCCACTTTCTAAAGCCACGTGGCGTGTTATCGCGAGGCTACATGTTATCGCGAGGCTACAGTTAGTTTTAACGTCACACGTGGGGGAAAAGAAAAACCGGTTGGGATTTGGAAAAGAAGAACTGGATTGGGTTTAGGAAAAAAAAAAACTGGGTTGGTTTTACGAAAAGGAGAACTGGGTTGGGTTTAGGAAAAGAAAAACGTGGTAAGGAAACAACACGTGGAAAATGAAGGAAACATCACATGCGGGACGCGATCCCCACTCTCCTGGGTGAAAGTCCTGTGTTTTACCCATCCTCCCTACGCGGATTTTCGCCCTTTCATACTACTCGCTACGGTGTAAATTCACACGCATACGCAAGGTAATGTAAGTCAATGAAGACCAAACGGCGTTGATAAACACGCTGAAAAGCGAGTGTGCGTCTTGATAACACGCCAATAACGGCAATTGGTGTGTCATACATACGCCACTTCATGAGATCAGTCTGTCTATTGAGGAGGTGAAAGGCCAAACCCAGTGACCACACTGACTGCCGCTGGCACATTATACTGGGTGTGTGGGTGAGCCATCATAATCATCATGGGTGTGCCTTGAAATATGTAACACAATCTAAAAATACCTAAAACTTCATACCACACTTAAACATTGAAATACAGAATGTATTGTCAGGAAAGAGGGGATTGTGTGCAAAACCAGCATCAACATATGACTAAAGGAGTGCAAAATATCTGCCGTATAAAAAGAATTGTGCATATTTTATATTATTAAACGGACATGACGGCCTGATAACAGATTCAAGTTGCTGGTAGTCAGATAGTAGTAAATTTTCTGTGTTTTTCATTAATTTCAGGCTTACCAACATGCATATATAACTCACCTGTTAACTGGAAGGATGCAGCAACTTTTGCAGATTCCTGACACAGCAATCTGCAAAAGTCGCTGAGTAATTTATGACATTTTTCTGGTCGTTCATATGGAAGAAAACAAATTGAGGTGTTTTGAAGTGGGACTAAACATAGTGTGACGTACAGTATTTTAAGGTCTCTTTAAAAACACACCATGGAGGAACTACAGCAACCATTGCAAAGCCTGTTGTGACATACTTCCTTCTGCGTCGGTCGTCAGTATTTCTTATAGCCATCACACACACCAACCTTTAGAATCTAAAGTCTAGTTTTAATGAAGGCAACAATTATACCACTCAAAAAGCATTTTGTCACAGCAGTTCAGCTATGTAAGCAAATGATGCATAAATCTACTATTGCTACAAACATACGACTTCCTGAGTCTGCCTCACAATGAATGCAACCTACAAGCAAGTTAGTACACACACACAGTCTAAATCCTACATCACACAACTTCACCGATCTCTTCCAAACAAGGACAAGTCGACACTGGAGAGACTGGGACATTCTTCTAAGCTCTAGTTGTATCAACACAGCATGGGATCATTTCAAAATGTAATGCGTTGGGAATGCAGCAATCCGTAAGCCTTTAAAAGACTTGCCCTCTTACAGCTTTTAGTGTCCAGAGTGCTTTATAAAAGCCAGATTCATCCCAGGCCATAATTAACTTGGCAGTGCACACAGTAGCATTCACACTAGTGGAAAAAATATGGCCCTGAATAGCAGTCCCCAGGGAATGGATGGTCAGGAAGTGGTTCAGAAAGCAATAACTACTGTCCAGTGAGTTTATGTGGACATTCCTGAGCAGGGAGGTCGATCTGCAGAAAATGGAGAAACATCCTCTTTCCTTCTTTAAAATGTATTTCTTGTAACTTCTTCTTGCATCACTCCTGTCAAATGTTTGAGTATAGGTTGCTTTTCAAGCTATTTGGGCTTTTTATTATTAAAAGTGTGCAATAAGTGCAGATTTACTATCATTATCATCCAATATAAGCGACAGATAATGTTGGAATATATGTGGATTTATTAACAATCTGTTACTTGAAAAATATTACCAATACCAACTTTCAAGGCTTAACTAAGAATGTCATTTCATTAGACAGTTTGCACATCCATCACATCTACCTAACACATAATGCTGAGTTTACTATATTTGCGAAGGTCTTACTAAGTTACGCCATTTCATTTTATTCCATTATTTTATCAGAGGAGAATGTGAGACTTTGTTCTCTACACTTGCATGGACCATTTTTTGTTTGACTGACATGACATCTCCGGATTGTTCAGCGAGACAAATAAATGAAGGCGAGAGCAGTGGGAATTCAGTCTGATCATTAAGCTAAATAATGTTTTCCTTCCTACCAGGAGCAGCAACTCACACAAATATGAAAATAAGAACAAAAGGAGTATCAAGAAACAACTACAGACTGAATATGAGGTTTAGATTTCAAGTCTATTATAGGATTAAAAGATCTCAAAAGGGATGATACTTTCTCATAAAGGAATTACATAGAGTCTCTGTTGCTTCTTGGATAATTCATTTGACTATTAATAAATTTAGGAAAAACGACTGATAATATGCCATGTAAATAGGAAACTTTCTCAGGTGAAAGGATCAAAAGAAATCTGGTTTACACAATTAGATTTCATATGGAGAGAGAGAGAGAGAGAGAATTTGGCCAAGATCATAAAATACTTTTTACATGTGTCAGAAAGAACACTACTAACATCTGATAAACAACACAAACATACTATTTCGAAAAAAATGCTGACCTCTGGAAATACAGAAGTATGCCAGCTAAAAGCTCCTATCAATAACAACACGGCGGAGGGCGCTAGTGAGCAGTTTGAAAAGTGACCAAGTTGAGATTGCAGCTATATAGTAGCTGTACAACATTAAAGTAACTAAGCTACATTAGCTAGCTCCACATAGTCAGTGTGTAGCCAACGTGATAAAAGCCATTTTCTCCGATACACATAAGCTCATTTTTCGGACATGAAAGGCAACATTAACCTGGAAGGTTTTGAAATGGTTTGTCGTGAATATATTACAGTTGTTCTAGCCCATGAGAGAATGGAACATACCACCGGGGCTGTGTCTTTTTTCATCCAGCGAGAAACTGTTAACTTCCCAATTTAACACAAACAAATGTCTCTTTCAGGAAAACCCTTTTAAACTCCCCACTTACCCGTTTGTCATTTCAGTAATGCCGAGCATCACTCCGCTCTCTCCCGGACCAGACTAGTGTTTTCTGACTTCAGTTGCAGATGTCCAGATGTTGTAGCCTACAGTCTGGGATGTAACGTTAGGTGGTTTTCACACAGACAGTAGAATGGCGGAGACTGGCCTCGCCTCTGGTCACCATCCGTCAACACAGACTCAACGGAATATTGCACTTCCGCTTATGACTTTCAACGTAAAACCATACTGCTGATTCTTTGAAAAACGTGTTGCAGAGTCCAGCTATCAATTTGATTTCAAAGAAAATAAATTGAATTAACAAAACAGAAATTATAGAAACGTGTACACTTTAACAAAAAAACATTTTTTAATCTGTATTTTACATCATAGGTAATGCTTTTACAAAACTACTTCCATTGAACCACGTTTACAAATATATCAAAAGAATAGCCTATAAAGAATAAATAAAATAAAAACATTAAATTAAATTAAAATTAAAATTAAAATAGCCTATTTAAACAAATAAATAAACTGACAAAAGCTGTGCCTGTTACTAGCACAATATGTTCAAATCAGTTTATTGTTCAGATAATGACATATGCTTGTTTTGGTTTCAAACAGATTTGCACACAAGCACCAATATCTAATGTGCAATGTACTGTAGGCTATGTATATCAACAAAAGTTAATTTTGCAACTCATTTGAACTATGATAACACATAGGTCTAAGTGATTCTACCAATAGGCTTGTCACATAGTAGGAAAAACACACATGTAAATAATAACATTGATAAGGGTAGTGAGACACTTGATTATAGATCGGAGTCAACGTTAATGATATTAGTATGTGCTTTTCCTTTTAAACGTCCATTATAAAAAGCGCCTGTTGCCAACCCTGAATGTTTGTATATTCTGTTCTAAAAATTATATTCTATTATTATTCTTATTCTATTAACACTTTTTTCCCCCAAGCTAACTCATTTTCTGTCTTTCAGTACTTTATTGGTTAATTTGTTGATTACAATACAAAGATAATGTTAACTTAAGAAACATAATTCAACTGGTTACCTGCTTAACATCACATTTTTAATGTCACTAATTTTATCTTTTGGTCTCACATAATACCATGTGGCAATTATTTACAGGCTAAATCATAAATATCAAGAAATACTTTTTACATGATCAGGTTTTTAGGAGGAGGTGAGGGGACCCAATCCGGTTTAGGGCCCCGAAATGGCTTAGGCTAACCATTATATTATATTCAGGGAGCAGGTACACGCAAACACAGTCAATCAGTCCCATAATAACCCAGAGTATACAAACACACTCACATTAATTAGAAACATGTGTGCTTTTATTTTGAAGGCTCCAGTGCTCGTGGACAGGGTTTCTGTGTATCTGTGGCAGCTTCTCAGTCTGCGAGCTTCCACCGCTGGAGAATTACAATTTCAGTTTTCAGCCAGAAAGCGGCAACACCCGCCCTGAGAACGTAGTGCACGACGTGTTTCGTGTCAGCACATTAAACGTGTACTTGTTATTAGCTGGATTAGATTATAATGTAGTATTTTATCATTTAGGCTGGGCTACACATGAACCATCAAATCAGGATATGAAAAGTCTGACTTTATATACAGAAGTTTAACTTGGCAAGTGGGTGCCGTGAAGAAACCTTTCCATACCAAGAACTTCACTTTTGATCTTGACTGATTGAAAGAAAAGCGCCTACCACTACTTTGCAAGGATCTGTAAAATAAGAGTATATGAAAAGACGATTAAATGAATAGCATAGAATAATTATATAGCAATAATAGCTAATTAAATGCACAAATAATGCTGCTCCCCAGGGAGGTAAGAGCAGATAATAGCATGTTTATCTTTCCTCCCAGTGGCATATATACAGTAGCTAATTTGTTGTTTCCTCCCCTGACTGCGTCATGAAACTAGAAACCACATATATTTCCTTAAAAGGAAAGCCCCTATACACCCCCGCCCCCCCCCTTCAAGAGGGATGAGGACGGTCATAGCAAGAAAATAAATACAAAGAACCACTACAAACTACAAAGAAACTACGGATATATCAGTTCACACTACACACAGATTGAGACTGAGGTTAAAAGAAATTTTCCCTGCAGATTTACACCAAAATTTACACTAAAATCAAGGATTTCCAAATCTGAAAACGGGATGGAGAAATATTAACACTGCTGTGCTTTTATGGTAATCATACAGTCCCTCTTTATTGCATTTGTGTGTTCATCCTGATTTACTTTATCCTGTTAAATCCTTTTATTATAACCTGTATGCTTCAAGTGCTTTAGGAACATATATCCACGTAACATAAATCCTCTTGCTGAAACAAAGTTGTGCCTGTGATTTGTTTAAAAAAAGAAAAACATCTGGCTGCTGATGCTTATGACCTGTAGATGCAAAATTTAATATCAAAATGCATTATAATGAAAGTAACTGGAAACATTCTCATCCATGTTAACTTTATTTCAGTTTAAAGTCGGAAATAACCACAAAGCAAACGTGAACCCTCTCTGAAATAAGTTGTTCTACAGTGAACTCGTAAACATTCTGTATGCTCATTTATTCTTATACGGATCCAATTTTATAGTTAACGCTAATCTCTTATAACTTCTGCGGACATTAACCGTCATAAATATAAAAGCCTTCGATTAAAATACATTCACTTATGCTGAAGGAATCACAGAAAAAAGCTGCCACTGGAATGAAAAAGTAAACGGGCCAGTTATCCTCATCGTTAGTAGGACTTGAGCAAAAATGTATTCATGTAATGTAAGAGTGGGTGGATGTGTGCTTTACAGGGAGGAGGGCTTCTGTGCAGAATTAGCTTTTCTTTTTTTCCCCCACCTCCACAGGGAGGTCAGAGGTCATGGTCAGACACTAGCAGCACCCATGGGTCTGCTAGGGAGTCTTGCCCAAGGACACTTTAGCATGGAGGATGTGCTTGCTGTAATGGGGACCGTCCTTTAACAAGTCAGTTGTGCAGATGAAGTTGCAACACATCTTTCAGTTTCCGGTTCAGTTTTTTTAACATCAGCGCAACAACTGACAAAACCATAAAGTATTCCCAAAATAGATATAGAAAACTATTGAAATCATAAATTGGCATTAAAATAACAACAACCACAACAAACAGTAACAACAAATTACACAGTAATTGGAACAAAATCATAAATCAACTATCACTACAGGATATGAGGAATCAAAACTCAAGGAATTGAAATTATGACTGCTCCTGATTTCAGAATGTGAGGCATTAGTGAACAACTGCACAACCAGTCAGAGAAAGTATAAATACGCTATTATGATAATGTAAGTCGTGCTGGTCAGGTGAACCTGAGAATGTAGACATGCACTCGTTTGAACTTGAAGTGAGATTATGATTAGACATACAGGAAAGGCTTCAACAGACCACACCGAATCTTTAGCATTGTTTTAGCCCATTAACTAAAGTCACACATACATACTGCTGATTCAAAAGCATGGGGCATTCATGTTTTCTTAATGTCTTTTTTCTACCTTCTAGTAAATAATAAATGTTTACTCTAATGTTTTAAGAAAGTTTCATGTCAATTTTCATACTGCAATGAATGGGGGCGGCTGCCTCTAAGGTAGTAAAAACACATTTAAAAAAAAACGTTAACACATGCCCTTAAAGGGGCTGTAGTTGATATTCAGAAAAAGAGTGGTCTGGGATTGCTTCCAAACAGCTTTGACTTTTTGATGCTTTGTCACCTCGATGCCTAATACCGGCGCACAAGGCACTCACACGCACGCACGTGTGGCCAGAGCGCCTATCAAAGCACACCATGTACTATACAATGATTTTCATAGTGCTAATGATTCCTTATAATGCCTTTTGATATATAATGCCACTTTGAAGGAAGTGTAACCTTCATGTCCAGTAAATATTGTTATAAATACGTGTCAATAGTAAGACTAAGGAAGACAGAAGTGTGTCACAGTTAACTTTCATTGCTGAGAGACTAATGTAAATATTGCACTGCAAATTCAAATCAATATTCATGTCAAAGGATTTGGTGTTATCTCTACCACACACTTCCCTTATTCTTTTCTGATACATTCCTTGGTCCCTTCTATGGTGCCCCCTCCCCCCCAATTTCAGAAATGCCCTAGTTAACCTTGCACTTATGCCATTATTTCGAATGTACAGCATCACTGCTTAGTACAGGTTTTCACAGAAAAAGGCCCAGTAACATCTTTGCACTGTTCTCCTATTGTTTTGTTGGGTTGGTTGATCATCAACACTATTTGACCCCAGACCAGCTGTGAAGATAGGAGCTCCAGCCTGAGCCCCGAGACCCAGATCCCTCCTCCTGACCTGCACAAAGGAAATCAAACAACATCTGGTTAGAAATTATGGAGACACCATTGACAGTAAAAATAATGATTAACAGATTATTTTTTGGGAATTTGGGTCTGTGTGCATTCAGATGCTGTGTGTGTGCATCTACAAAACTGGTTCACCTAGAACATACCTTGTGCAATGGCAGCCAGTTTGCTTTTCTCCTCTGGACTGAGCTGCAGCATTGTGTGAATGACGGGCAGAAGCGCCTGCCTCTCGCTGCCAGATTGCAGGAAGATGAACTGCAGCAGGACGTTCTTCAGATACTCCAGGTTGGCCACACTCTTCTCCCTCTCCTGGTTTCGTTCTAGACGGCGCACTTCACTCTTCAGCAACTAGCAGGTAGAACACATCAGCAACTTTAAATAATAAAACCCTTAAGCTTCGGCAAAGTCCCTGCATTTAACAGTGTTAGCTTCCCAAAATCTGCATACCAACCTACACACTAAAAGCAATTACACGGGCGCCCGGACAGCTCAGTTGGTAAAGCGGGCGCCCATATATAGATCCATCATTTTAAGAGGAAACAAGGTCAGTTCAAAGCCAAGGGCATCAAGCATACAATAACAATAATACCACTACTACTACTACTACTACTAATACTAATACTATAAACAATAATAATAATAATAATAATAATAATAATAATAAAAAGAAGAAGAAGAAAAAGGCATACAATTCAGAACAAAAAAGAAATGGTCTGACTTCAAACCGCTTCAAAACTATCTTCGGACATATCAATACATGATTGAATACGGCACAACTGGTATCATGCACAATGCATTAAATAGCAGGCTCGGTTTTCTTAGTAGACAGTCAGTGTTAACTTATTATGTATTAGGTAATACGCTGTAAGTGATAAATTCATAACCCGACCGTTTTTTACGGGCGGAATGGAATTTTGGTCAGCGCTACTTTCCGTAATCTGACACCCTACGTCACACATAACAAGTATGGCGGCGCCCCCTGAGCTGCAGCTGTACAGTGTGGTTATAATACATTCATGGTTGGGAGAAAATAACGACTTCTGAACATATAGTATCATAGTTCTCTGGTCTAACAGCTTCGGGGGGATCAAAGCCGTTTTTTCGCCGTGGAAAATGGGTTTACAGCGATTGCTATGCGGGACACTGGAGGGTTACTCCAAACAGTTTCGATTCGTTGACATTCAGCAAAAAGTCAGGGTCTTTCAAAAAGCGTCGATGTCCATACAGACTTCACCGAGCACGTCCAACATTGTCAACCGGGTTGCATGTGTAGCTGGTCTGTGTAGCAGGATATTCGTCCAGACGAGCCGCCGCGGTGCCGCTAACAGACAGCTGTCCGCCCGCCGCAGCCTCTGCACCTCCGCCCAGCCCTCCAGAGACGTCGTCCTGTTCGAGCACGACAGAACCCGCTTCTTTCGTCTCCTCTCGGTCTTCTGCGGCGGCCAGTTTCTCTTCTGGACATACCTGGGCCACTTCGCTTACACTGGGCTCAGAGACACAGGTGGCGCTACAGAGAAAAGGAAAGCCGAAGCGTCCACCACCACCACCACCGGGCTGGCTGGGATGTGGAGTTTTGAGCTCAACCTGGGGTCAAACACCTGGAGGTACGGCTTTACGCTGGGATGCCTGGCAATAGGAGCGGGGATTGTCGGGCTCGGGGTCTTGTTCTGCAGGCGCTCTGTCAGCCAGGTGGTTTTACACCAAGGTGGGAGGATGGTGACAGTTTCCACGCAGTCACCTTTGGGACCAGGCCGAGGCCGGAGAATAACTGTCCCACTGTCCCAGGTAGCCTGTCATGCTCACAGACATGAGTCCCCCTCGTTCATCCCCCTCAGGGTCAAAGGACACAAGTTTTACTTTCTTCTGGACAAAGAGGGGACCGTGAACAACGCTAGGCTGTTTGATATCACTGTTGGGGCTTACCGGCCAGTTTAAGTTGGTATGGTTATTAAATAGTTGCCAAAACTGTGTTGGACACCAAACACCAATGGAACTGGTCCACAGAAAGTGATTTGACATGGCTGCCAAACATATGTCAATTTCTGTTTGATTCTCTCTCTTCAATTAAATAAAATCTGAGATCAAATATGGACTCATTTGGATTAATGTATGCCTAGTATCAAACATGGCATGCCCATACTGTTGACACTGTCCGAATGAAATACTTTTAGAGAGGGGCTTCAAAATATATTTGTGAGATGCATTTAAAATCATTTCATATTTAAAATCACTTAGAATAAACAACTGAGTTATTTGAAATGCAATTATTTAAGTAACAGGAAAGAGTTGCAACAGTTAAAAATGCTCTGAAATTAAACTGATTAATGTCTTTGCGTTTTCTGAATGTCTGTACTTGTGTGCATATACATACTGTGATCTGCTCCATGAGAACAGCATTGGTGGCCTCCGTTTCATGCAGGAGGCTGTTCATATGTTCCATACTGCGCGTGGCTGTGCTCAGCTTTTGACTTAGCTCTTCTTTGGTAGGCTCCACCGTCCACACAAATGGCTCTAGAGACCAAACCAGAGACACAAAAAAGTTATAGATCACGGTTTGAGAAAGTCATGAGCACAAAGATGGCAACAGGATCAGTGACCAACTTTTGTCTTTGATTGCCATGTTTAGGTCAGAGATTATTATGCAACTTGTGAGACAGGTAAAGTACTGTACCCATTGCTTGCTTTTATATACTGAATAACTGTTACAAGGTGCACCTCCTGTTTGGAACACACCTTGTTTGGGGTCTGGGGATGTGAGAAGCTGCTCCAGAGATGGCAGAGGTGTAAGAGCAGGAGAAGGGCTCTCGGTCTCAGTGGTCTCCATGCCCTCACCCTCCTCCCTGGCCATGGACTGGAGGTCGCTGAGGGCCATTAGTCCCAGCCCTGCCTGGTTCTGATCTGTGTTTCTGCGCTGAGGGTCAGACGCCATGGGCTTACGGCCGGACTGGACCGCCACTGAACCTGAAAGAGGGTAAAAGTTGGTAGAAGAACACATTTTTGTTAATCATCTTTAACAGATGAATAAGGTTAAATGACAGAAAATTAGACAGAGAACTATTTTCGTTACTTTCAACACAAAATGTGGTCACATTTTGCTGCCAAATGTTTCCCGGTCTGAAAGGTACAATACCTAAATAAATAAATAAGGGCTTCAAATACATAAAGAAATAATTTGAGTAGAAAGTAGTATTAACATGTTTTGGATGTCTATTTTGTCAAAGAGCACATCTGGACTCTGATGAAGCAGTATGATCAATCCCTCACTACACTAAACAGAATCCCTACTCATTTTAACACCAAGTTGTGAGTCAGTGTCGTACTTCATTGTGACATGAGGGGGCACCAGACACACTGGAGTTAACCAGTTCATCAGTTGGCATAAAGTGTAAAGAGAAGGGCGAGAGGGAAGGGTCAGGTGGTTGAGAGCGTGGGTGGACAAAAGAGAAGATAATGATTAATGGACCTGAAACTGAACCAAAAGACCAGAAACTAAACCAATCCCCTCACGTTCCCACCTTCACTCTGCTACTTTACCTCAACACACACAAACTTGCAAGTGCAAAAACACGAACAAAACCTCCCCATCTTTAGCCCATTAAGCGGCATCTGCATAATGTTGGTAGTTCTTATCCTTCTCCTGACTCTTGACACAACATTCCTTGTTATAGAGAGCTTTAGGATGTGCACAGATCGTATCAATCACATCTGTTACAGATTCAACACAAAGGAGGATTCAAGATAAATCAAGCTGTAGTTTAAAAAAAAAAAAAAAAGCTATGAGCGGGGGAAAGGGACACCAATTTATAGTAGAATTAGTTTCCTGGACCACATAAATACTGAGCACAGTCTCTGCAGAGGCACAACAGTCAGCAACAAAGAGAACAGCAGAGAATTATGCTGCTTCCACTGGTTTCTAACTTTTCTAACTAGTATTTGTAGTTTGTGTTTATATACTGATTGTTTGTTTAGATTAAAGAGTAAATGGGACAAAACATGACAATGAACATAAATCATTTTTACGGTTTGTTACAGTTGATTCATAAAAAATAGGCCAGTAAAAATGTGTCCAGGGGACCAGCAGTTTTATGACCCACCTGCCAAATAGGGCCAGTAAAACACACAGATGTTGAACTCTTCTCCATTTTAAACTGCCATTAAATCCAAATACAGTGGTTAAAAGGCTCAAATATGACTTTCAGTAAAGGGTAATATTGGCCCCATGTATCGAGCTAATCCTGGCGTGCATGTGTGAGCCTCTGTGTGAGCCTCTCTATGACGAGTCTCTCCAGATGCCACAGTGAGCTGTTTGCCACACTGAGAGGCGGGAACAGAGCCGAGGAGCCTGGCCAACACCTGGCCATGCTGGAGTGACAGAGAAGTCATTACTATGTGTGTATTTGCTGAGTGACTCCAGAGGGCAGCTGTGTGGGAGGTGATGAATGAGCTCCCCAGTGCTGCTCTACTGATAAACACACCAACATGCCCCTTCCTCTGTTCTCTCTCCCATCATTCCTCTCATAAAAAAAGCAGAGTGAACAAGACAGAAAACTTCAACACTCTAAACCCTTGATGCTTTGATGGATCTCCTTGTATGATACCAATCATGCACCCGTTGAGCTAACTGCTGTGTATCTTAGCAGCAGTCACTTTTTGGATCAATCTTTCTGATTAGTAATATAATAGGTAACATATGTTCCATCACTTGTTTCCACTGCTACCTCATGAACAGAATCAGGTACTTACTGCCCGATTCATTTAAATGGATAGTTTTTCATTTGCTTCCGTACTTACTGTTCTGGCTCTGAAGGTAGAAGAGTTGCTCCTCGACGCGGGTCAGCTGGCCCTGCAGGGTCTCCACAGTGGCCCGGTGGTCGTCCTGCAGCTTCCTCAGCTGCTCCCTGTAGGTCTGGCGCTGGCTCTCAACCTGTGAAGTCAGGTTAGCCTGAGCCTGGGACAGATCTGACTTTAGAGCCCCATTCTCCGACTGCACCGACAGCAGCCTGGAGGGGGAGACAGAGTGAGAGGTAATTGAAGGAATCATTTAGAGACTTCCGCTGTCATAAGGTGTCTAGGAGTGTGAGGGAACATACGGTATATCGATATGGTAGTAATAATCTAGACAAGAAAGGGTAAACAACAACTGGAAAGAAAGGAGAAAAACCTTCGAGCCAAGCCAGCTCACCTCTCACGGAGCTCGGCCTCCTTGCTCACGGTTTCCTGGAGGATTTTGTTGTGTCTCTCCAGCAGAGTGTCGTGTTCAGTCTGGAGCTGCTGCAGCTCGGCTGTGCAGCTCTGGAGACTCTGTTGGCTCTCTGTCAGCCTGGACCTCAGCAGTTCTACCTGAGAGGACAACTGCTCCCTGCCAGACACACCACATATTCATCATATTCATATCACTCTTACAGTGTTGACTGACACATACTATTAATTAGTGTTCACTTTAATATGGTCCATTGAGCAGCTGCCTTGTAACTTGTGATTTAATTACATTAACATTTCAATTCTTACTCATGTGATATGCCCTGTATTTTGCCCACCCTCTGTATATATCTGAATATTATCCTAAAGACCGAACTGTGTTATCAAACCTGATCCCAGCATTGAAAGTGCAAAGGACTTGTGCTTGTGTTACACAATATGCAATAGTATAAAGTAATTATTTGTTTGTAGCTATTTAACCTAACCTGAATTTAGGTATTTTCCTGGGTGTGTATCTGTCTGCTTGTTTTGACGTTGTTTTTTTTCAGTGACAGGATGCAATTCACCATTACCCTTTCTGGTTGCCTCTGCGTCTTCCTTAGTCATGCATGTTTGTCACACAGGAGTGTTCCTTACCTCTCTAATTTGGCCGAGTCTCCATCACTCTGGGCAGTGGTTTTGCTCTTCTGCTGTTTGAGCACATTGTGGACTCGCACCTTGTAACCCTCAAACTCGCCAGCTGTTGCCATGAGCTCGGCCTGGAATCAGCACAAAGATTAAGCAGAGACATACAGTAAATAACACAACACCCATTTTGTACTACAGTTTTACTTCACTTTGATGGTCATGGTCTCATAGTTTACTCAGACTTAGACCTAAGGACATCTTTTTTTGTGACTGGTCGAGAAAACAACTGTAGAGACATCATTTGACTGTGTCCAACTGGTGAAAGACACGTAGCCATTTTCATTTTTTCACCAATTATGTTTCAAATGTTTTCCCTTTCTCCTATTTTCTCAAATTGTTCTCTTTCAATCCACTGCTGCACAAGAATTGTACATTTTAACATGAAAAGTTGTGTCTTTAATGCTTGTGTTTCAGCTTGTGCAAATGCATATATCATTAAAACTAGTAATACTCCTGCACCAATTCTCTTGCTAATAACAGCAGGGCTATAGCAGGGCTATAGTCTACATTCACTCTAATCAAAAATCCATACAAATATCTCACACAGTTATGTTGACACAACACAATACAGTTCAACAGCACCACAAACTAAATAATAAAAACGAAATAATAATAACTGACTGTTTAAGTCAGTCATCAACCAAACATCAACCAACAAGAAAACACATCTGCTGGTTTCAGCTTCTCAAAAAAGAACTTCTGGGTTTTCTCTCTTTTACTGTATATCACTGTAAATTGAATGGCTTTGGATGTGTTAAAAGTTGTCACCTTGGGCACTTGGAATTTCCCCACAATTTCTTGACATTGTTAAGATTAAATGATTCAATAAAAATAATTGAGAGCTTAATAATGAAAATAGTCCCAAGTTGCAGCCCTATATAACCCAGCATGAGCTGGTGCAATCTTCAATTAAATGTATTAAAGGTGCTCTAAGCGATGTCACACGGTTTTTAGGCTACAACATTTTTTGTCACATACAGCAAACATCTCCTCACTATCCGCGAGCTGCCTGTCCCCTGAACACACTGTAAAAAAAAAACGCAGTCTCTGTAGACAGCCCAGGCTCCACAAACACCAACAAAAACAAACTGCGCCAACCTGCACCACCAAACATAACAAACAGCATTCCAGCCAATAACCGACAAGAAGAAGGATTTGGGGGTGGGGGTTGGGAGGGTTAATGTGCGGAAGGGAGGGGGAGGGGACGGGATGAGGAGGAGGGAGGGGCAAGCTACCCTCCGTTTTGTTTGACAATACTTCGAACGTCAACAAGAAGTGACATCACCCAACATCACTTAGAGCACCTTTAAAGTTGGAAGTGTATATATATTATAGTTGCAGCATCTTAAATACTACTGCTGATGTGCTCTTTACCCTTACCCCAATCTGGTGGAGCTGTTCGTGATCAGTGAGTGTATACCGTTGTACTCTACAGGTGTGTGTGTATAGAGGAGTGTCAGTTGAACCCTTTGTGTGTGTGTGTGTGTGTGTGTGTGTGTGTGTGTGTGTGTGTGTGTGTGTGTGTGTGTGTGTACCCTAGCAATGTCTCTCTCCTGCTGCAGGGTGTTGATGCGTTGCTGCAGGGAGCTGCTGGTTCTCTGATGCTGTTCCAACACAGACCTCAGCTGTTCCTGCAGACGATGGCGCTCGGCCGCCAGCTCGCACACCTCAATCTCAACGCACAAACACAAACACACTTTAATATGCGAGTTGTGTACTGAAATGTTGATTTATAAAACTATATATTTCATCAAAAGGGATAGCTGAGAGAAGTTTTGCTGTTACCTTGGAGCTTTCTAGCTGCTGTTGGTGAGCCTCCAGCTCTCCTTTCAGTGAGGCCTGCAGCAGCATGAGGGAGCTTTCCTGCATGTATGCACACGCGCACACACAAACAAACTTTAAACGCATACAGCCGTATAAGCGACCGTGGCTACACACAAATGATTTACTGTTGCTAACATCTTCAAGGCCTCCCCCACCATCATGCCCTCGCATGGTTGCATAACACTATTAACATTCATCAGGCAGCAATGTTACACACACAAACAGACCTGCATCTTGGCATCGGCCAAGTCCTTCTTGGTGTTCACCAGCAGCTGTTTCATCTTTGAGGTCTTCTCCTCCCCCTGGTCCAGCTGGGACTTCAAAGTCTCTGGAAACACAAATTCACATGCACAGGCCATGCAAACACACAAACAGACGAATAAAAATGGTTTAGGCAAAATACATACTGTACTGACATTTTTTTTTCAGTATTTTCCTTTATTACAAAGCTCGACAGTGTAGAGCAACAAGAAACCTGACGTCAGAAAAATTACACGCAACAGAGGGCCATGCAGTTACATGGTAGACAGTAAAATCATTAGGGCTCTGTAGGAATAATACATGTTTACCATCAGTGAACGCTGACTGGAGTACATAAAACTGCACTAACATCAGACCTGCAATATATATTATTTTATCAACTATAAAGGTCCTAGAGTACATTGTCATTCTTATATTATTGTATTTCAGCAGGTCAGTGTCAGCCATCTCTGATATGATGGCTCTGACGCAGTTTTTTTTAATCACATATTTAATGTAGAATTGGTGAATCTATGGAATCTTACTGTGAGCACAGCTAGCATGCTTTTATCATGCAATTTCTAAATAGTTATACATCTATCTTTTAGCTAGACCCGCTTATCCTTAAGGGTCCTACAATGTCCCAGCTGACATTGTAGAAGTAGTAATCTATGCGTTAAAGAGTTCGTGTAAATGCGAACGTCTCATACACACCGATTTCCTGTTTGAGTGTGTCCTCCTCCTGGGTCAGTGCATTTATCTGGGCCTTTAACTCCTCAGCACACTCATCTCTATCTGCGAGTTTGACGTTGAGTTCTTTCACCAGGCGTTCGTAGTCGGCCATCTCCATGTCCATTAAGGAGCTCTGCTGCGCCTCCTGGAGGCAGAGTCAACGTACCATATCATTACAGGGAACAAAGCTAAAACCTCATTTCCCTGTCAGTCAGGTCATTTATCTCAAACTTTTAGGGAAAAGGAAAATTGGTTTAGAATTAAAGCTCATTTCACCAACTGACTTTATCTTCATCCAACATGTAACTGACTGTTTTACACTTTCAAAAAAATATGTTTTTCAAGAGATTTCCTTAATATGTGATTGTGTGTGACTTTTTGAGAAGATTGCAGCCTTAAGGGGACTTAATAGTTCTCACAGTAATTTAGGACCTGACCTTTAAAAGCCCTAACTTCTTAAGCTACTATAATAATTACAATTCCAGACACGCACAATTAAATCTTTTACTATGTGGTAAACTTTAAGCAAGGTGATATTTTTTATGGATTTTGATGGATTTATACATTATTGTTGTACGTAATATTTAACTTTCTGGGACCTTTGCCAAAAAAATAAAATGTATCATTATTTGCTTTTTTTATACTCTGAAAAATCTCTATCGATATCAACCTCAAAAATACCGTGTTTGTTGGGCTGTACTAACAATGTGGACACATGACATGAAGTCAGACCTCCTGGCAGCTTCCATGTACACTGTCTCCACTAATGGAAAAGAAACAGCAGATCCTGTAGGCTAGGATTGCTCTCTTTCTCTCTGAGAGGTTGTGCTGTAGCTGCAGGCTGGCCATCACCAGTCCAGTTGCATGACTGGATAGGCCCTCAGAGACACCAGTGTCTGAGAAGCTGTGTGTGTGTGTGTGTGTGTGTGTGTGTGTGTGTGTGTGTGTGTGTGTGTACCTTGCGTAGCTGCTCCAGCTCCTGGGCAGTCTGCTGAGACTGTTGCTTCTGTTTGCGGAGCTGGGCTGTCAGCTCTTCTACCTCCTTCATGGCAGATGACAAGCCCTGGAGCAGCAATTTCATGATATTATAGGCTGGCATGACCTCTGATTAGTACACAACAGTAGTACAGAGTATTCATCTCTCCTTATTTCTACCTTGATCTTCTGTTCTTTCATAGCTCTCTCAGCCAGCAGGTCTCTGTCCAGACTGGCTGACTGTCTTTGCAACTCCTGGTTTTGGGCTTCCAGCTGCCTCACTGTGCTCCTCGTGGTCTCCATACTGGCCAGCAGGCCCTCTTTCTCACTGCTCAGTGTATCATTCTGTAAAAACAATGTATATGTTACTACCATCCGTCAGGTGCTACACTTACATCTACAAGATGACAACTTGTCAAGGCTTTTACCAGTAGAGAAAATGTGATTTAATTTGTGAAATTAAACAAAGTGTGACACATACAGAGGCGCAGTTTTGGCAGTTTAGCTGTCTACCACTGAAACACATTTTCACACTGTGATACTGCTGTTTTTCTTATTTCAGATTCAAGGTGTTTCACATGAAAATGCACATGTACTGTGGGCAAATGCGCCAAACCTGCATGAACACACGTGACACATTTGAAAGTCATTCATGCAAATCTGACAGCGGCAGGCTCTGAGGGCTTTCTCTGCAAGGAACACTGAACCAGCACCAGCAACAGCTACCTCCCATCATCTGTCAGCCAAACACTGAAACTATGATTGGTAAACAGAGATGTCCAGACATACTCTTAGATCCCTGATTAGCTTTCAGTCTGCCTGCCCCCATTCCCCTGAGACCCATAAGCGCACACAAGAATAAACCTGTGTCTCAGAAAATGGTGTTGCACTAGCACACAGCAGATGGAAGCTATACTCCGCTCCATTTACCTGCATGTTGTTCTCTCATTGGAAAGAGACAGTTATGAGCTTGGGGAGAGGAGTATATATATAAACAAAATTTCTCCCTAGCTCGCCCAGTCACATTTGATGTGCTATTTGTCGGTGCCGGGCTGTCAAGCGTAGCTTGGTAAAGTGTCGCTGGCTAAAATGGCTCACTGTAAATCAGAAGGAAACTAAGTTATGCGAGGAGTATTGGAGAGATGTATCGCTGGACAAAGTGGCACTGCTTAGATTTACTGGAGGGTGAGAGCAGTTTGTGCGTTTGTTAGGGGTAATGTGTGGCTGTGTGTGTGTGTGTGTGTGTGTGTGATAGAGTGTGTATTTGTGTTACCTGTGTGACAGCACTGCTGAGTCGTTTGGTCAGCTCAACAATCTGTCTCTCTGCTTCCTCCACCTTCTCTCTCTCTTTATCCAGTTGCTCTGTCTGCCTGTCGTAATCTATCTGCAGGTTCTACACAAAACACAGACACACGCACAGACACACGCACACACACACACAGACAGACACACAGACACGCACACACACACGCACACACAGACGCGCGCGCACACACACTCACACATACACACACACACACACACACACACACACACACTCATTACTGGAAGCTGGTTGAACAGCTCAGTAAAAGGTAAACACTATGCATCTCAGATATCTGCTGCATTTACATATGAGTATGGGACAAAACTCTCATTAGACACAACAGAGTGGTTTCGTCTCTAATGGAGACACAGTCGTAAAGCGCAGTGCAGTCTGGGGGCTGCTTATGGAGACCTCTGGGAGTGACATCAGGCAAAAAGGTCTGTTTCAAAGCAAGCATGCTTCCACTTGCAAATTAGCAACATGTTAGGAACGCATACAATTAATCAAATGTTTAATAATCATAACCCTCAGTTTCATTTTGGGTCAATTCATTTTTGGGGTTCTCTTTGAAAGAAAATCTAATCATTTAAATAGTCCATCAGATGGAGTGACATTTGGATACCAATGCTTGTGTCATTTTCAATCAGTCATGGAGGCAAAAAAGAACAAGGCTGTTTAAATATTGCCTTGTGTTGTCCATATTCTTACACGTCCAACACTAAGAAATATCATTTACATTACATATTTATTGATGCTCTATTATGGAATATAGCATTTGATTTGCAATTGAAATAATTACCGACAGTAAAGTATGCATCCCTAAACCACATTATGCTAAATAACAAGGCTTTTAACTCCATCTTTGGTGAGCTGATACACAGCTTACTGCAAAATAGTGCAATGACTGTTTGACATAAAAGTTCTTAATGAATGACACGTATTTATGATTACATCTCTGTTACCACAGAGCTGCCATTTGAAGCCAGTCGGATAAACTAAAATAATGCATGGCTATCTAGCTGAAAACAAGGCTGTTTTCCATTGTTCCTGAATAGTTACCGTTTTGCAGATCGAATGTCTTCACCTGGCAGCAGCTGTTGGCATCAATGTCTTTATGGAAGTACCTTTTAGTCATTGATACAATTACAGAATTTAAGCAGGATATTCTGGCAGTTCTTCTGTCCCGCCTACCTTGTAGCCTTCAGCACCATGGATGATATCTTTCATAGAGCTGCTTACTTTCTCCCTCTCTGCTTTCAGTAATTCTACTTTTTCCTTGAGGGATGCAACCTGGAAGAAAATCAAATAAATTGTAGGTTCAGCCATGTACAATTAGTAATCTGAGCACAGAGAGAAAAAATGTATAATTTATCTACCATCTATACAATTATTTATCTAGTGTCCTAAACTTGAAACATTGCTTTCTTACACTAAACACTTGATAAAAAAGCAGAGCTTTTTGATAGTGGAATTTCCTTTGAAATTTACAACAGATCTTTATAGGTTATATGGTTGAACAATTAGCAGGAAACACTGTAACACGTAAAGTCCTGTGTATTTACTTTGTGTTTTAAATGCCACGTTCATGTTGTTAAATAAAAAATAGCAAACTAAAATGTACAGTTTAGAAATGTCATGCTTCACTCTACCTCTTTCTTGCTGATTTCCATCTCCTTCTTTGCTTTGATGGCAACTGATTTGATTTTGTTCATCTTCTGATCCTTTTCTTTGTGTTCCTTCTCCAGGAGAGCTGAGGGGAGCAGCAGAGTAACATTCTGAATTTATAATCCGTAATTTATTACCTGCTCCAAAGAACAGGCAAACTAAATTCTTTCTTGAAGGACCATACATTTAGTAAAATGACACCTGCATACCTATTTTCTTTGTGATCTCAACGGCTGCATTTTCCTCAGAGGAAGCAGACTGGGCAGCAGACTCCTGAGAGAGAAAAGCAGGAAAGAGCAGAAAAGTGTAAAAAAAAAGAGGAAAACACTCAAATTACATGTCAATCATTTGACAGTTTGAAGCCAACATCAAATATTTTTGCAAATATTTATTTATATTTTCATAATTTCTGAAACATTCCCCAAAAATGTACATGCATTTCTTTCATATTCCAGGTTGAGTGGATAAGCCCAACTGTCCTCCAAGTGACAGAAAATAACAATTGCAATATTTCTAGAGCTCAAAGACACATTGCATTTATCTATCAGTTCATCTACAGATTATTTTGTTTAGTACGTGAGATGTAAAAAATAATGCCAAATGTGGCCAGTTAGCTCAGTTGGTAGAGCAGGCACACATATATAGAGGTTTATTCCTCAATGCAGAAGGTCCAGAGTCCGACGTGTGACGGTTTTCCTGCATGTCTTCCCCCTCTCTCTCCCCTTTCATGTCTGAGCTGTCCTATCATTAAAAGGCGGAAATGCCCATAAAAAATCTTTTAAAAAAATTAAATAAAATAAAAAAATTAAATAAAATAATGCCAAATTCCTGCCTAGAAGATGAAAGAAAACAAGCAAAGCGTCACCTTAATCAAGCTGTGAACTACATATGTTAGGTGTTTTACTTGCTAAATGACTTAAAGCCACTTTGTACAAGTTTGGGAATTTTCTGATTTTGGCAATTTCCAATGGTGCTATCAGAAAAGGCACCATTACAGACAGCAAAGCATCTAATCGATTAATGTGGCTTCATGATCATGTCTGATTAGGCAGTTAAAAGCAAAATGTGGTCAATTAATTACTTAGAATATCTAGCAGAATATCACCAGTGATTATAATCAGGAGCATAACTGTCAAATTCCCTTTTTTAATTTTTTTTTTTAAAAGATTATTTTTTGGGCTTCTCCGCCTTTCATTTTTGACAGGACAGCTAGGTGAGGAAGGGGAGAGAGAGGGGGAAGACGTGCAGGAAATCGTCACAGGTCGGATTCGAACCCTGGACCTCTGTGTCGAGGCATAAACCTCTCAGTATATGTGCGCCTGCTTTACCCACTGAACCAACCCGGCCACCAAATTCCCATTTCTGTGGACTAACAAGTGTGGACAACTATTCTAAGAGGAAGCTGACACATCAGGTGCTCCACTCACCTGGAGAGCAGCAGTCTCACTCCTCAACTGAGATATGAGTGAATCCTTCTCTGCCAGCTGGTCTTTAAGCTCTCTTCTCTCTTTCTCCATATTCCTCTCCATTTCCCCTTCCTCCTTTTCCTCTTTCTCTTGAGTCATGAGAGAAATGTGAGCCTGCAGTCTCTGGTTCTCCTCGTGAATCTTCTCATTGACTGACTTCATGTCCTCCAGGTCTTTCTGCAGCCCTTCGGTATCCTTCACCACCTCCTCCAGGTTGTTTCTCAACATGCTCCTCTCCTGTTCCAGGTCTGCGATACGAGCCTGGAGCTCCTTTTCCATCTCCTCTAATCCTATTACCCCTTGGGCCTCCTCCAGACTACTCCTCAACAGCCCCCTCTCCTTTTCCAGCTCATTGACGCGTGCTCGGAGCTCCTCGACTTCCTCAGTGGAGTTTTGGAGTACTTCAGACTGCCTTCCCTCCAGAGCTGTGATGGTGACGCGGGCCTGCTCTGCTTCCTCTGTCAGTGAATTCAACTTCGCCTCTAGGTGATTCTTTTCAGACGTCTCCTGTTCTAGCTGAGCCTCCAGGGCTGCCAGCTTGGAGCCCAAAAGCTCCCTAGTTTCCTGGGCTTTGGAAAGCCCAGACGATGCCTCTTCCAATTTCTGGTGGAGGTCAGCCTTTTCCGAAGAGAGGTCTTTGATAGTCAGCTCTAAAGCGGAAACCGTCTCCTGCCTTCTTTCCACCTCCTCTTTCAGGCTCTCCTCCATCTTCTCCCTCTCCTCTTTCAGATGTTGCACTTCATCCTCCCACTCTTTTTTCAGGCTTTCCAACATCTTCTCTTTCTCCGCTCTACACTGAAGTGCCTCTTTCTCCTTCTCCTCCAGCAGCCTCTCGGTTTCTTTTGCTCCCTCATTGTACCGCTTTTGCATTTCCTCTTCTCTGTGCTGAAGCTGGGATTGTATTTCGTCTCGCTCTTTAGTCAGCGTGTTGACCATCTCCTTCAGGTCTTGAGTCATGTTTTCCTTCATCTCCAGTTGGGAGAGGATCTCCTCCTTCTGCCTGGTCAGTTCCTCTACAGATTGCTTTAGCTCACAGGCCAAAGTAGTTTGTTCCTCTACAGACGACTGGAGTTTCTGGTCATCGCATGCAGAATCTTCAAGCTTTGGCTTCAGGTCTTGTAGGTCCTTCATCAGAGTGTTTTTCTCCTCTGTAACCTCTCTCACCCTCACCAACAGGTTATCCCTCTCCTGGCTAAGTTCGTTCATCTTTTCTTGGAGTTCCCGTAAAGTATTGTCCCCTTGCTCCTTCATGGCTTTGTACTGAAGAACAAAATCTTTTGTCTTCTCACCCAGTTCTGTCTCCACACCTTGCAGTATGTCTCTCATGTGTTGACACTCAGCCTCGGCAGAGTCTCTCTCTTTGGTCAATGACTCACACTGGGCCCTCAGCTCCTCTGGACTTAAGGAGTTTTGGTCCCCAGGACAGATTGCTGACTCTTTGGATTCACATCCATCTTTGTGTGCTTTACTCTGTTGCTGAAACTCTCCTTGGACTTCTTGTTGGTCAGGGTCCAGCGTTACGGCTGGGTCACTGGGAGCACTTTCCCGGTTCATCTGCAATTCATTGATTTTGAACTCCATCTCTTCTCTCTCCATCTGAAACTCCTCCTTGGCCCTCTCCAGCTCTGCCTCGAGCTCACTCTTCACATTCCTGAGCAGTGTGAGCTCATCCCGCAACATGGTGCTCTGGGCTTGAAGTTCTTCCATGGCTGCTCTCAGTCTTCCGATCTCTGTCTCCTCTTCATAGCCTTGGCTGGAGTCACCCTCAGCGCAGGCAGACAGCTCCAGCATTTTGGCGATCCCTGAACTGCGGGAAGGTTCCTCGTCTTCCTCCTGCACATCCTGCAGGTAGCTGTCTGGAAAAATAAGGTAATGTTAATGTACAATTTATAGATTTCTCAATCCATTAAAAAAATATTGAACTCATGAATCTACTGTATAATAAAACCCTTAGTTGCCCATACTCTGCTTGGCCCACAAAAAGGCTATCTTCTATTGAACTGGGTTACCCTCATGTTTACAAGAAAAAAGAAAGTTAGTGAATACACTGCATCATTGTATGGATAGTTGAAATCACCTGAAGGAAACCGTGACAGATCTAACTCCTATTCTGACCTCTTTGTATGAATGTTGTACTATTTTACCTTTGAGAGCGAGCTGCTCGGTCAGCTCCTCGTGGAGCAACAGGAGACGCTCCCTCTCCATCTCACAGTCCTCCTCCAGAGCCCTCATTTCCTCCTCGTGCTGCAGACTCTTCTGAGCCAGCTCCTCCTTAAGGTTCTCCACCTCCTGCTGGGCCTCCGTCAACTCCCTTTGGTGGCTCTCCTGCAGCTCAGCGATCTCCTGGGATTTTCGCTCTTGAATCAGTTCCAGTTCAGCTCGAAGGGTTTCCAGCTGAGCTTCGAAGCAGGGGCGGACCTCTTCAGTGGTCTCTTTTGCACTGGCTTGTTCCCTCTCTCTTTCACTCTCCCTCTTCCTGTCACTTTCTTCCCGCTCTTTCAGTAATCTCTGGAAATAAGCCACTTCTTCTTGGTGTTTGCTGTTGGATTCCTCAATGCTGCTCTCTAAAGTCTTGATCTGCCTTTGGTGATCTTCTATTACACGGTCAAGCTCTCCTTGCAGTACCACTAGCTCATCCTGCACAAAATAACAGTTATGTGTGTTTTATGACAATCTGGTTTCCACATAAGCATACATGCATCAATGAATGGACTTTACAATTTACAGAAATACACTGAAATGTCAAAGAGTGTTCACCAGCAAATTAACCAGTGTTACACAACGTACAGTATTTGTGTTGTATTTTACCTTGGCTTGCTGCTTAGTCTTCTCTAGATCTTTACGAGATAGTGAAAGACTTTGTCGCGTTTCGGCCTTCTCCAGTAGCAAGGCATCCATCCTCTCAGTCAGCTCCTATTACACACACACACACACACACACACACACACACACACACACACACAAAGGGTTTTTACATACAATACGTATCCAATTTACATAATGCAGCATGAAAATGACGCACAGCATGTTAAATAGAGGAATACTTATAGCAGACACATGATGAAATGCTCCCGTACAAACAAACCTGTATCAGAGTGGAGTCATCTGAACTGTTGTTATCGTTTTTGGATTGCTTTTTGAAGGATTCAACTTCTTTTTCCAAATCTGAAAGAAGAAATAATGTCACATACTTGTACACTATTGGTCAACAGTGCCACACACAAGCTTTTATAGCTTACCTGTACATCTGCCCTTCATCTTCTGCATGGCAGCCATCTGCTTCTTGGCAAACTTGATGAGGTCATCTTTGGAGAGTGTGTCCAGCTGAGAATAATATATAAAGAAAAGAGAAAAAACATGAAACTATACCAACATATTTAACAATGAATCACGTTTACAAATGTTTTTACAAATCTAGAGCCATAACACAGATTTCACACGTAGATGTGCAGTACCTTTGACTTAGCTGCACCTGCTGGTGATGGAGCCACATACTCTGCTCCTGTACCACCAGGGTCCTGTTTCAGTGAAAGGAAAAAAAAGAAAAAGAACTGACAAACCTAACTAGATAAGATATGATAAGAAAACCTTTATTGTCTTAGGTGCAGATTACAATGACATTTAAAAGCTTTGCAGGTATGCTAGATTTTTCTTATTCTTTTTGACTGCGTGTCCGATAAAAGACCATATCTCACAGTCAGCACAGTATTTCCTTTGAAAAATCTGAAATCTTAATGTTGTCATTAAAAGTAAATTGTTGATAAAGCATGTTTTAAAAGCTTGTATGTGTTATTTGGAGCCCCTTGGAGCCCCTTTTTTGGAGCGCCTTTTCCAGAACAATATAATGTTATGCTCCAGAGTATTGTCATATTCCACCAAGTGACGTATATGTCGATATTCATTGCATTTAAATACCAAGGTTTGGACTGAAGTTCGCTGAGTAAACAAGACATAAGGGGTATCTTAACCGGTTAGTGTTTTACAGCCATTTTTCAAAGTCCCAAACGCCGCTATTACAAACGGCAGAACATTATACTATTAGCTAATTTAAGATGCTATAACGTTACATGTATTAACGTTACTTAGCTAAAGCTAATTCCTCGTCACTGAACATTTACCTCCATCTTAGTCGAAGTTTATCGCTATCTACTTCTAGGTCGTCTGTCAAGCAAAGAGAGATAACCGGTAAGTCGTCCCGGTTAGAGTTAAATGCGATATCTGAAATAATTTCCGATTTCTTGGAGATTTAATACGAAATCATCCCCCTCTGTTATGGCTCTGAGTTGACAAGCTAAAGCAACGACTTGCTTCCGCAAACGTCAGCCACGTGACGTCAACAGAATTTACGTCACACATCCAACAGGATCAGCATCCGTTTTTGTCCCGATCTTTATGAATTGTGCACAGCCAATCTGAATTTACTGTACATTTTTTAGCTGCCAGATACAAATATATAATCTTTTTTTTAACATGTGGAAATAAAAAATACTAACATTTATCTGACGCCAACCAACAAACAAACAAACAAACAATAGTCTTAAACCACTTTTGCGTAGCTGCATTTTATACCTGGCCACCTCCAGTGTTACCTGGAGGCAGAAATGTCATTAACCACATGGTGCATGACCTGATATCTGAGGGCCTCCAGCATGTGTCATAACTGAGTGATGAAAAGGTCAAATTAAGACCTTTAACCTGTTTTGAGAGAGCTGGTTTGAAAGCCATTATGTCTGGGCATCCAAACTAGATTACAATATGGAAGAGTGAGTATAGAAGAGTGAGGGATGAATAAATACTGTTACCCATAGCCTCAGGGAATAAAAGCTGAGGCCATACATTAAATATATTCTTACAATTTAGTAGATGAGTAATATTCCATTGCATTCTGACATTTTGGACCCATTATGACTTAAAATGAGTGCACATCACAGGGAGCAGAAGTAGCACTACGTTTATTTAAAATAAAAAGACCTTGTAAGTTAGGAGAAGCATATCCCATACATACTGTATTGTGTATATACATATTGTGTAGTACACATTAGTGCTGTGAAAAGGTTTTATGGTTATTGCACAATATGTTGTACCACACATGAATTAAAAAATAAATTACACAAAAAATTACAACTATGGGCTCCCGGATAGCTCAGTTGGTAGAGCGGGTCCATATATAGAGGTTTACTGCTCAATGCGGCGGGCCTGGGTTCGACTCCAACCTGCGGCCCTTTGCTGCATGTCATTCCCCCTCTCTCTCTCCCCTTTTGTGTCTTCAGCTGTCCTGTCAATATAAAGGCCGAAAATGCCCCAAAAAATTATTTAAAAAAAAGAAAAAGAATTACAACTACAACTCCAACCCTTTTTTTCTAAATTTGATCAATCCAGTTATAAACTGTTGCAACACATGTGGATGGTAATGGAGTGTTCAAAACCTTTATGTACAACCTAAATATAAGATCTCAGTAATATAACATAACATTTTGATTAAACATTTCTCTGCTAACCTTTGCACACCCTAATTGACAATCATGTTAAATTGTATTAATGGCATTAGAATAAACACAAAATAGAGCTTAAACTAATGAAAATAGCATCTCTTTACTGTGAATTTGTGCAGTGGAGTAGTAAGATCTAGACTCCTCACTGACATCAAACATATGCCTTAATGACAATTAAACCCATCTTTATGACCAGTATTGAAAAAGCCCCAGCAAATTAACAGAACACACAGATCTTGATTAGAGAGACAGAAGTGATGTAGAGACAGCAAACACATTTAAAAGACAGTTTGACAAGGTGGCTGCAGACAGAACATACTGTAGTTGAGAGCCTTTGTAAAACTAGCTGCTCTGATCATTTTTTACTGTGTATGCAAGGCCATATGGATATGGGGAATAAAATCATATACCCAAAGCTGTCTGATGCTATACCATGATGTTGTTTTGGGACTGCTATTGGGTGGTGGCGTGGGTGGGTGGGTGGGGGGGATTCTGCTCTCATGCTGACATCAGGCCTGTCACAAACTCAGTGGATGGCCTAGCTGTGCTTCTGTATTCCCATCACGTGAGGTCCAGTTGTATCTGTTGAATATGGAGAGTGTCTGTTTTGACACGAGTGATAGAAGCACTGACAGAGGCAGCTTAGCGAGGTGCCTCTCATCCTGACAAGGCTTGGATGCTCTGGGCAGAGGGGCAGGGGCTCTGCCGACTCCCTGTCTCATCTGGAAGAGACCCATCTCTCCCTTCCACCCTGCCTGGGTCAAACACACCCATCCATCACAGCCCCTCCCTTGTTTTCTCCCAGGGCATCGAGCAATATTCTGCAGCCATTTTTCTCCCCCACTCGTGGCCGTCAGTCAGGGACGGCTTTGCAGTAATATAACTGACACTGGTTGGCGTTCAGGGAGTAATGAATAGCCTAGCTGGGTCTATCAGGAAGAGCAACAGACACCCTTACATACTTCTCTCTTTCTCTCTCTTTATTTCTATCTCTCTCTCACTTTGTCCTGCTAGTTTTGTCTCAACAATCACCACATTTCAAACTAACATGGAGATACATGCAAAGGTGTTTTGTACATTTGACTTTGCAAAATGTAAATGTTGCACAAATGTTGTGGTAAATAAAAACCACAGTCAATGATAATCATGAACTGCTAATATAAATGCAATTATTTGTTTAAAAATAATTAATTTGAAAGAATATATCTGTTTCGCCTAAAATTTCATGTCAGTCTACAAAGATGCATACACTGGGTCTATGCAGAGTCACTCTGCTGCACTGCTGAGTGATATGTATTTTTTCATGGCTGAGAAGTGATATATATAGCTGTGGAGCCAGTTCCAAAACTGTAAATGTGTTATGGTGACAAACTTTTCCTGTAAAAAAAAAAAAGTCTTGTAGAATGGTAACACAATCTGAATGCAAATTTGTCAATATTGTTTACACAGGCTTTAGGTGTTAAAATGGTATATGGGGTGTAAAAAAACAGGGACTAAACAGCTCGCTTTGTAGGAGAGTCTGGCAAAGCGAGACTATTCTTACTATGGCCGGCCAAAAAAGCTAGCTGTTAGCCTCAGCCATCCCTTGTGATTAATCAGTGTAGTTGTAAAAACACTGAAGTGAGTGGTACAATAAAGTAGTCGTCCTCTCCATTCCCCTTTTCCTCCTCCATTCGCTCCTCCACTCCACTGCACTCAACCTCCTACCCAATCAGTGAAAGGTGACTTTGTGGATGGCGGGGTGGAGTGGTTATGTCACTGACCCCCTACAGCGTGATTGAAGCCTCTCAATGGGGCCCCTTTAGAGGCCAAGAAAGATAGAGTCGTAGATTACTCCTTCATCCCAACATTGGTATTTACATTTGTTTGAATGAATCTTTCAGATAAGAAGGTTACCTTTACTCAGCATGTATGCTGGTCCACCTCTTATTTTGTTCCTTGGGTAGTGCATTTGTTTTCTTCCTGACATTTTACCTCTGCAGACTGGCTGAACCATTAATAGCTTTGACATTTTAATGTAGTAATGAGGGAATTGAACCTCTCAGATTGTTCTTTTCACTACAGAGCCTGAGAGAGTGGGGTTTTTCTAATAAATAACCAAAGTTTATACTCCTAAAAGATGACAAAATATTTAATTATGTTCTGAGCTGCTGTTAATAGTATTGGTGCTTTACATAACAGGTTAATAGTTAAAATAAAAATAAAGTCTGTGTGTCATAAAGTCAAGAGACGGTACTCTGTCAGAGGTTGTATATCATTAATCAAACATAGCTGTAAATGAGAGATACATTCTCTTTTTATTTTATGAGAATTCAAAAATAAATCTGGTTTTATTTTATGAATTTGCCAACTTGTGGTTGTTCCATTATTGTTTTAGGGCAATACCTGACCCTCTCTCATCACTGCTGCTAAGGTTCTCTTGAGAAAGGGCCATTTTGGCCAAAGGAGGCTCTATTTTCCCGAGATATTGGTAAGAGCTACACATTAATCTAACCTGTAACATACTCAGCTGTAATTGCACTGCGCGTAATATTTTGCTGAACATTTTTGTAGTAGCAGATAAACAAGACACAGATTCTTAAACAGCCATGGTAGCAGCTCTGTGAGGCTTTACTAACACAGTGGTGCTTTGAGCTAAATGTTGAAGTCAGCATGCTAACATGCTTACAATGACAATGCTAACATGCTAATATGGTATAATGTTTACCTTGTTCACCATCTTAGTTTAGAGTTTAGAGTGTTAGCATGCTTATGTTAATTAGCACTAAACACAAAGTAGAGACTGATGGGAATATAATTAGTTTTGAAGGTTACCTATCTCTAACAGATTTGACTACAGAGGTAGTAAACATTTGTGTAGGGGGATATACAGTACTTCACCTTGATTTTGTGTTTGTGTGTATACATGTGCAGCAGTGGAGGCCCCATCCTGATGCTCGTCTATTATTGATGATGTCAGAGTCACAGCTTGGCCTCTGATCTGATGAATCCAAACTGCATAGTTGACCTTTGATCTCAGCGATGATCTGTCTCTCAGGTTGTTGTTTGACTTTTTGAGGCAGAAGCCACCCGGTCCACCACCAAGTCAGAGACAATAGAACAATGTCAGTAGTCTTTCAACAGTTGTTTCTTATTAGCATTTATTAGTCATAATGTTGATGGCAAACCATGCTGGGTCTCTTTCGGGGTTTTTTTGTAGAGTAAATGTATGCCCTTGTTTCAATCTGCCACTTTGAGTAAAATAATTGAATTGAGCGATCAAGTGATTAGGAAGAAAGAGTAGTAAGTGTAGCAGTTTTCTCTTCCATGCCCATTGGCTGTCAGTGTGTTGTATATAAATAGTTTGGTGGCTCAGCAGGAGAACAGCACTTCATCAAGGACCACGGGCACAACATGCATCCGTCTGCACTTACACTAGCGCTCAGCCTTGATTACACCTCCTCTGCACTCCGTTCCCTCTTTTGCCCTGCTCTTCTATGTGCTTACTGCACATTCTGCACATCCTATACAGATGTTGTCGATTCACTGATTTGTTTCCTCCAACAGTGGAGTTGAAACAAGGCCACCTTTCTCCAAGATAACACATAACAAAATCTTGTCAGACAAATAACCCCCGGCCCAAGAAATTTGCTGATTATCTGTATCTGGAATTTTATGCTGTTTAATGGCTTTTATTTTGTCAGTGGTGACGATTATGCTTCTCTTACAGGATGTGCTGAGTAAAATGTCTAACATATCGCACTTCCAAGTTTGAAGTTGGACAGCATTGCATTCATATGCAACTCTATTGGGAAATCAAAGGCAAACAATAAATAAGCATAAAATGTTATAGAGGTTACAGGTTTGTTGCCTAATAAGCACGCTAAATTGCTATTTCGTTTTACTTCATTCATTCAGTTTTACTTGTGTTCATGCTAGCGGATATCCCAATCAGTAGCCTGTAGGGCTGTAACTAACAGGTAAATATTTTGAATCAATTCAAATGCAACTCAGCCTAATCCTGAACTACATGGTAGAATGGATGTTAATGTACAAGCTAACAGGTGATTTCAGATTTCATGTTGTGGGAGTGTTACTGTAAGGTATTTGCATTTTGCAAAGTTAGCAAAAAGTCATAAAAAGGTTCAGAGTCCAAAATGCTTACTCACATTACTTCTCAGATGGTTTTGAGTCACGATTAAACTTTCAGCACGGCTCAACTAGTTTCCTCCATTTAAGGCTATGATTTTAGGTTGTGCGCAGGAGAACAATGGCCATCAGGGAATGCGATATATATCAGAGTGCATTTTACAGAGACTCCTGCTGGAATACAATGAATGCCCTTTTGTGCTCAATATTCATTCTTGAAGTTCATTTGTGACCATGAGGTTTTCCCGAAAAGCTAGTAATGGGACCTTTGATTTGAGATTATTTTGTCACACATAGCCTACAATGAATTTTGAATAAAATATAATGTACTTTTTCCCATGTTTGAATGGTAAGTCGCATTTCAAAAAAATTGACAACCAGTGACATATCCATCGTGAATATCATATTAGCAGTGTTAGCGGTAAGAGCAACTAACTTGCTTTAAACATAATTGAAGGAACATGCTGATTTAACTAAGAGAACTTTTTTTCTGTAAGTCGACTTACCACAGCCTGTACAGTTGTGGCCGTCTTGTTTCCATTTTTGTGGCCATTTTTCTATCGTGTATGAAGATAGGTAGCTATGTAGGAAGATGGCATGCTCATTCTTAATTCCAGCTACAAAGCTATGATTTGTCAATTGCTTCTCAAACTGGGGTAAATAGCCGTGAGCGAGCACAACACCATACCTATTTAAGTTACTGAACAAATTGGAGATGAGGGCAGTTTTTCAGAGGCCTGGAACCTGCAGCTTTTGAGCACTAATAGAGGTTAGCAATCGACAAGGCCAGCTGATGCAGAATTGCAAACGTTTTTTTAAGACCATCAGTGAGCATGTCATTTTTCATTGTCACTGTGTTGTACATTACTCTATTGTGCAGTCACTATGGAAGCTAATGTATACATTCACTCAGCCTAGTGAGGCAGCCCTGAAATGACAGCCCTGTTTAATGCGTGGCCCTTTTAATAAAACAACCCAACACATACATGCAAATACAAAACACACACGTACGTACACACACACGTACGTACACACACACACACACACACACACACACACACACACACACACACACACACACACACACACACACATGCACGTGCATACCATACAGCAGGCCAGTGTTAATTTCATCAGCAGTGGTGGAGAAACAACACAGTAGCTGATGGCTTAGAGAGTGATGAGGCGTCTAGATTTACCAATGACAGCCATTTGCTAAGTGTGACTGAAATACTGCCTCCTCTCTCGCTCTGTCTTTCTCTTATGCTTCTTTTCTCTCCATCTTTTCCTCTCTCTTCTGCTTCTCGTCATTCATCATCAGTCTGGTGGAGCTGTGGCCTGTAACCATTGGCCTATGTGTGTGTGTATGTGTGTGTATGTGTGTGTGTGTTTGTATAAGAAGAAGACTATTAACCTCAACTGAATGTATTTCATCTGCACTGCCTCAATTTCAATCAGAGCTAATGGAAGTGCTGGCCAACGCTCAGCTCAGCCCTGGTCCTCAAATAACACACACGCATGCATGCACGCACACTCGCACACACACACACACACACACACACACACACACACACACACACACACACACAGATGCATAGCCGTGGTTTTACTATACTGTATGTCTCTAATGTGGCTTCAAGGCTGCACCTTCTTCCTAGACTGGGTAAACCCAGCCCGATCTGCCGGCGATTTGATTTCGCCCTGCAGCTCAGACTGGAAACCTGTACGTTTATCTCATAGACAGTTAAAGAAATGGACCAACAGATCCCGTTGCTCTGGACGGAGACCAGTGAAGTATATTAGAAGCACTTTTCCGTTGAGGGCTGAGCGTTACTACGCAGCCTCCAACTGAGCTTGAAGACATAGATGTGACGTGAGCAACTGTCTGAAAGTTGTAAGTCTTCTGGTAGCTGTGCCAAGAGAAATCTCAATCATTCCAAATCTTGCAAAGACGGAGAGTGTAGGTATATGTAAGGAGATAACATAGGCACAGGCTAATTATTGCTAACTAAAATGCTAGTTACCATTAGTAATTAAACTTAAACAGCTAATGTAAGTCAAAACTGTCTGCGAGGTTCTCCTGTACTATACGGTAATTCCTCTACTATGCGACAGTAAGTCGCGTGGTTATGACACAATCGTTAGCCCATTTTTACAAAAACGTCTGCTACGGAGCCATAACGTGAGGTACAAGGTAATGGAGCCTTTTATACATTGTCATGTTTCTTTAGAAATAAACAATGGACAAATAAAGTCTTTAAACGCTTCAGATGTAAAGTTATTCGCTGTCAAAGTGACGTCAAAATAAATGGCAGTCAGTGGAATGCTAATGGCGGGTGAGTGCTTGTTAGCATCAAAATGGCGCCATAGGAGGTACGCGTTGTGGAGAGAAGCTTACCCCCTTAGTTTATCTATCCTGCTTCCGTTACAATTTTGTGGGGACCAATCACAAACTGGCTTATCCACCTGGTGCGCTATTGGCGGGTTTAACACGATAACGATAGAGAAGCGACCAAGCAGCTTCTTGTTTACATTCAACATAGCGGCCACCGAAGCGCAGCAACCCGTTGATGCCTCTGTTGCTGCTACGTCACCTGGATCGTTGGTCTGATTGGTTGAAGGACTATCCAATTGCGTACAGAGTCATTTGAACTATGCCCGTTGATCACGCCTCTTGTGCAGTAGAAAATACAGAGCAGACTCCCCAGACTAATGTTCAATCTTAAAAGATTGAGCTTGGTCTGGTGATAGCTAGACTACCTCCTTCCCCCACTCAACATTCATCGTGAGTCCAGGCAACTACAGCACTGCATGCATCCTGTGTGTAATAAAGTCTGTCCAGAAAAGGCATTCACAATAAACAATACAAAAAAGAAGCTACTCAGCAATGAGACAGTAGCTTCCGAATTGTAGCATTTTGGTAATATTAACTAATTCAATGATTAAAATGAACTAGCAAAATAGCTGTATTAAAAATGCATGGAGACAGGCATGCTTGACCTGAAATATAATAAATAAAATAAAATAACTGACTGCTTACCATCCAAACACTGAGACTGAGACAAAAATGATTGGTGCTGTGAAAATGTTTGCAATGTTGCACTTTATCCTGTCTCAAGGGAAACCACTGTCACAGCACAGAGACATATTGTCGGTCAAAAACAATTTAAAATTCAGTAATTACAATATAGTTGCTAAACCAGGTATGCTCTGTTACATCAACATTTCTGGGGTCGGCTTGTTTGCCGTACTATCAGAAGTAAGAACCGAAGATTACATGTAATATAAATTTCTTCTCTGTGCGTCCAGTGGAGGGACTGATCTGGGATGTATTTGCCTGGGGCAGGGGCTAGGTGAGGGTAGATGGATAGCCTTTGTCAGAAAAGAAGGAATACAGCTTCCGGTAACAAAGTTTTCTTATTAACATGTTGTGTTGTCCCCGCTGGCTTTCTAACATTAGCCACTGGCAAGCATAAACTCAAGGGTCAGCTGGTTTTCAGAGTTGTAAAATGTATTAATCCTGCACCTTTACTATTTATGAGGTTGGGTATTCTTAAACGTATTTATTTAATTTAATTAATTTATTTATAAGGACAAAGCACATTAATCAACATTACTGTAAATGTGCCTGTGTTAGCCAGCTGACAAAATGTTTTGAAGCACTGCATGCAATTACCAGGGCTAAGCTAGCTGTTAATGGTCCATAAATACCTTACAATGTAATCACTGTTTCAATGACTAATAATAAGTAATGAATAATTGATATTTGCCCAGCACTGATTGTCTGTATAGTTTGTATCTATCATTTATATATCCATATTTATGCTGATGTCACAAAGGCATATTGTGGCTTTCTTGGCATCTGCTCAAGAAAAGTAAAATCAGCAATAACTATATCTAGGAAATATCTAGCTCTTGGGCATTAAATGCTCCAATATATTCACCAGCTAATCTCTGACTGTCTGTCTGCTATTTGGTGCTGAGCAGGGAGTATACAGTGGGTTTTTAGAGCTTTACTTATGTGTATAGTCTTATGTATGGACAATAAAGTTGACCTTACCCTAGATTCACGTGATAATTCATTGACCCTTCTTACATTGTTTTTACATTGTCTTTTGATACATTACTATTATACAAATATAGATAATAGCCGCTTTAAGCTAAAAAAAAGAAAGTTAAAATATTCTGCAAATTCATGTATTCTGTCTCACCCTATTAAACTACATACTTTTATATTATATCATGTTATATAATTTTCTCTCATACTTATTACATTATGCAGCATTTTTGCCCTCCTTTTGTCATATTATATATTCCCTAATACAGAATTTGGATTAGGTGTTCAATTATTTTACTGCACACATTCTGTAATAGCCTATTCTTTTTGTGCATATCTCTGCAAAAATAATGGCTTTTAATTTTGTTCATAAGAAATGGAAAGTCCTGGTTCAGCATTAGTGTGCAGTAATATTGCTCCCTTGTGACCCCAACAGGATGTGCTTAAGTGTAACACATCTTAGGTATCGTAATGAGAGCTCCTTCACCTCTCTGTAGCTACAGTTATGCTCTATGTAGCAACAGAAGAGAACCACTCTTTATTTTTTCAGCAATTAAGCAGCATCAGTCACTGTCAGAAAACTGGCCCTGAATGGTAAGCACTCCATTAGTGGAATTACAGCAGCTTCAGACTGCTGCAGAAAGAGACGGGGAAACGAGGTGAGTTAATGAATTCCAATTGGTGATCCATCAGCTGTAATATGCCTTTTGCAGGAAACACTCGCAGTGTGGACTGAAGCAGAATCTAAAAATTACCCATCCTCAAAACACTAGTCTACAATAAGGTGTAAATAATGAACTGTTAGTATATTCAGGTGGATAAGGACAGAACCCGTAATTACAGTGCAGTTGAGGAGCTCCAGATGGGCTGACTGGAAGACTGCGTCTAATGCCTCTTTGGCTGAATACATAAAAAAGCACAGTAATAGAGTAAGGAAAGTTCTTGCTTAAAGAGCACCGTTGTGCCTGTTTGAATTAGGAATAAATATATAAATATATCTATACGTATGGGTTTATCAGTGAATTTGGCAATTACTGGAGAGAAAATCAGCTTTCTACACACTGTCCACATGATGTAGTTCAATTTGCTTCTTCTGTTTTTTTGGCTCTACCAACATAAATGGAGACACGTCCCATGTTGAACCAACATTTAGTATAAGTATTTTTTAACCATGATGGGGAGTTTTTTCTATCATTAATTTAATCTTACCCTAATCTTAAACAAGTACTTTTCTTTCCTGGACTTAACTAGACCTTAACCATAGAGGTGCATGATCAGAAAACACTCAGTCCAGTACTTTTGTGTAACCTTAACAGTATTTGTATGTTCTACATATTATCTATCTATACAATATGTCCTGCATAGAGGGGCTTTAGTCAGCTCTTTATTATTATTTTTCAGTGTCTTGGCACACAATATGTATAAATGTAATACATCTGGCTGATGTTCTGCTTGTTTAGACATTTTCAAGCTTTACTCCATAATATCTAATTTACATGAACCAACATGCTTTAAAGCTGAAAATATTATTTAAATACCTATCCTGGGCGCGAGTTTTTTTTTTTGCAGGATGGTAGGGGAAGACTCATGAATATTCATTAGGGAACTCATCCCTGATTGGCTAACCCTGACATTCTTACCCTAACCATAACCAATCCCACTCCTCTTGCCTAAACATAACCAATCCCACCAGAGCAGGCAACAAATACTTGCCATTCAGAGGGAGAGTAGGGCGGGTTCTTCCCCTACCATCCTGCAAAAAATAATTTCGCATCCTGGGCACTGTTCTACCTCTCTCATCTCCATTACATTCCCTCTTTCTTTTTCTCTCAGTCTCCTCATCTGGTTCCATATCTCTTCCCTTCCCAAAGCTGAGCTTTGATTGACGAGTCTTTTCAGTTTCTTCTATCTCAGTGAAGAAAGTAAACACGGGGTCAATTTATATTTATATTTAAGTGTTACAACAAGCCTGCATCATGATGAATGGCCACTGTGTAGCGCGACCGCACAGGTCATGTCTGGGGATGAATGAAGTACAAGCATTCCACTAGTAAAATGATCTAGTTACCTGTATCACGCTTCACGTGGATCACACTTCACACTACTTCCACCTTTGCTTCTGCTAAAGGACAATTCACATGAACACAGGTGGTCCCTTGTCAGGAAAATGTAACCATAAGTTTTTTTGATGAACAAGAAGTGAACTCAGTCACTTGACTTTTCTTTGTTATTTAGCTGTCATTCAAAACATCCCTGATTGTGCACTTGTGTTTACAGTGATTGCTGATAACCAGAGAGCAACCAAGAAACTGCCTCACATGCTGTCTGCTAAGTAACCAAGTTAGTGAGGTCAAAGGTGCAGTGACTGGTAAGTGATAAGTGGCCCAGCTCACCCTAAGGCCCTGGATAAGCATTCCTGTTCTCAACTCAACAACCTCTACATCTCAAATCCAACACTGGACAAATGAAACTAAAGGCTGCGATGGCCTTTTCCAATCCCACTCTGTAACCTCCTTCATTACTCACCCTAAAAGTTTCTTTAAAAAGTAATACCCTTCTGTCTTTTGGTGCTTTATGGGCATCATATACACAATTCCAGGGGAATTCTCATATTCGTCTGTCGGTGCATCCATCCTCTGTGTTCGCTGATCAAGATGAACGGCTGTGTGCAGCCCAAATTCAATCCAGCAAGACCCAGACATCAATAATATATTAGCGGAGCAGTTAGAAGCCTAAAGATATCAGTATTGATCGTCTACTTAGATTCAGCTTGTTTGGACTAGGAGACAAATAGCCTCTCCGCCTCTCTCGAGAAACCCATTTAATTTTACAGAAAGAGTTACTCTACAATGTTACTGCACATCTGCTGCTGATGTCGTTCACATCATCTGCTGTATGTAAAAGTGACATTAACAACAAGACTGGATATGGGACACAAGAAACATTTTTTATTTGTATTTCCATTCATGCGATTACAGAATGCTGCATTCATTCATTATCATTTCTATCACATGGTGTGACTTGACCACACCACTTGGCCAAAGTGAAGACTTGGAAGTGTTCATGTTCAGAACTGTAGGTGTCAATATGCCACGACTGGAATATTCCATCAGATTGATTGATATAACTTTGTCCAGATCTGTGACAATGGCTTTCCTCCTATTCTAAGAACAAGTCAATCAATGCCCTCTCTCTCTTCCACAGTTATTTTCTTTTATAGCTGCTCTTTGTCAAACGAATCAATGCAAGGGGGACATTTTAGTGGACTGAAAGGGTGAAGAACCTGCAAACCCTGCCTGATCGCGGTTGCATGCTAATTGTGACATTTATTACACATTCTGTCTGTGCATCCTGCTTCTCTCTTTGAGCAGGCAATATTTAAAACTTATATTTTATCATTAGACAAAATTAGAGACGGCAAATCTCTGCAGCGCTGTTTTATGTATTTGTCTACAGTCTTTTTTATGAATGCTGAAAAGTTGAGTTTAAATGTCAGCTGGTATAACAGAGATGATCAGAATCTTACTGAATGAAAATTATAAATTAGTTTAGTGTATTATTTCAAAATTACATTGTAATAGCTGCAATTATAAAGCAACACGTGTTTCAGTCTTCCAATTTTCTTTTCTCTATGGCGGCGGGGCCTGTCCAATTCTGTTGTCCAGACCATGGTAGCAAGAACCCAATGGTTTTGTCTTTAAAAGGTTAAATGCAATTCACCTCTTCACATTCCTTTATCTGCTGTGATATGATTTAATGTGGGATGGAAAATTCATGTCAATGATAATGGAAAGCAGTTCATTTAGTTAGAGCTAAATAATGACTTCCATTTAATTATTAAGCAGTAAAGGCATACATAAAAAGCAATACAAAAACCAATGTGTAGGCTACTGTATTCTGTGTTTGCTTTGTTTTTATTTAGACATTTCAAATCTTCCATAGAGATGTGGAGGTGTTAGCCTCTACCAAAAAACAATGTTCCTTGGTAAAACAAATGTTGCCTTATTTATGTTATGTCTTCTTAGCTGCCAACTAGCACAGGTAGCTTTACCTCCATTCAGTTGGTAAGCCTTCAGTTACTGTAAGAACAGAGTGCTGCATGTAGTTAGTCACCGGTGCTAAGCTAAACTTAGCTGTCAATGGTCAGTAAATACCAATACCTTTGGAGTTGTTTAAAGGCACCTTTGACGGAGTTAGGGTGAGTAGTAAAATTAAAATAACGAGTAGTGTAAATAATTACTGTTTAGCAATTAGGAAAGTTAAATTAAAAAAAGTCTGGCAACACTGTGTATGTGGGAAGTAAATCACAAGAAGCTACCTCTGAACCTGCTGTTACGGGTGCGGAGAGACCTGAGACGCCTCCCGGACAGGAGTGGGGTGAACAGACTGTGGTTGGGATGAGAACAGTCTTTGATGATGCTGCGCGCCTTATGCAAGCCCCACAACAGGAAAATGGCAGATTATTAGTTTAATGTTGCGGGATGTAATGAACAGTGCAGCCTCCAATGGCCACTTTAGCTGCTCATCAGAGTTTTTGTCTTGTTTGATCATTTTCAAAAATGCCTACTTTTTGGTTACTACATTTACACAAAAGAGCGCACTGTGTGAGTAAATACATTAAACTAGAAGATTAATAAGGCTGTATAGACTTTTGTTATCCACTGTATACACAATATGTAGATTATATATATATATATATATATATATATATATATATATATATATATATATATATATATATATATATATATATATATATATATATATATATATATATATAAAGCAACCAGTTTTACCATGTCCTAAGTCAGTGATGGTCGTGCAAAATGTGGCACTGCATCAGCATACATTTTGGGTCAGCTTTTGTATCTAGAGCGAACAGTCCTTTTGAAACTACTGGTGTGTTGTGCCTCTGTCACTCAGAAACACTCAGGTGTCTCAGTGCAATGCTATGTGTTTGTGTGTGTGTGTGTGTGTGTGTGTGTGTGTTGTTTTTCTAGCTTTATCACAGTCTTCAGGGCTTTATCCATTTAGCTCTCCACTCTCACTGTCCCCAAACCAAAACCCACCTCTATCCTGACAAAGCTGATGCACTTTACTTAGGCTACTTCAGTCAGTGACTCTCAGCGTCAGATACCGACGCAAAAATCACCCTTTAGCGTCTGTATGGAAAGCACCGGGCATAGCAGCAGCTCGAAAACGGCGCTGTAAGAAGACGTGGCATCAAGAGTGACAAAGTAGCCTATGCATGGATGTATTATGGTAGTATGAAATATCGAAAATCTGCGTAAAGGCTAATTTATGTGCCTGACGTGCACCTCTCAAAAGATTTAACTACACGTCATGGCGACGCACATTGCTTGGCCGTGGCTTGGTAGCGTTGCGTTTCCCCCCTACTCATTTCTGGGTTCTCCTTCTTAATAAACAACATGAAATCAAGGAGAGGGTTAACTTTTCCTGCTACAGATTTCCTACCATGGTCAGAAAGCACAGGGGAGACACTTTGTTTCTCCCACTATTGCCTCTAGAGTCCTTGCTCTGAAGCGAATCACCATCTCTCTCTCACTTGCTCTACCACACACTTCTCAGCACACACATGCCGGCCCTGCTATTCTCAAGATTGATGCACACACAAGCGCACAAGTATAAACTGCCACTTGTAGGCTACGGCGAAAGCTCTGCATGGAGCCTCCGCAGAACAGTAAATCAGCCTTAAGTAGGTTGGTTGGGGTGGTGGATGGGTCAAACAACATGGACTTTCACCCAAGAGACTGGAGTTTATGTTACTGAAACGTACATGTGTAACTCCACCCACGATCTTTTCCTAAACCTAACTCGTTCTTGTGCTGCATGTCAGTTAAACGTACAACCGGACCCATAGCGTAAAAAAGTGATGCAAAGAGTACCGACCCAAAGCGTCATAAAGTGACGCCGACCCAAAGTGTCAGAAAGTGACGCCATGAGTCCCGACCAAGCGCGTCTAAATATGACGCCAAAGGGCTAGACGCTAAAGGAGACTTTTTGCGTCACTAACGCCAAAGGCACCTGACCAAGCATCACTTTTTGACGTGCTGGAAGTGAGAATGTGTTGCAACTATCAACAGAATATAACATATCACATTAGTCATTTAAAATGGAACAACAGATAAACTGAGTTCAGGAAGGGTTTACGCACAATGACATCCCAGCATAAAACTAATATAATATAAGCATGCATGTAAACCGGTCTAAACATCTACAATTATAGTAAAGGAAGAATAAGAATCTTAAACAATGCAATTTCCATTTTATTGATCTCAATTTAAGAGCCATTCCTCTGCATTTGGAAAGGGTGTCCCAATCCATAACAGGGGCAATACATTAGTAAATGGGTTAGCTCATGTTAGATTTAATTATATTTCCCCATTCAGAACAGGTAATCTGGTTATCCTCTGCTGCTTCCTGTACAGAGCAGAGGGACACATGAATGATATACTGAAAGTACAAAAACAGTTGTTTGTGAAATATTTCACTGTGTCCAAGCTTTCTCCTTCTCTTTATCAGTTCACTTTGCGTTTCTGTCAATTAACATAACAACAGAACAATATCAAGTCAATAAGCCAACATAATTCTACATTAATCACTGCTGCTCAATTCATTCCTTGATGACAACAATCCACAATTAATGCAGCTGAAGTTGTACATAGTTTTTTCCTGGCAGATATTTAGAGCAATTACATTATGGGAGACATCACTTAAAGAACACATAAATATTCCCTTGTTGATTGCACTTTCTAAGACTGAGCCAGCACTGAATCAATAGGGCTTTTGTAACTAATGAAAAAATGTCTTAATAAAATAGAAGCCTTGCAAAGCCATTTAATAAACACAGCCAGATGCATTTGAAAGTTGAAGAATTACTTCATAAACAGTATTGAATATCCATCCATCCATCCATCCATCCATCCATCCATCCATCCATCCATCCATCCATCCATCCATCCATCCATCCATCCATCCATCCATCCATCCATCCATCCATCCATCCATCCATCCATCCATCCATCCATCCATCCATCCATCCATCCATCCATCCATCCATCCATCCATCCATCCATCCATCCATCCATCCATCCATCCATCCATCCATCCATCCATCCATGGAAACAGTGTGCTCTGCCTCTGCTGTGTGTTATAATTGGGTTTTGTTGTGCCACTGGACTCACTTTCTCTTGCTAATTAATAAATTATTAATTGATTAGTTAATAAGTAATGTGTCTGTTCAATTAGTGATTACTTATAAGAGTCACCTGGGCCCAATATAATGTATTCTGTGTGCTCGGGTTGTAGTCACCATTTTGTTGGTTTGAAACACGCACGCATGCACGCACGCACACACGCACACATGCACTCACACTTGCACATAACTGATAAGACGGCCAATATCCACGGAAACATTCCTCTTGATTCATGAGAGATGTAAAACCGGAAGACATAATCAAATAAATAACCAAGACTGGCCAACACACACACACACACACACACACACACACAGCTGTCCATCCATCTCTGCCTCTTTGTCCGCCTCTCTGGGTTGCCTCCTCAGCAGCTGTGTGTGTGTGTGTGTGTGTGTGTGTGTGCGCGTGTGTGTTTGTGAGATGACCTGGGATATTGGCAAGCTAAACCCCGCTATCATATGTCATCTTTAAATGACAGTGTCGTAAAGCATTACGGAGAGTGGAGTGGAGGAGAGGGGCCCTGCCAGGGCTTTGTTAGCCAGATAAATGTTTCTGCCCTGTTAGCCTGTTAGCCAGCAGCTGGTATCACTTCTAATCAGAAACACATCCCGCCTGCTGCAACAGGTGCCCTGCAACTAGGGGAGGATAAAAGAATACAGATACGGGTTTGACCGATCTAAAACTGATAATTTCTGTTTTGTTTGCAAATATTCTATTCTATTCTGGCCATGTGGCAAATTTAAGCCCAATAGTCACTTTAGGTTAGCTCTGTTTTTGATCTCCAAAAACTCCACCAACCCAACCAAGGGAAATATCCAGCTCCTTAGCTGCTAAATGTTCCAGTATGTTCATCAGCTAGTCGCTAGCTGTCTGTCTACTGTTTAGTGCTGAGCAGGTAGCATACATTTAGTTTTTAGAGTTTTTAGAGCGAGTACAGGGGGAAACCAAATAATCACTTTGACTTACTTTTCTTTCGAAAAAGGCACAGCTTGGAATTTTTAAACCTCTCAAATTATAATTTGAAATGGGATAAATCATTTATTTGGCTATTCATCTTCAAAGTAGAGCTTGAATAAAGAATCATTTCGTCTTTGCCAAGTGAATGTTATCCTAAATGAGTATTGACAACTTCAGTTTTCTTCCATATTAATATATGAGCATCACCTGCCAGCTTTCATGTGTTTTTTTTTATCTCAAGCTTGAATGGTTCTTCAATTTTGGTCTTTTTGAAACAGAACAGGCGTCTTACTGTAAACCAGATGTGCAGCAGCAGTGAAGCAGAAAGACACACACACACACACACACACACACACACACACACACACACACACACACACACACACACACACTCAAATGCATAGCCCTATACTGTATGTCTCTAATGTGGCTTCAAGGCTGCACCTCCTTCCCCCACTCAACATTCATCGTGAGTCCAGGCATTAACTAAATCACTCGGAAGGATCCCACCCTCCTCCTTCTCAAACTGTGGTGTAATATAATTTGTACATCGAAGGTTGTGTGGGTTCAGCTGATTACGTTGGCATTGCTGTGATGAGAGTCAGCTCCTGTCAGCTCTTCAACAAGGAGAAAAAGCAGACTTAGGGCATTCAGGCTTTAGGAGGTATAAATTGTCAAGAGAGAGGGGAAACAAGAGTTGATAATCATTAACTCTGCATTGCGACAAACTTTAAGTATATAGTATAGCATAAATAGCCTATGTTGTCCCAGGGAGACTTTAAGATTTAATGATTGGCCGTCAGAATAGAGCAGTTTATTTCTATCCCACAACACCATGCTCATTACACTGATTATTGTGAAATATTAAACTTGCAAGTAAAATGTGGTATTTGTTAAGCTTTATCACAGGGAACCCAGTTTATTACATTCACAATCTCATCTCATCTCCTCTCCTCTCCTCTCCTCTCCTCTCCTCTCCTCTCCTCTCCTCTCCTCTCGGGCCTATTAGAGGCATAATTGGAGCAAAGCTACTTACCACTGATGGGATCAATGGGAGAACCAACAGTGGACATACACCATTTTCATTACTATTACTATTACTATTATTATTTCATTGTCAAAACACGGATGTGCAGCTGAATTATATTACATTATAAACATATAAATATAACATATATGTGGATGGGTGATGTTAATTTGCCGTAAGTGAACCGAATATGGTTGAATAACTAAAAATGACATTTTACTTAGAGTGCACTGCGATTGCAATACATTAAAATCAATGGTATGCAGTGAATCCAGATGAAAGCGGTAGCACAATTGAAAAATAAAAAGAAGATAATTTATGGTGAAGCAGCCCAGTTTGAACCTTACCTTCACATACGCACACACACTCTCACTGCAGCAGGAACAAAAGAGCTGTTTGAGAACCTTTTTAGTTGCAATCAGGGAGAAAATAAAACCCCATTTGCAAACAGATTAGAGAGAACAATTGATTTGGCTTCACAAATGAAATGTCCTGTGGTTTGTCTAAACAATTGCTTTGCTGGAATAATGATAGATGTAGGCTATATGTTATTAAAAGAATGTTCTGTTAGGTTACAAACACCAAAAATGTCCATCATACCTTTCACTTTCAAATAATTGTATCTCCATTATCCATGGTTTCGACCAACAAAGGTCTTAACAACACCTTGGAACCATATACTGTTACTGTAATATTAATGGACAAAGCATCCGGTTCGGCGAAGTGCTGTAAATGCAGAAGTGCCTTAAACCTGCATTCTATCTCAATTCCAGCGGGCGACATGTGCGGTTGCAAAAGGAGTTCTGTTTCTGTAGAAGTCTATGAGAAAGTGACCCACTTCTTACTTGATTTATTACCTCAGTAAACATTTTCATAATGAGTTTATGGTCTCAATCGCTAGTTTTAAGTCTTCTGCAATACAGAATGATGTTCATTTTTTGAATTATGAAATATGGTCTTGTTGATTTTAAAATCGTCGATAAAGCAGGGGGTGTTTTAGGGTGTGGCTATGATGTGGTGTGCCAGTGAAAGGGTGTAACGTAACGTGGCTCCTCCCTCACTCTTCCTTCTCGTCTAAAATCGTCACATCCGCAACCAGGATGGCTGTGCCCGCAATGGCAAACTCGACGACTCATAGCAGATCTCCACAAACCAATGGGTGACGTCACACATGCTCTGTCCACTAATATTAACAGTCTATGCTTGGAACATGTTTTTTTTCAAGCCATCAAAGAAATAAAAACACAAGGGAGGTCAATAAGTACAAGAAACTAGTGGGTCTGCAAATTTGGTCTGGTGAGTGTATTCTGAGAAATGTGATTAATCTGCCTCTTCACCAAATATGTGAATGTTTGATTGACAAAATATCAGCTGAAAAAGGGCTTTGAAGAAACTATTTCACCTTGTCCATTTCCACATAATCCAGTGCAAGAAACACACCTTCAGTAAACGTGGCATGGGGAGAGAATATTATAAATAATGTTGTACGTTAGTATGACTGGAGTTAACTCAATTACAGCTATGTGATATTTTCCATGGCACATTATCCAAGCTGATACTGCACCTGCCCAAAGGTATTGTCCAGAGTACATCCAGATCCCACAGCACAGTCATAATTTCATCACACTCCCGGAAGAAACCCTGCTTTTGGAAGAGATACATTAGACATTATCAGCCATGACAATGATGCAGAGCTGAATAAAAATGTTTAAAATGTTCTGACATGATTGACTTAGATATAGTACTTTACAAATTTACAATCAGAAAGTGTTGCGAGAAATGTCAAGGACACAGGTCTGAGCTCATTTGAAACACAAAGTAATGAAGAAAAACTGAAACAGCACAAAAGAAATCACTGAAATGGCAGAATATGATATCAGGAGAATCTGGCATGAATAGTGTTATCTTTATCCCAGCTCCAATCCAGCTGTCTTTGTCACAAAGTGAATTACTTAATTATCTAAATAACTTCGCTAAGTAAACTTGGAGTCTTCTTAAATTAGCCTATTTATGATATTGAAGCTTAGCTTAGCATAACGACTGGAAACAGGGGGGCACGGCTAGCTTGGCCGAAGAGTAAAAAAATCCGGCCACCAGGTCATGTGGCTTATTGCTGCTGTTACAAGTTGGCTCCTTCTTGTAACAATAGAGGAAGCTCACACAAATGTCAACTTAAAGGCAGTGCTTAATTTGTAAAGTGGGAGGTCCCGGAGCGCAGAGGGGGGGTGGATCCGGCGACTCAAAACGGGGGTTGGAGGTAACGGAACCAAAAAAAAAATTACTACTGCCTATGTAGCTTCTCTGACTCTGCCTAAAAAAGCCTAAACAACGCTGTGTGTACATCAGGGCAATGTTTATTTTTATTTCAGAACGTGCACTGCAACGGTGCGAAATGTAAAAACAATTTAAAATACACTGCAACGATCGTTTTCACAAGCAGCAATTATCCATCGGACAATTAAAACCAAAAACCCACCGTGGTCTCCACATTCTTGATCGGCAGAAATGATTTTTGCTTGTTTGGGATCCGACTGGCCAGCGTATTTGAAAAAGCTAAGCAAACTTTGTCGTCTTTTTGACATTTTTCCCCTGAGTGAAATGAGGCTATCAGCAATCTCAACCAGCACAAGCGCTGTTGAAGTGCCGATCCCCTCCCTCCGTCCCTCTCCCCCCTCTGTCTTACCCTGAAAATTCACCTCAAAACGCATTGAAAATGCAAACACAAGACTTTTGTGGAACTCCAATGGGGAATAAAGACTAACAAGACAGATAACAACATTGAACACTACACAAACAGTAGTTTATTTTTTTCATTTAGGTGATTCATTTTTCATAGTGACACAGGAGGTGCCGGATCCAATAAAAAAGGTTCCGGATCCAACGTCGGAGGGGCCGGAACATGTTCCGGCGTGTTCCGGCTCAAATTAAGCCCTGCTTAAAGGCTTTATTTGGCCAAACTAAAAATGAACATAAACATGGGAGTTAGTAATATCAGTAGTGCCATGAGTGTATGGGTGGATGGGAGGTGGAGCGTACCCAGGGTGAAGAGAGAGACCAGAGCATGGTCTGCAGCCATCTTAAATACATGTGAGCCAGGCCGTACAGGAGTGCCACATCTCCTCTGACGACTCAGGCTTTGACTCTGCCTACAGGCACCCTGAACACAGTCAAAGACACACACAACAAAACAGCACAACACAGGCCGTTTTAGACTGTAATTAATTCCCTTACGTGATGGCAACACTTCATGAGGTCCGGCACATAACATCTTGTAACATTTCATTCCTATATGAATTAAACAACTGAAGTGTAGCTTTAGAGGTGCTGGTAGGTGCATGTTGTAAACTTTGGACGGAGTGAGGCTAGCTGTTTTCCGTTGCAACCAATCTATGCTAAGCTAACTGACTGCTGGCCTCACAGCAACAGAGCAAATACGTGTATTTCCCCAAATTGTCACATTATTCCTTTACTTAAGTAAGAGATATCAGTACATAATAGTACTGAATGAGTACCTCAAGCGTCAGTCTAGTATTTCTTCCTAGAGTTTGTGTCTGTTGCCTTTTTTACATGAAGCAGGAATATTTCAAAATGACAGATTATTTAGAAAAATGACATGCACGGTAGTATGATTGCAATGAACAGTTATACTATGGCATTTGACATTTGCTTGCAGAACAATGTGCTTACTAAGTGAAACATGTCTGTTTTCTCAGTCTCTGTTTGTTACTGTGCAATATTATTCTTGCCGCAGCTCCAGCTGTAATAAATCTGCTAATACATTATGTTCCTGTCTACAGTATTGGCAGCATTAATAAAATGTACCCTGGGGACAGGGTGGATGTCTGTGTGTGTGTGTGTGTGTGTGTGTGTGTGTGTGTGTGTGTGTGCAAATCCTGAATCTGACTGCATATATGTGTATACCATGAAAAATAAAAATGGAACACAAGAAGCAAACACTGGATGGATGGAAATGGATGGTTCTTTGACCAGACCAGGCAAATTCAAGAAAAGGTTATCAACAATGAAATATATCAGAAGGATAATGTGTAAGCACAGTTAGCTGAGTGAAAACATTGTGAACCTGGGAGCAGGTGTGGGTCAGGAAACAGAGTAGGTTGGACACAGCTTCACCAACAGACCGTCAATCAGTAACAGAAAATTAATGGAAAAAAAGGCATCAAGGTAGGCTACTTAACAAATTGTTGGATTGCCAAGCGATCTCAGGGAAGTGCAGGGCAAAATCTCAATAATCAGTACTCAGGTCAAAACTGGACAAATATGAAACTCTAAAGACAATAAAACGGAAAATAAACAATATGAATAATAACTCATCACAGACTTACAGATTGACACCGGTTTACCTCCTGAATAAACCCAGTTTCCACAGTTTCCCATGACATCAGGTCTTAAATGATAAAGGACAGAAGCAAGGACATAGTCGATGGGTGGATGGAGACTCCCAGTCCAGCCCATGATTCATATGAGCTAAGGGTGCAACAGTGGCCTTCCCATTCATTTCTCCCTTCTTCTTTTTTTTCCCCTGAAGTGGAGCACTTAGTCTAATGCGAATAATGACGATGACTGTTTTCCAGGCTGGCCATTACCCCCTGCCCGTATTGAAAAAGCAGTAAATGAGCCAAGATTTATTGCTATAAATTACATCATCCCCCTCTCTATCTTTAGCTAGACCTTTGTGCTTTTTTATATGTCTTATTATTCAATCTTCATTGCTGACTTTTCCAGTTATTGTTTCTGTTATGCTGCATTTATTACTCCCTGTTCTGTCTCTCTCAGATGAATTCTCCTTAGTCTGGTTAACATAGCCGACACATCTAAGTAAAAAATAATATTAGTAACAGACATACAGTATGTTTGTGCTACCACAGTGCATGGGTACTGAAGATGATTTTCCACAATGTATTTTATTAACTAAGACAACTTCATTCCTTCTCTTCTGCTCCTTCATTTCCTTTATAGCTATGCCTCTTGGCTCTGAGCCATTCATAGATTTTACCATCGCTTCCTATTATCCTATCAGTTTAAAGTGTATGAAGCTAGCTTCTCTTGGTTCACACCGCCCTATAAAGAAGTATGGATAGCTTAAAGAAAAGAAATCACACCTTCCCCACCAGCATCAGTGCAGACCAGCCAGTCTGTGTTTCTCTATACTGTATAGATGTCAATGTAAGAAAAGCCAAAGAAAGCCTTCAATTAAACTATCCAAAGGCATAAAATATAAATCATAGCTGTTATTAACAGTTCAAAGCAATTAAAATGTAGAATAATATGTAATTGATAAATAAAAGATATAAGGGGTGTCAAAGAGTGTAATGAGCTGGCTTTTCATCAGCACTTCCAACTGCCTTCCTGACTTTTTTTTGTCATTTTAGAGAGAATAAGTAATGAGCTGTGCTGCAGGGCTGAATGTAACTATGTGTGTGCTTCTCTCTCTCTCTCTCTCTCTCTCTCTCTATGTGTGTGAATTACATGCTACTAATGACGTTCAGGGAATTTGCTGTCATTTTAAACACAGAGGAAACGTCAGCGAGGACAACGCTTGCGGCAAGGCTTTTAGGTTAGGAGATATATATAACGATAAAGGGAGAGCGGAAAAATTTCAAACACAAAATGCTCACTCGACCGGCTGGGAGTTCAATCAGAGGATTGTGGTGATAAACACATGACGAGCATTAGCTCAACAGAGGTTCTATTTGGTTTGAATGATACGTCAAACATAAGAAGCGCCACTCAGGAAGACCTGTGAATTGTTTATTTGAGCCTGACAATTCACACTATAATGCAAAAACAATGTTCTCGCACTATACAAGCTGCTTTGTACAACAACATGTTTGATCTCCCCTGTGTCAAAGCCGAAATGATCATACATTTATCATAAAACATTAAATGGTTAAGAAATAATATAAATAGTCAATTTATCTTACCAAGGACAAGTTGAATGTTTGCTGTTTTACATCCTATTTTACTAGAGATGGATTTTTGTTTCTAATTCCTGCAAATTCTCTGCAAATTCTTTTCAAACTGGATGAATATTTTCCGATTCTACATTCCTACAGTGACATGTCTTAATGTCTTCTGTGAAAAAGCCTTCTATATATCTGTATCTTTCCAGGTCGCCACAGGTTTCTATTAACAAAATGCAGATTGCCATATTAGTCATTCTGACATTTCCAGTGTTTTATTTTTCAAACTTGCTTTGTAATTGGCTTGAAAATAAATTACTATGTTCCAGCTTAGTGTTTTTGTGAAAACACTGAAACACTAAGTTGCTGTATAATTTTTATGATATCAGACCAATCTCATGTCTGTCACCTGTAGGCCAATCACCTGCCACTGTGGAAGCTTTCATTGACACTTACACTAATACCTATTAAACCTGCTGACATGCCTTAATCTCTTCCTACAGACACAAATTTGCTGTTACTGTAGGTATTGGTCGGGAGGCATGGAAGGTGCATATGATTCCCACAAGATGAGGCAGTGACAGTAAGAGGTGTAACATCTACACATGAATCAACTCTTTATTTAAATATCATATTAGTTTTTGTTAATTTTAAGATTATTTATTGGGCATTTTAGGCCTTTATTTGACAGGACAGCTGAAGACATGAAAGGGGAGAGAGAGGGGGGAATGACATGCAACGAAGTGCCGCAGGTCAGAGTTGAACCCAGGCCCGCCACATCAAGGAGTAAACCTCTATATATGGGCGCCCGCTCTACCAGCTGAGCCATCTGGGTGCCAAATAGGTACATCCTGTCTCAAAACGATGCTGAAAAACTAGTCCATGCATTTGTTACTTCCAGGCTGGACTACTGTAATTCCTTACTATCAGGTTGCTCAAAAAAAGTCCCTTAAGACTCTCCAGCTGATCCAGAATGCTGCAGCACGTGTTCTGACGAGATCTAAGAAAAGAGATCATATTTCTCCTGTTTTAGCTTCTCTGCATTGGCTTCCTGTAAAATCCAGGATTGAATTTAAAATCCTTCTCCTGACCTACAAAGCTCTAAATGGTCTAGCACCAACATATCTAGAAGAGCTCTTAGTACCTTATTGTCCAATTAGGGCACTACGCTCCCAGAATTCAGAGTTACTTGTGGTTCCTAGAGTCTCTATAAGTAGGATGGGAGCCAGAGCCTTCAGCTATCAGGCTCCTCTCCTGTGGAACCAGCTCCCAGTCTGGGTTTGGGGGGCAGACACCGTCACCACATTTAAGAATAAACTGAAATCACTCCTCTTTGATAAAGCTTATAGAGGGTTTTCACGATGCATCATCAGACCAGAAGTTGCCATATTGGAGGTACTCCGCATCACAACTCTTATATACTGTCTATGATCACAACAAAGCACAGGCACTGAAGTAGATCCCGAACGGCGTCAAGGAAAATGGTTAATTATTGCCGTGTTTTAGGTTGTACCAATAGGTCAGACCGAGAAAAACATTTGGAATATTATCGACTTCCAAAAGTTATTAAAAACCAGGGCGAGGAATGCCAGAAGTTATCAGAGGAAAGGAGGCGCTTGTGGTTGGCAAAGCTCAACCAGGATCTACGAGGGAAAAATCTGTCTTGTTCGATCTTTGAAATGAAAATAAACGATTGAGAGTCACTTGGCTACACCTTGAGTATCGCAGTGATATCACACAGTTAAGGTTAGGTTGATTAAAGACGTTATTGCATTACTTACTTTGGCCTTCACAACACGGTCGTTAATGACTTGGTACTGCGTCTCCCTCACCCATCCACACACCATCTGGTTATAAGCCTCCAAACTTTTGTAGGATTTAAGGTCTTCCGCTGTGTATGGGCTCGGGGAGAAAACCAGGTAGTTGACTATATCGGGATATGCAACTGAAGGAAGAATCATCGGGTCGCCATGGGTCCAAGGAGAGGGAGCCAACTTGTAGGGATCTGCAATAAACTGTAATTTCTCAAAATATCATACCTTTTTTTGTGGTCCAAGTCCTTCCATGCCTTTGCATCTTGGACACGTTTTGATGAGCTTTTCTGTTGTTTAGACATAAAGTATTAAAGTATCCAAAGTGCACAATACTCCATTACTCCATTCAGTTGTTTACACCGAGTGCCTCCAATATTTCAAAATTCATCTACCATATAATCAATAATATAATAAAAGTAGAGGGAGGCAGGCCAGTACAGCCCAATCCGGTTGGGGAGAGTTCTAGCCCAACCAGGCTCCTCTCCTTAACCTGTCTCTCTTAGTTATGCTGTTATAGTTCTAGGCTGTCGGGGACTTCCTTCCTTCCTTTGACACACTGAGCTCCTCTCTCCTCTTGTTGTGGAATGGCTTCGAATGACGACTGAAAACGCTTGTCTTTTACTGTGAACATTTATTGTTCACTATGCTGCAGTTTTACAAACAAGAAAGAACAACTTAGGCCTGGCGGACACGCTTTTCATCTAGCATCTCACGTGCATCTCTAAAACTAGCAAGAGTACACAACAGACAACTTCCGTGTAGGCTACTTCAAAATAAAAGCACTTCCTGTGACGGTCTGAAGTAAAACTAAATTACTGTTAAACAAATAAGGTTGTGTACCTTTTCACATACCAGCTGTATCAATCACGTACTGTAAATAATGTAAATAGTGAGTTTTAATCACACTACAATTTACCATTTCCTTTAGACTGTTTTAAACTAAACAATATGATTTTTTTATTCAAGTGCTTTAACAAACATTTCACAACACCTCTCTCTTTCCATTTGTGTGCATCCTTGTCCCAGAAATGCTTGTTACTAACCTAGCTCTGGGGAGTTTACTCACCGGAGTCCTTATGTTTTTTTTTCACCCAGCATATTTCCTTGGATTAGGATGGCACCAAAATCTTGGTTGCAGCTGTCGCTGTGGTCCTGCTGCACGCCCTGCTACACCCTGCTACACTCTGCGGTGCCCTGCAGTGTCCTGCTGTGTCCTGCTGAACCCTGCTGCGTCCTGCTACGTCCAACTATGCTCTGTTGTGCCACTCTACATCCTGTAACACCCTGCAGTGCCCTCTATGACATGAAATACTATGACTACCATTTGTAGTTACTGTTACATTATCTTTATTGTGACTATAATTGCCACTGTTCATCACATCCCCAACCGGCACTGGTAGACACCGCCTACCAAGAGCCTGGGTCTGCCGAGGTTTCTTCCTAAAAGGGAGTTTTTCCTCACCAATGTCGCACTAAATGCTTGCTCTTGGGGGAATTACTAGAATTGTTCGGGCTTTGTAAATTATAGAGTGTGGTCTAGACCTACTCTATCTGTAAAGTGTCTCGAGAGAACTCTTGTTATGATTTGATACTATAAATAAAATTGAATTGAATTGAAATATCACATTAGTTTTACAGATTGAAACATTACTGTCTCAATTTCCTTTAGCAAGACTGAAATGCACATAAGTGACTGAGATAGAAGTGGCTCTCTAAAGCACCATGACTCAATGAACCATATCATTAGTGAAGAATTACAAATCTAGACAAAAAAACCAGCGTGGAGCTTTTTCATATATTTTTTTTTATAATAACTCTTTACAAGTACAATAAGTGTCTATATAGAAGCACCTGGAGACTTGTCAAATATAGAAATCTTTTTTAAAAAGGCGAGCAATGAACTGAATGTACTCAGATAATCATACCCTGTAATACCCTCAAGAAGACCAGTTAGTTGAACACATTTTTGAGATTATAAATCCTGTGCTGCAAGAAGACATTTTTCAGTCAAGTGGTTTATTATTGTTATTCCTATTAATATGATTGTGGTTGTGTGGTATGGATAACATCTCACAATTTAAAAGGGTCTTTTTTTCTGAAATTACAGATATAATCAGTAATGAAGTTTCTTCTGAACTTACCCGGTTGCATTGTATTTATTTCTGTCCATCCTGGTTTTTTGATGTTTGATATTGCCAATATGGCCCTGTCCCATTCCCATTTCTGTAATTCCCAAACATGTTTTAATTATGAGTGGTTATTCCCTAACATAATTAAGCTTCAAACACAACTCTTCTGCTATGGATATTGCTTACCCATACTGATCTGGCTCCAGTTTGAACATCATAGTAGACTGCTACATAAGGTGCAGTATGAAAGGAGCTTTATAAAATATAATTTATATTTTTTAATCACAAAAAAAGATGTAATTCTTCCTTTTGTTATTTCTACTTTGAGAAAAAACACATTCCATCCAAGGGGCCAGACTGGTATAGGCATATCAGGATCAGTGATGTCTGTGTGTGTGTGTGTGTGTGTGTGTGTGTGTGTGTGTGTGTGTGTGTGAAAAAGAGAGATTGACAGCCCTGACAGTTTTGGCAGTTATACGATTCTGAGGTGGGCGTTTTGATTGATGCGTCTAAGCAGCCGACAACCCTTAGATTAAGCCCTTCACATGCACGCACGCACACACACACACACACACACACACACACACACACACACACACACACACACACACACACAAAACATGTCAAATTTAAAACACTACATACAAGTATGTACATATGGGGAGAGAAAACCATGACTGTGCTAAATAATATAATTTATTCAACTGACCTCACATATGTTTACAACTATACTCTTATAGACACTGCATGAATAAATAAATAAATAGCTGTATTTCCCTATCAATAAACATCATTTTCAATGCTGCATTTAAAAGTAGACTAATTTGTTCCAATGCTTTTGGTATATACATTTATCACACAAAAATACATCATCATTGCAATTTACGACATATATCCACAAATGTGCCAGTTCAACGGCTGACAGAATCTTTTGTGTGTGTTCAGGTTTGTGAATGAACCTAAGCTACGACACACTTGTTATGAGGGTTATCTGACGAGGAGGAAAGTTTACATTCACATTTAAGTTCAATGAGATTGCCTGACACTTTGCATAGCATCAGACCAGCAGTCACCCCATTCAGTTCGAAGCTGACGTCGCCTTGGTGGCAAATCATAAATCCCTCAACTGTTATTAATGTTTTAGGGACGAGACAGGATCAGGTTGGGATTTAGTGTGTCTTACTGTATCTCAGCAGATATGGCTGCATGCCGGGATCAAGTCCCCTTTACTCTAAAGACTAACTATAAGGCCATTATGCCACCTTAAAGGATAAGGCTGGTGTTATACTAGATTTTTCCTATTGGCACCAAATCCCTTGACGACCAAAATCAACAATGAATCGATCCCACTAATAACAAGTATTGTCTGAGCAGCCAAAGCCTGATATAGCTTGTTTTTATGTGCTATAGAGCTCTTTTGTTGTCCAATAAATGAGTGAAAACACACCAGTAAGCCACACTCATTGACATATTCCTCCATTAAGATTAACATTGGCACTTTTAGTTGTTTAAAGTCCTATATACTGCTGCCATAAATACCCAATAGGATGTCTAATGTGTATTAATCCGCATGGAAATAGTCCCCAACAAATGCACCATTTACTCCTGTTTGAGTAGTGTTTTCTGCTAACTACAGTGCCCCAACTGTGTTAGGAAATTGTTCCTTAAAAGAAAATGACACTATATATTTATGATATCCTTTTAAAGATGTACGTCTTCAGTCAGAATAAATAGGCTTGCGGCTATAGAGTGCTATAAATATGGTTGGGAAGTCAGAGAATACTGTAAGACAGACTGACACATTGTTGGTTTTGGTCTTAATTGTTGACAACAAATAAAATACAGAATGTCACCAGCCTTATCCTTTAAGTGAAAAATGATTTCTATATAAGTCGTCACTTTTTGCCAGTGTTTCCAAACCAAGTCATTGTCCATGGGTGACCTTTGCATTAAGGCAAGTCCATAGATAAAATAAAACACCAACAAACCACAACAATTCTAATTGATCAATTGTTAGACAACATAAACACAGAGAAGTCAACCGGACAACAGTAACACGTAACAAAGCCAAAAAATCACTTCATAAAGTGACTCCTTTACACGTTTCTGGTCATACAGAGAAGCAGTGTGCCAGGTAGTTTGAAACAGCCAGACCTGGGGAAATGTGAGGACTGACGTTGGAGAATTTGTGTGAGGGTGCTCTATCAGTAACATTAACTTTCATCACTGTGTATGACACACTGTCAAACAAACCCTTAAAAACTGCAGTTTCAACCTTCCTTGTGGCATTAATCAAATGTCCGCAGGGCTAATCGACTGGGGATTGGATCAATAATGACCGGTACTACTGACACCATCCTGGGAGAAACAATCATTTCCTGTCTCCGCTAACCTGCTGTGGCTGGCCAGTCAATACAGGTTTAGGAAGAGCAAACAAATCATCATAGGCACACACACTGTTTCCAATGAGCTTTTGTGTGATCATTTTAAAGGATCATATCAGTCCTTTAAAATTATACCAATGAAGTATACTGTTTATTAATGGCAACCATTTTCAAAACTTACTGTAGTGTTTAGATTTCTGAATTGTCATACTTTCCATGCTGCCATTGGTTTCCATTCATTTATTTATGAAAATGATCAAATGTGCTTTAATTGTTGTCAATGTTATTGTAATGTGGTAATGCTGTTATAAATGCATATTAATTCAAAGATGTACGATGAAAATGTACGCCACAATCATAAGTTTGCCAAACAATAAGATTGCAAATTGATTTTCACAACGTATGGGAATGAATGAAAGCCAAAGGCTGCTTAGAAGGTACACAGGAAAAACAGGTTTCTATTGGATATTTATCAGGATGGTGTGTAATGAAAGCTGAGGCTCTTAAGGAATTACATTCATACATGAGGATTCTGCAGTACAGACTACATTACGTCCAGTGCAAACGTCCAGTGCAAAAAGTGTGGAGTTCAAGATAGTGGAGGATGTTTAATGTGATGTTTAAAGAGTCATGTTTGTGTCCCATTTTTATGTTTAAAAATGACCATTATCTTTTTTTATAGCTGATATAATCAATATTTTTCTATTAAATAAAATAGATCAAATATTGATTATATGACTAATGACTATCAAATGACAGATAATTATCACCCAACTCTGCAGTCCGCAGAGTGTTATACAGTAGAGTCCTTCAGGCCATTGTTTGGGGTTTTTCGGGCCCGCAACTTAAGTTTTTTTGGTTCACTCTTACTACTCCCCTTGAGGCAGCTCTTTACAACAAAACACTTTGATAAACCCGTACACTACCTGTCATAGTAAGTGACTAGCTGGTGAACATAGTGGAGTATTTAGCAGCTAAATAGCCACATATTTAACTCAGGAGTTAGTGGAGACCAAAACAGAGCTAAAAGGAGAGTGAATATTGGACTTACATTCATCAAGTGGATCTTGATTATACCATTTTGTATTTGCAACATGGGGATATTGTTGGATTTCAAACATGTTGGCAGTGAACGTTACATTTTTTTAAGACTGAACGTAATCTGCAGAATCATCCAATATCAACCTTCTGTTTGGCGAGTCAAGGGTTAGGTAATATGATGGCATGTGGTTCTTAATTCGACATGTACTGTGTCTGGGATTAGCGATTATGAGAGGAAATTTAAGAGCAAGGTGAACATGAGACAAAATAAGCAAAAAATTAAAAATTAAATATCAATGACAGTAACTTGCAAATTCAGTTCAATGTATCTATGTATCTATACAACATAGATCCTACAAATATTATTGCTCTATTAATACATTTACTTTATGCAAACTTACAACTCAAAGCCTGAAAAGGTTCTGGAGCATTCACTGCTTTGTTGCATGTGTACACATGTGCATGTTCATCAACACACACACACACACACACACACACACACACACACACACACACACACACACACACACACACAAACACACACACACACACACTGCTATTACGTGGACACGCATGACATGGACACAACTCCTTGGTTAGATATTGCACTATTCTCATTATCCACAGCAAACCCTTGTCAATGTCCACTGCACTCACTCTTTGTTTTCCTCTGAAAGTCCTTCTGATCACTGTTGCAGCACTTAAATTAAAATAGATTCACAGAATCATGATTTAAAAAAAAGCATGAGTATGGTATGCTTGACACAGCTGATTGACAGTCAACGTCCTGGGATCTTAAAAAAGAAGGAGGCACCATGTAATCAGCATAAAACAAACTTGTGGAGTCACTCGGAAGCCACAGCAGATTTCTGTTGATTTGGCTTCCCGTGCGGCAGTAGCAAGTTTCCTGAAGAATGTCGATGCCTCTTGGATTATTCCTTCGTCTTCAAATTCCTTGGTTTAGTTTTCTTTGTGCCTTTGTTGCCTAGTTTTCATTGAGTAAAGCCTCTGGACTGGACGGCCCATCATCACTGAGGACATCAGTGTTGATGAATGTCCCAGCAAGTGACGTGCCCAGGGCCTGCTTGACCGGTGCCATCTCGGAAAGAATGATGTTATCTTGGTTGCTCACCAGCGTGGCTTTGTCCATGATCTCCTTGCTATGCTTGGACACCACGGCGTCCAGGAAGTCGTACTTGTGTGACCACATACCGCTTTCAAATAGGTACTTTGTCAGGTAAGAAAAGACCACATTTGCCAAGAAGGATGCCAGCATGGACATAGTCTTGAAGGGGAACCTCTGCTGGATAAAGTGCTCTACTTCCCCAGTGACGTGGTGGATCCTCTCCTGGTTCACCCAACCAGGGTAGTAGATGAAAGGAGGGAGTTTGAGATAGGGCTCCCCTCCACCAATGCGCAGCAAAAGACCAAATATATAGCCAGCCACAGAACCATAGGTGTTGGTGCCCTTGACGAATAACACACTGATAAGTTGGGGAAAGATGATGACATAGACCAAGTCGGAGCTCAGGTACCACAGGCCATACACAGATCCTGTTAACAAAGCCATAGCAGTGGCAAGAGCTCCGAATACAAAGATGGTGAAGCGCATCACCCAAACTATCTCAGTATCTGAGGCCTGGAGGAGAGAAAAAAGACAGGGAAAAGGAAAAAGTGGATAAAATGTGGACAAGACAAGTTGAGAATGTAAGGTAAAGGTATGACAAGAGAGGTCAAATTAAAGTCCATAAAGTCTACAGATAAGCTTGTGGCTCTATGAGGCTGTACTCAGTGGTGCTTGAACTAAATGCTATTTTTCAGCTAAAATGGTCAAAATGAAATTGCCAACCTGCTGATGTTTCACGGACGTAATATTCACCATCTTAGTTTAGTGTGTTAGCAAGCTAACATTTGCTAATTAGCATTTAACACAAAGTACAGCTGAGACAACACATTCTCACTCCCAACGCATCAAAAAGCGACGCTTGGTTAGATGCCTTTGGCGTTTGTTACTGACGCAAAAAGTCTCCTTTAGCCTCTTAGTCAGACGCAGTAGGGCTTTCAACTAATCCGTGCATGGTCAGCACTCTTGGCGTACGTTTCAGTGACATGAGGGACAAGAACAGGACACAAAACCTGGTCTCCTGGGTGAAAGTCATGTATTGTTTGACCCATCCACCACCCTAACCTCCCTCCTTATGTAGATTTATTTTTACGCAGAGACTGATCGGTATATCATTAGTTTTGCAAGTATTTGGTAACTAATTAATTCAAATTTTGACCAGATAATGGCGCTAGATGAAACATTAGAGGATCACCAAAGTTGTTACAATACGTGCTGAGGAGGACATGAACGTCTGTTTGAAATTTTCTTGCAATACGTGCAATAGTTGTTGAGACATTTCACTCAAAACCAAAAATGTAGAAGTCAGGGGATCACTAATGTCATCAGGATTCTTGATTCTCTGGGGACTGTCAGCGTCTGTACAAAATGTCAATCCATCCTATAGTTGCTGAGATATTTCGGCTGCCGGACATAGCCATCCCTAGAGGCTAACATCCCTAAAGGCATAACAGAGGCATAACAGTCACACGACGTTAGCGTGGCTAACATCAAGCTACATATTTCATATTAGCAGGAGATAAATACAATGCTGTAATTTTGAAATAATTTCATTTTTTAGTTCTTTTGAGTCTGAGCTTGTCTGTTTGAATGTTGTCTGAAGCTTTGGGGTCTAGTTTTGTATGTTTACAATAAAGTACAATCATCACTTAATAATAATAATAATAATAAGAATAAGAATAATAAGAATAAAACTACAATTGATTTATTGATACTTTGACTGGCGCTTGAAACCACTGGTTTAAACAGTGCAGATGTGTGTTAGTATTACTGTTGGTACTCTTACCGACTGCCGAAAGGCGAGCTGATAGATGTTCCTGGCAAACATGGAGCTGGCTGAGAGAATGGATGAGTCTGCTGATGACATGACCGCAGCTGACACCGCCCCCAGACCAAAGAAGGAGACGTAGGGCGGGCAGAGGTGCTGAAGCACTATAGGAAGGATCATGTCTGATTGATCCTTATCCTTCGGAGGGATGGACCCATAAGTAGTCTGGTTCCAGTCTGGAAGAAGAAATGGCAAACTGTCAAAACTCATTGTTATAAAAGATGCAGATGTAAACAGATATATCAAGGCATATTTTTGGACATTATACATGTGCGAAATTGTAAACAATGACAAAAGTGCAGCGACTTGTGTGAGGTAATGACACAACATAACTAAAGTTGAGCAGGCTGTACTTGGCGCATGTTCCTATGTTGAGATTAATACAATTATGTTCCTGGCCAACTTTACAATTACAATTTTTGTACTGATCCCTTAGCTTTTAAGAAAAAAAGATTAGACTTTGAGATGTTTTATTATGCTCCCTCTGGATACACCTGCTTCAGCTGCTGAGAAACAAAAAGCCTCCACATGTCTGTGTGCTGGAATACTGCAGGGATTATCAATGGAATGCTGTGCTGTTCGCCCAAATACAAGAAAAAAGCCACCTCCTCGTAAGAGGAATGCCAGAAATAATGGATACTGATTGAAAACATGAAATCCATGCAATATTAACTATAGTTAATACACTGGTTTGTGCCTATTGGATTGCTAAGCCTAAAATTAAATATGAGTCAGTATTGTAAAACACATTGTGTAGTTCAATTGCATTTTAATTGTACATTTTACTAATAATTATTTAATTAATAATGAATTATGTGTGCGGGAAGCCATTGATTCTAACGAGACATTTTGAGCAGATGAACTACAGAAGGGGAGATAGCACTGAATACAATTTTGGGGATTAAAAAGGAAATATTCAACAAAACCTACAGCCATGCTCTGTGAGGCTGTACATTGGCACAGCACTGCTTTAAGTTAAATGCTAACATCAGCAGGCTAACATGCTCACAGTGACAGTGCTAACATGTTGATGTTTAGCAGGTACAGTACAGCATAATGTTTACCATGTTCTCCCCTACAGTCTCCATCATCCCATTCAGTGGGACAACATTTATTCTCCTATCTTTCCCCCTTAAACCCTGTAACATCCTTCTATCTCTCTCCAAGTTTTTTCATCCTTCTTATCCTGCTCCAGAGGTCTACAATCTGTGTCTTCCTCTCCTTCCCTTGGATATTTACAAGCAGTGGTTGATTAGCGTTGGTTTTACATGAAACAGCTTCAGACGGACCAAATTAATTAGCTCCTCTTCAGATGTAATATTCACTAAATCGGCATGGTCTGATGACTCTCTCCTCTGCCAGTCGTGACAGGATCCATCTGATGTTGTTTACCCTCCAGATACTGTATGCATCTGCATTTACACACTTCACAATAAAGCTGCTGGGGTGCAAACAACCTAAGAAGGCACTGTGTTCCCTTTGATCACAACTTTGTGTTTAAATAAAGAATCTGATTCCTGGAGGTTTCAATTGTCTTGTGATCTTTCATTAACTGATTAATCAATGTCTGTGTCTCTGTGTATCCACATCATTCATGGATTAGTGTGTGTGTTCATCTGTGATATAACAGCTGCAATTCATGCATTACTGTGTGTGTGTGTGTGTGTGTGTGTGTGTAAAATAGAAACACTGGGTGCAGTTTGGTCATTTCTGTGTCATTTGTAGGCATCAAATGCAATCGTTGCTATTTGATCAATACTGAATCAGAAATTGGCTTACTCCCATTAACAACCTGAGGACAACAATCTAATTTAATTTATTTGAATAGTATTTTACTCAATGAAGCTGTAACAAAGAATGTTACGAAACAGAGCAAAAAACAAGTATTAGTATTCAAAAAAACAAAATCAATTTTTCTAGTCACAGCCACACAGCTTCTATGTATTGCTGTTTTAGGTGCATAAAATACATATTATAGCAAGAGCTCCACGTTCTCACATTTCAGAAACTAAACTCCTCAAAATACCTTTAACCCTGTGTGTGTGTGTGTGTGTGTGTGTGTGTGTGTGTGTATTTACCAGTGGAAGCCCCTATAGCTCCTATGAGGACAGAGGGTACGGCCATGACTAGGCAACCGAAGGCGGCGAGGAAGGAAAGGACCTGGGCGTAGGTAGCTGAAGAGGCAGAAAGAACCCGTTGAAAATAGACCTGCCAGGGAATCCCACCCAACATCTAGAAACAGAAACACCAGCGTAAATACAGACACCAAACCAATGCATAACAGTCACACACTAGCACAGCTCTGAAACTTACTCAACAAATGTGACAAATCTGTTCCGCAACTGTGCTTTCAGTTATTCTAAATGATACTCCTGTACTGTATCTCAAACAAATATACTCCCATGCCCTGTTCCTTAAAGATACTGTATATCTTGCTGATTTAAATCCAGTTCTGTGTCATAGCAGTGTGGGCAGTGTGTTTAAATGAACAGTGTTTCCCTCCGTGGCACCAGTGCACAGAGCTCCGACGGGAGGTCTGCCGAGATGCGCTGGATGACAGGAAATGCGTCACGGAGGTCTGCCGAAGTCCGCTGTTCCGCTCTGCGGGAGGCTCCGTGCACTAAGCCAAACGCCTTAAAGTATCCCTTTAATTGCACCACTTCACTTAAACCCCCTGCCCGCAACCTTTGACAATCAAAATGTGTATGCAATTTACTTTACAGTAATATACGTTCTCTTAAAGAATCTTCTAATAAAAAAAAAAGACTTACCAGCAAACAGAAATTGTCTGCCCAGAGCCATTTGTCTTCAGGCTCAATCTTCCCCAGCCAGGGTGACTGGTAGATTACTTCCTTGGCTGTAACACTGATGTCCGACACTGCAGGATTGGACAGGGCAAAAGGCACGCTGATCCACTGACGGAGAAGAGGGTATCACAATGCAAATATTATTAGTGTTACATAGATATTCTGGGATTTTAATATGTTTCCACTGTCAAAGTTGTTGACTCTGACATTGGATTTAAGTTTCACTTATTGTTCCACAAAGTTTGATATCATTTTAAGATTAGGCACACTGTAGACTAGTGTCTTCAGATGTAAATCAGTTATGTTCCTGCCAATGTGCCACATCTCTGATATAAAGAACAATTAATACACCTTAATCAACATTTTGATCCGATTTCACATGTGTATAGGCCAAAACCATTACCTGTACTGTATGTTTCTCAAAACGTAAAGCCATCATTAGACAATATTTTATACTAATATTTGAGGTGTTTGTAGCCATTTTCTGGCTGAAAACATCCAAAGATATCGAGCATCTGCTCATATATTAGTATAAAATATTGTCTAATGATGGCTTTACGTTTTGAGAAACATACAGTACAGGTAATGGTTTTGGCCTTCAGTCTATATTGGTAAAAACTATTTACAATGCTGGAATTCCTTGTCACCCTTAAATCCCTGGCTGGGTAGATGTTGAAAGTGAAACTCACCAAGCCCAAAAAGATACAGAAGAGCTGGACCACATCTGTGTATGCAACAGAGTAGAGTCCTCCAACAAGTGTGTAGAAGATAGCTATCAGGGCTGATATCACCACCGACATGTTGATGTTTATGTCCACGATCACACTCAGAGTGGCACCTGCAGGACAATATGTTCAGTTCATGAGTTTAGACTTAGAGTATTTTGTGTTATTATTAAATAAATCCTATCCAATAATCACCCACCCAGGGCAGATAAAATGGCTGCAGACCAGAAGATTTCTCCCATGAGTGCGGGGATGAAGAGCAGGCCGCCCATCCTTTTTCCATACAGCTGCTGGAAGGGATCCAGCATGGTGACGTATCCACGTGAACGCATAGGCTTGGCAAAGAAAAGGCCACCTGAATGATGTCAGACATTAAGATAAGGCAGACAAATAGTGTAACAAGTGCAGTGAAGTGTGTTTTACAGACCCTGAATCAATGAAATTGTATAATATTGTCTCTGGTTGAAACACTATAGCATTCTTGTTGTTTATATGTATAATATACTGAGGACCAGTGTTGTGTTTTTGCTACACTACTACATCATACTAGGCTATAATTGTACCCTACTGTAGTATTCAAAACAGCAAATACTTGACATTGGTTTCAATTAATTTATCCAATGCAATCAATCAACTTATTGTCATAGTTATGTTTTTTTTTTTCATGTTGTAGTTTTACATTCAGATTGATTTGATTTGCTGTTAAAAAGGCAACAATTCTGCTATGGTTCTTGGCACTATACTTTATATACACTTGCTTTTTACAGTAAATTAAAGAAAGGGCTAATACAAAGACACAGGTTCTTACCTACTACCAGGCTGAGAGCGTAACCAAAGGGTGCCTGTGCCCAAGCCAGACCGTAGTCTGGCAGGTAGACATACTCTGCTGTCCCGTTGATGTAACCCCCACCCACCCAAGTGGCTGAAATCAGGACAGAAAACACAAGTTAAGTTTGTAAAAAATACATATTTTATAATAGTAGTAATCATAGTTTGTCAGACTAGTTTAGGGAATGCCATGTTGCATAGCCTAATGTTAATTCTAACAAAAACAACCCTAATAAGTCATGGTTGTCTATTGGTCGATGATTTAGCAATGATCGAACACCAAATCCATTTTGTGTTGGGAAAACAGAGCTGTATTTAGAACTTCCCAAAAAAATAATGCGGGACCTCCCTCTCACTTTTCAGTCATCACGTATTTTACCTTTAAGTGCCCAGACATTTAATGAATGAAATAATGAAAGTTGTGGTAATAATTTACATTTGTGCTGTCCGTGCGTAAAAGACGGAGTTGGTGGAACGTATTATCTTTTTCTGACCTCTTATGACACTCTGGTCATATTAAACACCTACCAACAAACACAAATCCAAAGACTTCCCGTAATTAACCAACTCACCGGTCATTGTGAATCCACCAACGAACAATCCGATGTCCCTTCCCCCGACCATGATGCTCTCGCTCCGGTCTCCGCTCTCGCTTACACCGGAGTTCTTGTTCTTCCACGCGGCCCAGATCCCCACAACCAGAATCAGGAGGTAGAAGATCACGATAGCCACGAGACCCTCGGCGTGGATGGCCATCTTCCTTTCGTCCGCTTCCTCCCGCCGAGATCAAGTGCGCGCGGAGGACTGGAATCTCATGGAGAGAACTTTGAAGAAGACAAGAAAGAAACACATTTCTATGGACTTTCTATGGATTGTTCTCGACTTCGATCTGACATAAATATTTCACAGAAGCCTCACCTTGTGCCACACCATTTTAGACGTTCCGCAATTAAAGTGCTTCCACGCGCATTAGGCTACATGGAGATGTATGAAAACAATGATTAACCTAATGATCAACTTTAAAACACTAATGCTCAGACAATGTATTTGAGACTACAAAATTCTTAAACGCTACACATTTAATTTGTACTCAGTTTGAGTTGATGAGTGACCACATTGCATATTACAAACTGGCACCCAGTGGTTTCCATCCAGTTAGAGAATACAAAGTAATTCAAATTTGAAATGTAATGTTTTCTACGAACCGATCAACTTCATTTGTCCAGCTGTGACAACTATAAAATCCCTTGTTCACCAAAGTAGTAACATAAACACAAATTCTTGCCGAACTCAAGCGGATGTTTTTTTCAGTTCAAGTATTAAATGGGAAATCACAATAAGAGAAAAATCGAATTCAAATTTACCTACAAATTACAATTAAGAAAACAACATCAGGATAATCTATAGCCCACATTTCAGACTGAAAAACGCCTGTATTTTTCGAGTCTAATTATAGCCTCCACTCAGTAATGTCAAGTCCCTGCATCCAATACATGCAACCAAAATACGCAGAACTGCTTGTACATTCCTGCTCGCTGGCCATATATTTTACCCAACATAATCAATTAGCCTATTAGACAAAGGACAAGCTTGTGCTGAACGCTTCTCGGATTAAAAAAATTCTGAAATAATGTCGTGCCTTTTCCACTTTGATATCGTTTCATATTTGAATGAAAGATCATATTTGAACTTGTTCGGTAAAAGCTATGAAGAGTAGCCGTACCTTACCGTGTCCAACTGACGCACATACTGTAACAAAGGAAGATGAACAACCGGCACTCCATAATGTGTCACAAATTTAATAAGATATGAATTAGAAAAAGAAAAGAAAAACTAGAAACAATAATATTATTATTGTAACACTTTTTTTTACGCGCGCCTTGCTGCCTCACTTTAATTCCAAAAATGGCTTTCTCTAATTATTGTGCCAGTTTACTCACGCAGTGTCTGTTACATTTAAATGTATTCGTGAAAAGTGTTCAGGCTGCCCTGTAGCATACTATGATTTTAACATTTTGGACCGACATGGTTTTGTTTCGTGCGTAAAAGTCCATGAATGCTTCCCAAATGTAACGCAGCGTCAAAAAACTGCGAACCACTAACCAGAGGAGACCTAAAACGGATGCATAAGGGTTTTATGTACTATCTACTGCATCACTAGAATCAAACCTGTGGGTTTCAGCCCCCCGTTGCGCTGACACCATGGTTCCAGGAGGCCGGTATTGCATTATTGATCTTTCTTAAATCAACATCTGCCACTACGGTCAAATGCAGTTCCAGACAGCAAACACATATTAGTAAAATAAGACAATATTAGAAACTGACATTATCTTACCTTTCCTTTGAAGAAACAAATCTAAATAAATTACAGAAGCATGGGCCTCCAAAAGAATAATTAAAAAGTGCCAAAGACGTGTGGAAAAGTGTTAAGGTAGCACAAAGTAATCCTCTTGTACGACCAAACACAATTCTCCTATGTTGTTTTTAAGTCACCAATGCTTGTCGGAAAGGAAGAGAGAGATAGAGAGAGAGAGGGAAAGAGCGAGGGACGGGGAGAGAGGGTGGAGGTGGGTGGAGATGAATGGGAGTGGTGGGTTTATTGGGTGCTGTCAGGGTGAGTAGATGGTGGATGGATGTCTTCCAGGGCAGGACGAAAATAGACTAATAGAGAGTGGCGTGACGCACAACCTCTTCGGGAAAGCTTTCCAATATCATAATATCATATTGGCAATGGATGAAACCTTTACTCTGCCAGGTTACATTTCAGGCCTGATTTACGATCTTGCTTCGCGATTAAAGCACTTTGCGTTTATTCTGCAAACGCTGGTTGTATGGTGGTAATGCTGAAGGTGTAAGCGCCACATAGGATTACTTTTTCATTTTAGCATCCATCTTACGCATGCAGCTCTGACGCCTTTTTTTGTCCAAGAACATCACTCCACTCACAAGCTTTTTTCATTTAAATATCCAAACGTTCAAACCAACTTTGTATTAATAGACACGAGTCACAAGGAATGAGCAATGGCGACTCACATGACATTATTTTGTTCACTTTGAGTAGACTTGAAGTCGTCACCAATTCCAGTCTTGAAGAACAATTCTGTTTTAAAAGGCTACAACTCTTTTTATCACATAAAGATGTTTAAATATATACCTCGTAAAAGATGTTACCTCATATAGACTGCCTTCAAACCACAGCTGGAACAGTAATACAGGGTCTACAGTCCGTACATCTATGATCCCACTACATGAGGTTTCCTTGGAGCATTCAGACCACTGTCCATGGTGCTGAAATGTGAAAACTAATCGCCCACTGGCCATAAAAGAAACATTTACTAGTACTACTCATTATGGAGTGTTTAGTTTGTGATTTACTTTGGTGTGAAGCCTTTTCTATCTTGTGATACTTCTGTATTTACATTTTTTTTTAGAACAGTTAATTTTCACAAGCATAAGTATTTTCCTTTACTGAATTCCAAACTTAAAAAAAAAAAAAAAACATAAATAGAAATCATTGTTTGTGCTTTACTAGCAGTATAAATGAGCTTCTTGGTGTCAAGATGTTGATGCTGACTAGTCTGACTGCTGGGGATAAAATAAATTACTTGCTTGAATTGCAGCACATCCTCTAATTGAATGTATGTGTGGCTGACAGGCTGCCAGATGGAGGGCATCTCCTAATTGGAAGGTTTTCTAACAATAAGCCTCAGAAACATGTCCACAGTGTTACAGGTAGTTATAGGCAAGCAGCCGGAGAAGCTTTAGAAGAGTCACAAATAACTTTGAATTCAGCATCCAGGAATGGGAATAATTTATATTTCACATATATGACTTAAGGACTCAGGCTCCATGTTAGAGAATTCATAGAAAGGGCTAATATCTAGTCTATACCATTTTCACCATTAATGATGTAGTCTAAATGCAGCACGAGGGCAGTGGTGGCCTAGTTGTTAGAGAAGCAAGCTTGGGACAAGAGGTCGGCGGTTCAATCCCCAGACCGACAGGAAAAAAATCTGGGTGGGCAAAGTGAAAGAGCAGCGCGTGTCCCTCCCTCATTACCACCACTGAGGTGCCCTTGAGCAAGGCCCTTAACCCCAACCGCTCCAGTGGAGCTGCTCAGTGACCAGCAGATCAGACTGTGGTTGTACTGGGCAGCTTCCAGGTATGAATGTGGAACTGTGTAAATGTGACAGGTCGTCGATGCAAATGAGAAGTTGTTCTAAATCGACTTACCTGGATAAATAAAGGTAAAAAAAAAAATAAAGAAGCTCATGCTTAAGGCTGCCTTCTCAGAAGACCTTTGTCGCCATCCAGTGGCTTTCTTTTGCTTCACAAAATGTATTCTTAATGTACATACATGAGAATTCAAGTTGGACAGTCTGGTGCTCATAACTGCAGCAGGGTTTCCTAGGTTTTAAACTGTAAATAATCAACACTGGGTTTTAGGGCAAAAGGTGTCACTATTTCACCTACTGTAGGTCTTTGTCACAGCAGATGTTTGGACTTGCCATAGCAGGAAAAGCACAGGTGGAACTAATACTATTAACGTTCTATTCCATCTAAGTATCCCAGCAACCCAGGTAATTGCATTAATAACAGCTGTGTCTTTTTTTTTTTACGTTGACGTGTCAAAATATGTGCTTTTAAAAATGCTTATAAAAAAGTATTCCTATAAAGTATTAAGCTATGTCTAAATCATCAGAAAATGTCTTTGTTTATTTTTTTATTTTCTTTGGCATGTAAATATTGAATACTGAGATAAGATATCATCCATTACCTTTAAACTATTATATTTGAATTGGCTTTCAGAAAAAAGTTAACCCCAACTAGAAAGTAGACTACAGCAAGGAAGTGACAGAAAAATAGCAGATCCATTAACATGTGTGTTACAGTATGTTCATAGTCTCTTCTGTGGCTATCTGCAGTGAAATATTGCCACCTTCTGGTCCTTCAGGTACATAGCAGGAGATCAACAGGTTTGAGGTCTCTGTTCTCTCTCACACAATGGAAGGTTTTGTTAGGCTCTCAGAGCTGGTCCTGTTAGAGGAAAGCCTGAGTAGTGTATCAAATTGTGATATCCTTTCAAAATCAGATTTTTGAAAGAACTTGTTTTATGGTGGAGAGGAGGCTAAATACTTGTTAAGATATATTAAAAAATGTTGGAGAAATGTTTAGTTGACTGTTTTGGTCTATGCAGCATCTTTTTCATTCATAACAGTCCCCATGGTTTTACAGTTTTTGGTGTTAGACGTAGTTATTGAGCCTATAGCCACTGCTGGAAAGGGAGCAAAGTGAAGGAGCATGATTGTCTTTCAGGGCCTCGGGGGGCTTGTAGGGTGGAGCAGGAGGGTATATGTGGTTGAAGGCAGGGGGAGGTGATAATGGTTGATTCCTCTGCATATGGAGGGGCCTCTGTGACCTGCCACCACTGCTGCTCCAGCATAGCACCAATCCTCCAGTCAGACTAAGGCAGGCCGATGCGTAACCGAGGTACACGGCCAGGCCGATCTCATACCTCAGCCCGCTGGGAAGGAAGGGGTCGTAGAAATCCATGATGACATCGTTAGTGGTCCAGGACACGGTGATCAGGCAGAGCAGGCCCGCACAGAGAAAACAAATCCCCCCACTTAGCAGCAGGGGAGACTTGATTAACGAGTCACGGGCAAAGCGGGTACACTTCATCCCCAACACAGACAGCAGAGATGCCAGGACAGAGGTGACGCAAGAGAGCACCATAAGCGCCCGGGCAGCCTAATGTGGAGGAGAACAGACAAGCACTTTAACATTGGGATTAAAAACAGATTCTGAGTCTAGCCTGTAGGGTTAGAAAACTGCAACTGCACTACTTGGTCATACCAGACCATGGTAACATACAATGAAATCTCCAAATTTCATTGTATGTTACCATGTACAATGACAATAAAGTCTATCTATCTATCTATCTATCTATCTATCTATAACTAACTAACTAACTAACTAACTAAGGAATGATTCACATTGAATATTTTTCTTGATTAATCAATTAACTGTTTTGTCTATAAAATGTTTGAGTCCAAAGAAGCGTATTTAAATTCACTGTATTTTCGGACCAATGTGAATGTGTAGTACCTGCAGATCGCGGGGCAGTGCCAGTAGAGATCTATACAGCTCACATTGGTAAATGCCAGTACTGTGCCATACACACTCCATCCACAGGCCTTTCATGTAGGTGGTGGCTGTGGTGATGTTGGTGCCCATATAGCCTGTGCTGCGCCAGTGGGGGAGCAGAGTTGCAACAACAGTTCCTGCAAACCCCAACAGCCCCAAGAAGAAGCCAAGGAGTTGAACCACCATACTGGCCATGATTTGCCAACTCTGACAGATGCTCAAACTGCAAAGTACAAAGTTACAGTTTGAAACCACTGTTGATGAGCGTGCACACACTAAAAGGTAGGGATCGACCGTTTTTTTCAAGGCCGATACTGATTATTAGTAGTTAATGAAACCGATATGCATTTACACTGAAAATAAAAAAAATCTTTAAGTCAAAATTAAGAATTTTGAATGTTACAAACTCCAACATAAAACTTAATTTAATGCCTTAAGCAATTATTTCATAAATTAGAAACTTTCAACATAATACACAGAAGGACAGACACAGAGCTGTAGTGGAGCAAAAGTAGCGCACTTTTTGATTAATTCACTTTATCGGTTATCAGGCAAATAAAACGCCGATACAGATAATCTGCAAACTGCCAAAAAACGGCCCGATAATCGGCCAGGGCCGATAATCGCTCTATCTCTACTAGAAAGAGACTATTTATGGACATTATGGCCATTTGGATATCTCAAAAATGCATATATCACTAAGTAGGCTCATGAATATACATGGGAATCCACAGATAACATAAGTAGAAAAAAGGAAAATCAACAAACAGAAACACATTAAAAAAAGAAACAATTTCAGAACAAAACTACAGTCCCCCAGGCTGAAGATGAGGCTGGATTCCTCCTGTTATCTGCATGGTCTCCAGCAGTACAGTAAATTCCACTGAGCTTACATCCAGTCACAGAGTCTGAGCCATTTCTCAAGTGTCTCTGTTGTGCGGGCAGAAAAAGCTGTGGAAACTCTCTGGTGAGTGGCAGGTGACTATATCTGTAACTAATGAGAGCAGTGTTCAGCTTCACCTGTTTACCGCTCTCCTCTGGAGGGCAAACCACAGCAGTCTATTTGTTAAACCCCCCAGCACCCCCTCAGGAAAGGGGGGAGAGAGAGAGGGGGAGAGAGAGAGAGAGAGAGAGAGAGAGAGAGAGAGAGAGAGAGAGAGAGTAAGCGTGGGAGAGAAAGGAAAAGATTTACAGAAACCACCCAAGCTGAGAGTACTGTTATAAACAACTAACTTTGAACATTTTCACAGCTCTGCAGAGTATTTGAGAGGAGGGACTGAATGACTTGATTAGCATTTCTAGGTGAAACTGTGACAATAAGGGACAGTAGTGATTTATGTTGTAACAATTGACCGACTTATATTTTGTCCAATTTAATCTCTGTACTGAGATCACCTGGCACTCACTTGTACATTTTGAAATTCACACATGGCAGTAAAAAAATCCACAATCGCCCATTATTTAGCAAGAAACTCAATGAAAACACCAACAAAAATGCAATGTCAACCATGAAAATATTTTTAATGAACTGGCAAATAATCACTTACCCACTTCAATGAAAAATTCCCCCGCAAGAATGAAACAGAGCGACTTTAAATTTGAAAGCAATGAAACCAAACTGTGCTGCTCATACAGATCCATTGTTTTAACTTCCCCAGAGAACAGAGGCTGTTTATAAAGCCTGATTATTGTTCAGTTAGACCTGACACTGTTGGGGCCTCGTAAAATATCACAGATACAAGCCTCATTGTGTTTACTCAATGATTGACTACACTGAAGGCATGACAAGTGAGCAACAGAAACAAAGGCAAGGCTGTGACAAGCATCTCGTTTCATGTTGGTCTGCCCACAAATAAGCCCACCCAAGAGCAAAGCCAATGCAATATTCATTGTTCAAAATGTTTCACTTGCCAATTGCAATGTCTACAATGTGAAATGGGATACTGCTTAACCTTTCGCATTTGAATATTTAGTAAAAACTCTCCACATTTGGATACTCACCAACAAGGTCACACGAGGACTACAGAGCCATGGTCACAGGTGTCCAGACGGTACACTTCCAGATAAATAGGGCCATTGGCACTGATTCCACACTGACCAGCTCCTTATGTCTCTGCTGCTGCCTCAACGGACAAGGAATATGTGGCTGTGCTGCAGGATTATCAGATATGTGACTTGGCAGTGTTAGATATCATCATCATTATCCCTGTCAGCATCAGGAGCATCATGTCAGAGATGACATGAGAGACGGTCCCAGTGATAGCTTGTTGCTCCAGACAGATACACCCGTGAACCCGGATGCAGAGCAGTGTTGCCAAGCAGAGACAGACAGACAGAAGAGATATTGTCCTCACTGGTTGTGCTGTTTTTATCTCAATAATTCAGCTCTCTGCATCTCCACATCTTCTGAATGATTAATGGACAAAATTAAAAGAAAGAATGAAAAAAAAAATCAATACATTATCAATTGATCTACAATTATGGTTGATCAGCAGGCATATGAAAATAGGGCCCAGGTAGAAAAAAAAACGGTATTTACCCTTTAAACAGTAAAAGCAACACTGCAAAATTGATAGCCAAACTGTACTTGATAGTGACGTGGTACTGTATGTTTGTGTCCTGCAAGCCACGTGAGGTAATTTAAAACTGTAGTTTTATCTCTGGGTTCCTCTGAGGTCCATCTTCTTCCTTCGCAGTTCTCTCTCTCTCCCTCTGTGCCCCAAGTGTAACCTACCGTGACATCCTGTTGGTGTACAAGGGCATTTTCCCAGCCCTTCCACTGGGTCCCCTGTGTAGTATTCAGCTCTCTGTAAGAGCTCTATAGTGAAGGGATGATCCTCTCCGAGGTCTGCCTGTGGGAGACGCCATTTGAATGTGGAACACTTAATAGTCTTAGTTAAGCAGAATAATCCTGTGATTAGCAGCTGAGCATAGCTGGTCTGTTGTGCACAGTGCTGGAGGTTAACACAACCATAATGGTGTGTATAGTACAGGTCTTCATTTTTGTAGTGTTTTATGTTCTTCAGAGGTCTGAAAAGCTGCACTCTTTTTGTACTGCACTGTCTAATCTTATATATAACTAACCTCAACAATATGCAGATATACACAACATTCTCAAAATATACTACAAACTAGCATATCTTAAAGGCCCTGCACTCCCACACAGGTGTCGGCCATTCTGGCTGATTAAACCTCTCTGCTGAGGTTAAGGTTGGGTGGAGCGATGATGGGAGTTATGTGAGGCCACTAAACTTCAAGAGCAATCTGTTACTGCTTCATTACTATTACTAGAAAAGAGAAAAAAAAACGTTACTGGGACAAGGCCATGTAACCAACACAAAATCATTTTGTGAAAAAGCCACCTTGCAAAAACAAAAAGTGAGAAAAAGAGCTGGGATGTAGCCTACTGTATATATAGTGTACTATTATTAGTCAGGGTTCAAATTAGCACCATTTAACATTACCAGGCACATGCCATAGACAGTAAAAGAAATGCTGGTCAAATATGCAAGTGGCTGATAGATTTTCACTCACCAGCCAAAAAACAATGGTAATCCATTGAGTGGCTGTTAAAATTTGAACATTCACTAGCCATTTGGCTGGTGGATGAAAAAGTTAATTTTGAACCCTGGGTACAGTATATTATGGGAGACTCTATAACATGTCAGGGAAAATACTTTTTAAAGTTAACATTAAAGTAACATTAGTAAATTCAAGCACACTTTTCTTCCATGGAGCTCATTAAACATTACTGTAAGCTTAGTGTACCCAGCTGATGGTTAAGCAGTGAGGCCTAGTGTTACCTGGACCACCCACTATAACGTTACTGCAATAATACTAAACATCAAAACCTTTACAATTAACGCCAGTAATGTTGTGCTACTTTTGCTTCACTTTAGTGAATAATAGCCACTGCTAATACTTCCTTGCCTTAAACGTTACTTTCGTGATATTAAGAATTATTTACCTTACTTGTAGTTAATAATGTATTTTCAGGATACTTCCCATGTGCGTCTTCGACGGAGACATTTTTTTTTCATGTGAAGACTAGTGTATACAGTAAAGTTATTTATTTCGCGCCGTTGTATCATAGACAGCGAGCACACAGCTGGCTCAACTTTTACAGATGACATTTGCTGCATATCGACATTAACGTTACGAAGTTAATTATTGGTAAGATACTCTATTGCTTTAACGTTGTATTCCTACGGCCCAGACTATGGCTAGCTACATAAAGTTAATGAAATCGAAAATCGAAATTAACGCTAACTAAGTTAACTTTAGGTTAGCTAGCTAGCTATATAGACTTAGCTAGCTACCATAGCTAGCTGCTTTTTCTGTGAAACTGTGGTTTTAGCTAACGTTAGGTTAGCTTGAGAGTCAAATGTGCCTTTTTTGTTTAATACAGTCAATTCAGCGGCGATGGTAATGGTTAGGAAAGCCTCCAGAAATGCTGGGATCTACACACAGACACACAAATCCCGCAAAAGGACTCATCATCGGCCCCAGCCAACCAGAACCATCATGACCCGCAGCCAGTCTAACACCACCAGCGGTAGCTTCTTCCACAGGCTCCCGTCAGAGGTGTTTGACATGATCCTGGATAAACTGTCTGGTAGGTGCAACTGGTTAGCCTAACATAACCTAATAACGTTAACTACATGCCCTTCAGAGTGTGATTGAAACTTTCATGTATTTTGCTGACTAACTTTAAGTACCTTTTCTTCTGAACTACATTTCTTCTGGGGATAAGAACAGATTAATGTCCTCATATTTTGATGGTGCTTTGTTAAGTGTCTATCAGCAGTCATTGGATATTTTAAACTAAAGGTTTATTAATGATAAATAATATAATAAATGATATTGTGATTTATACACAGTGTACACAAGCACCAAATACCAAAAGATATACCGGTATCTATTTCTCAATTAAAGCACTACTTTTAGGACACTTTCAGACAAGTTAGTGAAGAAAACAATGTGTGTTCATATTATTTGAAAATCAGTTTATTTTCAAATATTTCAAAAATGTTTGTGTTTGTCAGAGGTGGAGATCAGTGTGTTCAGCATGGTGTCCAAGGAAATCACTACATTCATTATGAACTACATCTCCACACTGGCCTGGAAGAATAAAACGATCATTCAAAGCTTTCACCACTCCACCTGCCTTGAACAGAGATCCATTATCGGACATTACAGAGACCTGGGTAAGTGGCAATGCACATTTAGCTGAATGTTTGATCTTGTATAGATCTTCTCCAGACTGTATATGGCGAATTTATAACTTAACATTCTGTTGATCTGTGTCAGGCATATCAGCCTCTCCCAGCATTTAGCATACACTTGAATGATCACCACACACCACATTTTTATTTTTATTTTATAGTATGCTTTTGTGTTCAATGTCTTAGGTTTGTTGTTCAAGAGATGTACCCTGTTGCTACCAACAAAGGACAGGTTAAAGTTTATCTTTAGCAAGTTTTCACAGGTAAGAAAAGCAGAGGTGAGAGGACAAGCAAGATTAGATAAGGTGTTGTATTAAATGTCACATCAACAAAGAACATGTAATTACACCAGGCTAAATGGTTTAATTTATCTGATGGATTAGATGTATAGAGTAGTTCAGACTAGTCATGAAAAAGCTAAATGGTTAGTAACATAGTGTAATTTGCCTTCCCTTACATCCTTTGGAATGCTGCACATGTGTACATTGCAATGTTGTCGTTGAAATAGTATGTTATTCAGCCCCAACATCTATTGATATATGTTCATGATGAGGCAAAATAAATAAAGTTGTCCCACTGATCTGTTTCAGATTCCATGCTTCCTGTTGGAACAGTGTTTGGCACCAGACTGCATTGGCTTCTCCAGCTACGGAGTCTTCCTCCAGGTAAGGGCCTTATAGAAATACAGATCATGTCAATTATGTTACCCTTTGTGTCCCATCCCAGTGCCTGAAAACATTTAAGCAGGGAAATATGACTCTTTTCTGTTATAAAAAATATTTAGATGTGTTCTATTGAATACTTTACAGACACTGATCGCAGGTTGGGATGAGCTGGAGTGCCACAGAGTCTTCAACTTCCTTTGTGACTTCACAAATCTGCTGCAAAAAATAGAGGCCGTCATCACTGGAAAACCAGGTGTGTTTTTCAGTGTCTGAAAGTGAAAATGTTGCTGAATATAGAACAGGGTTTTTTTTAGTAGAAAAATTAAACAATCCTGGTGAAAACTGGTGAAGTCTGTGTTGCACGCTTAGCTTTGTGAAAGCCTAAATGGACCTGATACAAAAAAACATGTTTCTAAATTCGTTTGTCTGTCCTCAGGGGTGAGGTGGTACCAAAAGCTGCAGCTCCGTCTATTCTGCCGTCAGGTTCTGTTGGACCCATGGCCCAACCAGTCGGAATGTCAGTTCTGGCTAATGCAACTCCTGAAGCCTTGGCCCATGGTCAGCCAGGCACACTTACTGTTCATCCTCTATGGACCTCTGCTGCCTGAGGGTAAGATTACTTTTATACCTAAAGAAAACAATCAGCTTGGGGCGGCCTCTAGCTCACCCAGTAAGAGCGTTCACCCCATGTAGGCTGAGTCCTGCAGCGGCGCGGGTTCGAATCTGACCTGTTGCCCTTTACTGCGTGTTGTCCCCCATCTCTCTCCCCCTTTCCAGTCTATCCACTGTCACTGTATATTAAAGGGAAAAGCCCCCCTAAAAATAATCCAAAGAAAACAATCAGTTAGTTGGGTTTGTATTCATTTTACTTTATGAGAACATATTAATTGGGCTGATTTTTCTTTTGTTGAGAATGATGTTTCTGCATTTATTAACACTGCCACTCTGAAAACACGATCAGACTGTAATCCTTGCCTACAGAAAGCGCTGTGCAATATAGTTAAAAATGCAACAAATCGTAGGTTAGTGGTGAGTTTTGTCCTGAAATGATTTTCTTTCTGTACCAGATTTTTCATCAGTAAAAAAATTGACTGCTACCTCTTGGCCGTGGTTGATAATTATGTTGAAACGTTCATTGAAATACAAAATGCAAGGCTATTGGGTTGAACTAGAATAGATGTATTATCAGGCCCAAATAAACCACTTATATTGTCGTACTATGGTGGAGGAGGCCTGGGTAACTTACATTGGTGTTGGAAAACTTGGCTGCATTTTTTTATTGTGATGTGGTATAACACAATTATTAAGTGAGGTTCTCTCCTCCTTGCAGGCTCCCTCGGTTGGCAGGATCTGGTGGAGAGGGGGCTGCCTCACAGCGCTCTGTGGGACCTGGCCAGGGCCATCCTTCTGCTTTTCGGCAAACTAGAAGTCCAAGGCCAGTGCACCAATTCGCTGCTGTCAATCTTGGAGGAGCTCATTGGTATCATACTTCCGTGGTTCTCAAATGTTTTCATGTCACAGATACACACATAGTGTTAACCAGGGGTGTGACGAGACACTCAGCTCACGTGACGTGACAAGACACGAGATTGGGTTCATGAGACGAGACAAGATTTTAACACTATTTTAAAGAAAACTTCAGTTAAGAAATATGACTGGAGAGAACCAAGGTTACAATGTAACCAAGGGTTTTATTGCAGCAGTATACAAGGATCTAGGCTGCTCTTGTATTGATTTATGACCATTTTAAGACAATGGGGAGAACATTTCTCTTTGTTTAATATCATTAAAAGTAAAGTTAAGTTTTGCTTTCTACTTCTGACTAATTTAAAAAAAAGGCGATCTGCGTGAGTCAGCACTACACTGAACTGCACGCTGCAGTCCGTGTGTGTGTGTGTGTGTGTGTGTGTGTGTGTGTGTTTGAGTGAGAGAGACTGTAACCTCTAACGCTGGGTTTTACCAGCAGCATTGTACAATTGCAACTCCGCTACCACTCTGCAAAAGTGACCTCAGAGTCAACTTTGGTGAACGGGCAGGGGATCTTCAATGCTAATTTAGAGCTGCTCTGTACTTGTGACCGATAGCACGAGACAGTTTTTACCTTGATCAAAAGTCTTGTCACATTTTAATGTCGGGAGATCTCGTCACACCTCTAGTGTTAACCCCATGCGATAAGAAATGTAACTGATCGTCAACGTGGTTGTCCTCCTCCTCGTCATCTCCAGTCATTCCTCAGCCGTGGCATGTGGAGAATGTGGCTCGTCTGTTGGTGCTGTGTGGCAGCAGTCTCTGCTACACTGTTCTAGTCAGCAAGGCTGTCAATAGACGACTTCTTGAGACATGCAGACTCATTGTGTACATCATACTGGTGAGAGTACTAGTTATTTTATCATCAGCGGAAAAAATTAAAAGAAATGTAAGCCTCATTTATGGTTAAACTGGTATGTTTGCATTTTGTTGTGAATCAGATATTGGCCAGCATTATCCATCTCTGATTTGATTTGATATGATGCAGTTAGACTACAAAGCCATTGTACAGTTGATTAATATTAGATTGAACATAGATTAAGGACAAGTGTGCAGAATAGCTTCAGGCAGACAGGGAAATGAGTCATGTTTAAATTCATCATCTATTGCTTTGCCCTGGTCGTTGTGACTCATTTTGCCATGTCTGCTCATTCCTGTTACAATATCATCATGGAGAGGGTATTTCTCTTTGTTAACAATGTCTGCAATTGTTTCTCCTGACTGCATTTTATTACATGCTTGATTTCCTTTATTCAATTCAATTTTATTCATAGTATCAAATCATAACAAGAGTTATCTCGAGACACTTTACAGATAGAGTAGGTCTAGACCACACTCTATAATTAAGAGCAAGCATAGTGCGACAGTGGCGAAGAAAAACTCCCTTTTAGGGAGAAACTTCGGACAGACCCAGGCTCTTGGTAGGCGGTGTCTGCCGGTGCCGGTTGGGGATGTGATGAACAGTGGCAATAATAGTCACAATAAAGATAATGCAACAGTGACTAAAAATGATAGTCGTAGTAGTTCATGTCATAGAGGGCACTGCAGGGCGTTGCAGGATGTAGCGTGGCACAGCAGAGCATAGTTGGACGTAGCAGGACGCAGCAGGGTTCAGCAGGACGCAGCAGGACACCGCAGAGCGTAGCATTGTGTAGTGAAGCAGGACCACGGCGACATGTTGATGTTGATCAAAATCTTTTGACCAATTGGCCTTTTTATTTTCACTGGTCATGGCAGGAAAAGCAGTCAGCTACTGTATGCCAGGTAACCTGTGCACAATACCAGGACCTTGGACCTGACCTTATTGAAATTATTATGAACTAACAAATTCTTAATTTCATTAATTAAAGCTACGACAACATCTGTGCTGTAAAAATTCATATTGGTCCAGTTTTCTGTTTTGTATGGCTTCATCCTTAGGTGTGTGAGAAAGACGGCTATCACATGTCCTGGGCAGTGAAAATGGTGCAGCAGATCTGCAAGGTCTTCACCACGGCTCCTGAAAGGTTCGGCTTCATCCAACAACTGGAGAACATGTTTTCCGAAGTCACCAGGGAGTTTTTTGAGTTTTCTGTAGCAGGTGAGGTGGGACAGCTCAATTTTATTTCATTCTTTCGTTCTTTACTCTTGGTACCAGAAATTAATCTTGAAAAAAACTGAGGAAAAATAGTTCCTTGCATCAAGTAATACCACACTTATTTGGTATTGCAATCATAAACGTATGAACAATAAATACAGCATTACGATGGTGGGCAAAGCTACAATAATAAAATATTGAAAGAAAATAACAAAACAAACAAGGAAATCACAACATATGGGCAGATGATGCAAACAATGTTGAGGGGCAGGCAGATTTAAATAGTTACCAAATAAAATATGCTAAATTTACAGATGTGCAATCATAAATAAAATATATTATGTATGTATGTATGTATGTATTCTGTATCTAGAGAATAAACAAAGTGTATTTAGGGTATGTGTGAGCACAGTCGAGTGGTTGAGAAAATGATAATGTCACTAATAATGATGATCAGTGTGGAGCACCTTGTCTTGAAAGTCTGTGTATTGATGGGTGGCTGTGCATGTGTGTGACAGCTCAGACAGATGGGATTTTATTAGGAACTCCTCATTTTTCCTTATTTTATCAAAAACATTTTCGTCTCAATTTCGCCACCGAGAGCAAACCCTCATTTGTTTGCCGATTACGTCCCTCCTTGAATTTTTGCACCCATTTTATCAGCCCCCATGCTAATGGGCAATAAAACACCTGGAGTGCTGCATTCATTACATTATTTAACTCTCTGCTAATGTGAATTTATGAAAAAAAGCTACCTGTTTCAAGCTCTATCTGCTATAGAATGCGTTTTGCCATGCAGTATGCCATTAAAAAAACAAAAACTGGAGTGATTTCAGACTTTCTCTGAAAGGCTCTCAAAAACATTCACATAATTCATATGCATTTGTATTCCCTAGACAATTGGTTCCCAACCTCTTTGGCTTTTAAGTAAAAAAAAAAAAACTTATTCTTTTGCTACTGCATTTTGTTAATCATATTGTGACCACCTAGATTTAACTCCCAACTCCTAGAGGTTGAGAACCACTGCCCACAATAGTTCTTTGAATACCTCCACAGTGCCTCGGTTTCAAATTAAAAACGGTATAAAAAGGAATTAATCACCTTCATCTATTCTCAGGGAACCATCTTGACGACAGGGAGACTTTCCAGACCCTGTGTATCCTCCTGGACTCCAGTGCTCGCTTCCACACTAAATTCCTCCACATGTTCCTCAAATAGGAATGATGCAGATTAAAAGTGACAACGGAGAGAAGGAAGAGTTGGGAAAGAAAAAAACGTAAATAATGAAGGGGGTTAACGATAAACAGAATGAAAGAGAGTGATGGACCTTAATAACAATAGTCAGACTTGGAGCAGGCGAGTGTTGTCATGGTAGCCTTAAAAGTTCAGAGAAATCTGAGGGTGGAATTGGTTAACAGTTCACTATACGCTATAACCAACACTGCATGTGTTGGTTAAAAGGGCTGTTTAATTTGGCTAAACAGCATGGTTATTTGTACAAATTTTATATTTCTCTCATAGTTTCAAAATCTTGTTATTCGTAAACATCTTGCATGCTAATTTTTGTAAAAATGTAATATTTATTCATTAACAGTAACAATATTTATTGACACTATTTATTAACATTGAACCTTAATGTAAATGCACAATTATTAATACAATTATTACATTGTTTTTGTATAATTTATTAAATTGGTGTTTTCATTTCATTTTAATTTGTCTTCATTTACGCATTTTATTTCTTTTTAAAGGCAGCATGTTGTGGCTTCCTTCTTCTAAAAATAGAAAACTAGAAAACACTCAGCAAAAAAAACAGCTTTTATTCTCCAGGTAGTACAATATTCAGCAGTGACAGCATTTAAAAAAAAAAAAAAAAAAAGCTTAGTTGATGAAATTTGTTAAATGAAATGATGTGTCATGGAATAAAAAAGAAGCAACTTTAAATAAAAATGTTCAAATGTTACTGAATACAGAAACAACATTAGGCTTTATTTTTGTTTACAGTATGTTATTCAGACTGCATTCACATTTTTGTAATGATGTACTGTAACTATTAGTAGGCGCTTAAAAAAAACCAATCAATTTACATAGTAGCCCTATACAAATTAAGCTATGACCAAGATTTTGTTTTCCAAAGAAACATGGTTACAAAGTTGTAGCATGCACAGGAAGTACTAAGCTATTTGACAGTGAAGTTTAAGGCCTACAACATCAAGTGTGATGAATACTCCCAAGTGGTAAATTAGCTCCAGTTACCACATCCACATCGCATCCATGGTCACAGGCATTTCAATCATTCATGTGCTCATTGTTTTCATATGATCTGGCAGGAGAAAAACAGAAACATTGATTTTTATGGATTTTTCTCTTTAGTGTTAACAAAAGTCACAAATACCTGCTGTTTTTAGTAATGCTCATTTGGCATACCATGACTTAAATACCATCCAAAGAGATACTGAGATACAATCTACCACTACAATCACTTTAAATATTGACATGATACTTACTGTGCAATTTGTTCTATGGGTATGAAAAAAAAAAAAAACATGTCTTAATACTGACAACATTTGAACATTGAAATTCTGAGCACAATCATGGCCTTTTTGTTACTTTTGGCCCAGTATGACAGTTTTATGAAATGTACTGAACAGACACATTACCTTGTAGCCAATCCAACCCTTCCTGGAGACCCTCTCCTTTGATAGCATTGCTTGCACTGAAAATAAATAAGAAGTCAAGGAGTTAATCTCCTTGTAGTCTCGCTTTGCCAGACCATCCACACGCTGCGGAGCGAAGAGGGTCTGGCTACTCCAGACAGCATTCCAAGATGGGAGAAAAATGTGCTCTGGTTTAATGGCATTTCTTTAAACCAGTCACAATCGTCATGGGCGGTGCTAAACTCCGCACAGACCCGCTGTAAAATAGTCGTGCGAGAGAAAACTCAGATTGGACAGATAGTCTAGCTAGCTGTCTCAATTTACCCTGCAGAGATCTGAGGAGCAGTCAACCATAGTCCTCATGAATCCACCAGAGTTTAAAATTCCAACACAAAGGAAACGGACATCGGCGAAAATACATACATCCGGCAGAATTTCCTGCGGCACCGGAGCAATCCCGGAAGTGGAACGTCTAATCAGTGTGCCATATCAGCATTAAGCCTGCCATCATCTACTAAGCCCGTTCGGGCAGTGTTATTTTTTTCCCCTTCGCATCACATTCTGTGAAAAAGGCAATGAGTACTAGCCAATTAGAGACAGAGTATGACAGTAGACAGGAATGCGGATGGGGAAAAAGTCAATCAAACTACTGGCTGTTCTCCTGCCAATGGCTGTGAAAGAGGCCATTTGACATGCGGATTTGAACATTTCCGAAAAACTGTCTTGCGCACTTATTGCTAGTGTGCCATTGGTTGAGCTACCGCGTGCCAATGGTGGCACCGTGCCTAAGGTTGCTGACTCCTGATATAGACTAATCTCCTTGTGGCACTTTCTCACGACTTTTCTTGGATCCTGGATGTTTAAAGCTGCCTAGCTCGTAATCCAACTGCCTCCCATCTGTCTAATGAGTAAACACTCCCTGTTACTACTCTGTTTAAGACTTTAATCTGCAACTCTTGAAGCACAATATGTTGAGGATCGGGAAGAGACAGGGCTTGGCTCAGTTCAGCTAATTTAATCCAAGTGCATTTACCTCAAGACTACCTAAAAAGAGCATGATTCCTGTGGCAAACTACTCAACAATATCTCTGGAGGTGGCTTTGGAGCCTTTGCTTACAGACCCTTTATCAGGATGAATATTTCTACAATTATGTGGCCACATCAACGTCACAGCATCCTTGTAGAACTTGACCAGAGTACTATAAGTGAGAATCAGAAAGAATTATGAACTAAAGATTGGTTTGGAATGACTTTGTGCAGCCTGTTTTACCAGATGTTCCAGGGTTTGTCTTTGATGTTCTCCAAAGACAACATCTGTGAGACTTTGACAGAAGACATGGCATCACGCAGATCCGTCTTGTTAGCGAAGAACAATACTGGTATCTTTTTGCTGCGGATATCTGGATAATAAGACAGACATGAAGACCAGTGAATCATTGGCAAAGAGAGATAAAAATCTTTTTATTTTTTTGTTTATCCAATAAGGAGTAAAGTATCAGCAAAGTTTATAGTTTGTGTAGACATATAGCCTATCTTTAAATGTGATTATTCTTAATTAATACATGAAAAAGTTGTACCATATTGGACCAAGTGCCATGATGGAGGACTAAAACTAGCAGGTTTTCATTTAACTAAAAGTGACACCCAGTGATTTCAATGATCTCTCCATCGTGTTTTCGCCAGTGAAATGAACTTTTATAGTCTTAAGCTTAGTTTTTCATGCCACATGGTTTAACATGCCAGATTCAGACAATGAGTATACTAACAACTTAATTCCAGGACACTGTTAATAGTAATACTAATGCCTAAAAAGAAATGCAAATTCAAACTGTATCATTTCTATTATTTCACAGAATATGAACCATGCTTGACAATGTATTTTTTAAAAGGCCACACTTGTTGTCATATATCATTATTATAAAAAAAATAGCATCCATACTCTGTCTTTATACAAATGAGTTAAAACAGCATTGCCGGTATTTTGTACCTTCGTGATTGAGAAGAGTATCTAGCTCCTCTTTGGCAACAACCATTCTCAGTTTGTCACCGCTGTCAATGACAAATATGATGGCATGGCTCTCTCTAAAGAAAGACCAGAGCAGAAGTTATAAATGACACAGACTCATGTTACAGTGATGCGTTTTGATAAGCATGTTGTGTGTTTCATACTTGTAGTAATGTTCCCATAGGTTTCTATATCTGCTCTGCCCAGACATATCAAAGACCGTAAAAGACAGGCTGCATGCAGAAAAAAAGAGAGGACAGAAAGCTGAGAGCGATACTTTATGCCGCATTAGCCTTTTTTTTAATTTCATGTCTGTAAACTAGTCAAAAATAATAGTGATAAATATACATTATACATTTCTACCTTGAACTCTTGAACTTCTCAATGTTGAAGCCAATTGTTGGGACTATATCTGGTGCCGGTTTCTGCGCACACACACAATCGCACGCGCACGTGCGCACACACACACACACACACACACACAGCCAAGTAATGGCAAAAGTATGTCAACAAGTAGTATAAGGAAAGTAAGATATGGGCTTTACCTGACTAACATGTTTCCATTCTTCTGACAATGGGCCTAAATGATTGGAATTCTGAAAGCAAGCAATCAGTGAATGATTGCAGTGAAATAAAGGAAATTTTGATAGGCCTTGCCCCAAATTTATCCCAAATGATCATGGTAGAAGATTTTTTTTTTTTTTTAATGCATAACAAGTTTGTGTACCCACATTACAGACTACGGTACACAAAGGCCTCTCACTTTTTCTAACAAAATTTAATTATTTCATTATTAAAGTTTAATCCCACAGTCTCATGTACTTACATTAGACGGTTTGAGTTGGTTGATGATGGTAGTTTTGCCACTGTTGTCCAGTCCCAAACACAAAACGTTGACCTCTTTTTTCCTCAGGCCGAGCCAGCCCGACAGTTTATCCAGCAGCCCCATTAGACTTGATTGACGCTACAACATTTAAATCGTAACGCATCACCCCATGGATAGTCTGACTATTGGAAATTAAATAGAATTTACAAATTCTCTACAAATTCTCTTAATGATAAACATAGCTGCGGATCGTGAGTTCCCAGTCCTTGCTTTGAATAGTGTCACAAGCTGAGATGCCGCCTGGGCATAGGTAATCCTATTAAGGCGAATTAAGCTCTGTGAACCACCTGGTGACCGGAGTATGGCGCTCTCCAGGCCCCCTATCCTGATTTCCTACTCTAACACCTTACCTTACTTTAATTGGAGTCACCATCAATCTGTTTTGTCATTCTGTGTGTTTTACTCTAAGTCAAGCAGTCTGTGATGAGAGTGTTGATATAAATCTACAATAAATGAAAAATATAAAAAACAGACAGCTCCAGGCCTGGAGCTGGTCAGTGATCCAACAGCTCCATCTCTTGGTTATCAGTTATGTGCACAACTTCATGTAAGTTGCCAGGTTGAAGAGGTGGTACATGTTTGATATATTAGACAATAATTTACATTAAAGGCTAATTAAAGCGATAACTCGGAGATTTGACTGCCTCTGAGAGGTTTTTTTTCAATGGGCGGCAAGGTTTCTCCTTAATTTTAGCATTGAAAACAAGGACATTTCACAACCTGAAAGATACATGATAGCAATATTTCATTTAAATCAGTGCTGTTTTGATTTTGATTAAAAAATGGAAACAACATTAAATGAGCAGTCAACCACCAGAACTGTTCGTCTTTATTTGCAAATAAATATTCGCTGTAACTGCCTCTTACAGTGTGGAAGATCTACAACATCTCTTTGGAAATTATAGAAAAATAAAATACAAGAATTATAAGTATACTTGTACTTTGTACAAAAGAACGTTCTAACATTGCTCAGCAGTAGAACATGCTAAACAAACAGCATCTAATATTCTCCTTAGTCTGTAGAAGGGTGGTGACCGCAAGCGTGTGTGTGTGCAAATACTTTGTATGTGAGTGTATATGCGTGTTTGGATGTGTGCGTGCACCTTTCCTACTCCTGCAGGCTGGGATGCATAACTACGCTGTGACCGAAAGGCACAGATCTCTAGATCCAGTCTGCCTTTGACATTAATCATCGAGCCACAATTCGTAAGAAAAAACATTGCTGTAGAGGGGCGGTCGCTCTCTTGAATATGGAATACAACTCAAAGTAATGGCTAGGTCCTGTGACTGCACTGAAACTTATGAACCACACCTAAAGTGTTTCTGTCTTGTGTGGTTAACGGACTGTAAGGCATTCTACGTGCGTGTGTAAGTGTGTGTGTGTGTGTGTGTGTGTGTGTGTGTGTGTGTGAGAGTAAGTAAGTAAGTGTGTTTGTTACTGTTGATGTTAGAATGACACATGATGAGTTATGATGCTGCTGTTTATATTTATTCTCCCTCTGCCGTCATTAAAGTCACTTACTGTCTCTGCTGGACAGCTCTGTCCTGATCACACAAACCCAAGACTACTGCCTTTTCTCACTGGTTTCCATCCACCAGGTTTTAGCTACTTCTGCTGCCCCCAACTCAACTAACTGGCTATATTCTGCAGCAATGCCTATTCACCACTGACTTAGCAGATGAAGAAAAATGATTATTTTAATGGCAAACATCTGACAAATTGACATTATCTACTGCAGATCCAACAATTTTCATTCCAGACTACATCTATGTACACTGCTTTCCCATATTGCCACAAATGCCACAACCTTTACATAACCACAATGTAAAAACAGACTGGAGTAGAGTTACGTCCAGTAGCTTTGCATCTACGACACCATATTCTGCTCTGACATCTTGGATCAACTTTGTCCACGAAATGCACTGCATTAGTGTGTGTGCAGGCAAAAAGAAACAATGAATGTATATTAAAGCATTTTGGCTAATTCTGAAGAACCATATAAGTCCATGTTAAGTTTCCAGACAAACATCTCCTATATATATCTAAATTCTGTTAACATTCATATGTTAGGACAGTGGAGATTGTGTACTTTCAGGCAATGTATAACATTTACAATCCAAAATAAATCAGGCTTATCGTTACACAACTGTGAGTACACTGGTTGTTAAAAACTGTCAGAATAGACTTGTATGGTTATTCATCTGAAGGCAACGGATCCAGTTCTGCAAGCTAAGCATGTGACAATAGAAACAGGTGGATGGTGTGGTGGGAGCCTCATGTTAACATGTCAACAAGAGTTCTCTCATTGCACAATTCTTCATCTTTCTCTGAGATACTGAGGTGACTGCATAATACTGTATTGCTGATTTGGATAAAAATCTGAAATAAATAAAACATCTTAAATAAGATCCAGATTTACTAGGGCTTTCACATACAGGACTGCACATATATAGATATTAGGTTATGATAATAATTATCGATTAATTGTCTATACACTTTTGAACATTCAAGAAATCTCCATAACTTGCTTCTCACTTCTTTATTCAAGTATTAGCATACCAGATTCTCTGGAGAGAGGGTTAACTAAAGCAAAGCAAATAACACCTCCATGGTAAATAATCAAACTCTGAAATAAAATATATTGAGGATACTTTTCGATTGCACACCCGATAGCAGCTACATGAGCACATAACTCAGAGCGAGAAAATGGCAAAAAAGAAGAAGAAAATAGTCAAAAGTTCCGGTAGATTACGTTTGCAAATCTACATCTCTAGATATTGTTGCTTCACACACAAAGTACTGCTGCTGCAACAAGGCATTACATTCCCCTAAGTGAGGGCCTGGGCCAGTCTTTAAAGTCGATCAGGCTGCAATAGTCTGGCAGAGCCAGGTATACTGGGTAAGGGGTGTATAGTAGGAAAAAGTCTGTTACTAATGGATGTGAGGGAGACCAGGGGGCAGTCTGCTGTGGTAGTCTGTCCAATTGCCTCCTTTATGAGGGGTTAAGACTCAGGCACAGGCTGCAGACGGTCTGTCCAATGGTCTAGACTTCACTTCCCTCTGGTCCATCTATCTGTCCATCCCAGGTTGTGTTAAAGGTTGTCCTCATACATGAAAACCCTTCTCCTGTTCGTGCAGTAGCTGAAGGCGGAGGGTCTGTACGCTGCTGGTGATCCGCCTCTGGTGGCCGATCAGCTCCACCCCTATACGCCTCACATCTCTAGGCCGAGAGGGGAAACACAAAAACAAACACACACAAGACGCTTTAAGTCTTACTTGTGAGGACTTTTCATTGACTTCATTTATTGCCTCATTTGTTTCTTCTTCAGGGAAGCCCTTTGCATCACGTAGGCAATGTTAACTCTGTCTGGTAAAAGGAGGTGATATTTTGATCACAAATGTGCTATAAGCGCCATAAACTGTCCTCAGTCATAAGGGCTGAGTGAAGATTAAAAAAAAGATCTCACTTTGAAGTTACATCGCTCATTTTTCTATCCTTGTAAAAACATCTTATGTATGTGAAAACATGTGCACACTGAGTTTATGTAAAACAAAACATATCTATCCTACAACCACAGGGCTGTATCAACAAATCAAAAAGGGGAGCAAAATCTCAAACATGTTTTTTTTTATTTTTTATAAATTATTGACGTGGTAACTCTGTGGCTCAGTATTAAGATGCGTTATTTCACACTGGGAATTTGATGCCGGACCATGACCAAAACATCACGCCTCTAATTAGCTCGGGGCTGATAGTGTGCTGGAATTTAATTTCTTCTTTCAAATGGTTTCATTTTCATAATAGATACCCGTCAGGGGTGCATTATAAAACATCTCTTTTGTATGTAAAAAAAAAATACAAGCTCATTAAGTGATGTAAACACTAACTAACTAACTAACACAAACTAAATTAAGAAAGGTAAGCAATTAAGTAATTAAAGGACTATTCTTGCAGTTTAGTATTAGATAGGGATGTCCCGATCAGGTTTTTTTGCCCTCGAGTCCGAGTCCGAGTCATTTGATTTTGAGTATCTAACGATACTGAGTCCCGATCAGGTACTTCTATAATAATTCAACTTTATAATACCTCCAGACCGCAGACATACTCACGCTTTCTGCTTCAAGCTGCTTCCGTGTTCTACTTTGCCGGCATTTAACCAATAGCGTCTCTGCAACAAAGTGATGTCATGCCGCACGCGTTGCTGTTTCTGTGTGGAGTCAAAAGGGTCCACCGCATAACTATAGATGTGTTAAAAAATAATGAGAATATATATACATATATATCCGAGTCCTGATCGGGAGGTATCGTCCGATTCCGATCGAGTCTGAAACCACGTGATCGGGCCCGATTTCCGATCACATGATCAGATCTGGACATCCCTAGTATTAGACATACATAACGTTGGGGTCATCAAACAGCAGAAGCTGAAATATCCTGAATTTTAAGTATGAGTCTTGAGCCAAAAACCCTGGATCCTACACCATTATGCAACAAAAAATCTTTCAATCTTCACACCCCCAGTTTGAACCACAGGCATTCTGTTAAAGGTTAAAGTCTCAAGCTGAATTTGAGATAACCCTGATGACATCACTATGACATCATCAGGGTTATTTTCCCAGACTTTTGAAAGCTCCCTCCGAGAGCCACAGGAGACTGAATAGTACTCCTAACAAGTAACAAACTTCATGAGTAATTATTAGTATTGTGTCCCTTTATATCACCACTGCTGCTGCAAAGATAGGTCCTATTTGGTTTCATGCCATTTAATAATGGTAATAATATTTTAGCTCTGCTACTCACTCAATATTCATCCTCGCCACAGAATCCAACGTGTTGTAGCCAGCTGCCATGAAATTGCTCTTGTACTGAGTCATCTTAATGGAGTCCAGCCAGTCGCCGATGGAGATGAACATCGGGTAGTCCATTTCCTCCCCCGGAGACTCCGGTAGACTGATACAAAAAATAAAAAATAACCCAGATAATGTCAGATCCTGCCAGTATTCCTAAACATTTCAGAGGTAGACAACTGACCTTACTGGCTTAAAGATTTCAGCGTGACACACACACTTGGTCCTACTTTTAGGCGTAGGAGTAAGAGCATTTTATAAACTTTCTTAACCAGAAAAGTCACCCTATCTTTGCCTGGTTTTAGGAGAGATGTCCTATCAAAGCTTACTGTGTATTGTAACTCAAATAACTCAAGTTCTGTTCTTAGTTCAGAGATGCTTGAAAAATACGATTCCCTGTCACCACAGCTTAAATTAACTTACAGCAGGCACGTGCACACACAGACCTCAAAAGGGGCTTGAGCACCTGACCTTTTTCTTCCTTGAGAGAAAGTGCCCTTTTTTAATTAATAAAAAAGGGCACTTTTTTAATTCAATATTTCTTGAATGAAAAAAATCTAAATATCAGATCGGGAGATGAAACTGTCGATCCCTCTCTCTCTCTCTTTGATGCTTCTCCTTGTGCCACCCCCCCCCCCCCCCACACACACACACACACAGTGCGTGGCACTATCTTTGTGGGGACCCGTTACTGACATAATGCATTCCCTAGCCCCTTACCCTAACCTTAACCATCACAACTTAATGCCTAACCCTAACCCTAACCCTTACCCTAACCATAACCTAATTCTAACCCTAATCCTAAAACCAAGTCTTAACCCTAAAAAAACCCTTTAAAGTTGTGGGGTCCAGCATTTTGGCCCCACAAAGCTGTCCGGACCCCACAAGTATACTGTAAAAGACAAAACAAATAGTTAAGTTCTGTCTTGCTAACATGCATCAGCTACTAGCTTATGTAATAAGTTAGCTAAGGTTTAGCTGAGGCATCATGGCCATACAGACTAATGTACTGTGGCCTACCTAATGGAGACACTCCAGGTGAACAGCTACAGTAAAATCAGTGTCTAATAACGTCATTGCAATCGCTACATTGATATGCAAATTAGGCGTTAATTAAAATGCACTAATTTCCATACATTTGACAAGGCAACTACAACTAAAACATATCAGCACAGAACTTCCCCAGTAAATGAGTTACGAGTCTTTCCCCATTAAATGTTAGGTAATTTAGAAGAGATCTACAGATGCAGCCTAAAACAAATACCATCTAAACGTGTATTTTGGAAGTTTTATTTCCATTAGAGTAAAAGAAGACACGGAAGCAAAATAGACCAAAATCTCTAAATTGACCACAACATGAAAAAAGTGTCCTGCATTAAACAGTAACTTCATCATTTGGATCGTAGGCTCCTCATCTAACAATAACAGTGCTTTTTCATTATTGGTGGAGTGTTTTTTCCTGTAAAATTAACACAATCGCAGCAACAGCCTTTTTCAGTTTGGTGTGAAGATTTTTTAATATATTTAATTTTTTTGTTTAAATTTCAAATAAATAATTATTCATTAACTATTAGGCCTTTTTTTTCCTTGAGCCCCTTCCACCTAAAATGTCTGTGCACGTCCCTGACTTACAGTGCATTTATATTTAAAGCATTTCATGGTGCTAGGAACTCTTTAATACTGTACCTCTGAATGTCCTCTACCAGTGGCAGCAGGCTGCTGGGGTTACGGATCAGTTTATCCAAGAAGGTAACAACATCGGTGAATTTAGGCCGGTGACTCCTCTCCTTCTGCCAGCAGTGCAGCATAAGTTGGTGCAGGGCCACAGGGCAGCCCATCGGTGCAGGCAGCCGGTAGCCCTCTTCAATAGACAGAATCACCTGGAGAGACAGTCGAATGTGATAAAGGACGAAGTCTTAATGTGGAAGATGGCTACTTTATTAGAATTTTATTAGCTTGAAAATGGATCTACTCGGAAATCAAAATAGTGGTTTCTCTTTGATCTTGCAGACAAACACAATAAACCTACTGAATATAAAAACATATATAAAAATGTAGCATTGTTTGGCGTTATATAAATTTGCATGTAAGGTCTGAGGTTTTGGGGTTGGATTTACAAAGCTTTACAGTGCTACGAGTTGATCCTACTCAACGAATACGAACATTTATTTTCTATGAATAAAGACCTAAAATGAAGGTTAAGAACATTGTAAACAGTGACTTAACATAGTGTTTCACACAATTAAAATGTATAATATTCCTGTATTTCACATATAAATGCTAAGGAGATCTTATTTTTATGATCTGTTTCGTCTTTCATCTATGCATCTTTTATTTCCTATAACCTCCTCCTTGCATGTTTACTTTCCCGTGTAGTACAAATAAAGTTGAACTATGTCTTTTATACATGTGCCCAAACCTAATCTGTACTAACAATCAATTCCAACATGCAAGTGTAAATCCCTTTTTTATCTGAGCCAATAGCGTGTCCATGTAGTCTCTATACAGTTGATCTCCATATCATCTGTGAGTCTGCGCTACGGGAAAGTCGAGGTCCATACATGTATCTTCGTAGGGAGCATTGTTAAGGGGCTGACCAGGATGAGATAGTGTTTGGCTGGTTTTGCGGCTTGGCTGACCTTTTGCCTTGGAAAGCACTTCTAAGCAATTCCCAAACAGCACAAATCCTCCCCAAACCCTGGGACCTTAGTGAATGTGCGTGTGTGGGTGTCTGTGTATAAATGTGTGTATGAGTCTGTGTGTAAGGGGTTGAAGGGATTACGGTGGAGCTTTCACACTCAGCGGAGAGAGGGATGGATCTGCTTCCTCCATGGTCCCTCCAATCCCTGACCACAGCCCAGGGATCAGCAGGGTTGCTCAGCCACAGTGAATCCACAGCTTTAAACTCCCCCTCTATCCAAAGTCTTCTGAACCTCTGACCTTCACTGCTCTTTTCCTTTCCCTCTCACTCATCTTTTTCATCCTTTTGGTGACTCTCACCAGCATTTCTGTTCCTCCCCTGCTCTCCTTTAAAGAGGTAGGCTTTTAATGTGAGAAAACAGCCAGGGAGCAGGTTGAAGGGCAGCAATTTTAACACATATAATGGAAAATAAACAGAATGTACTCAGTGGAGCAGGACTTGAATTGAGAAGTCAATATTGAGGTGAGCTGCAGTGCTAGAGGTTTGAGAGCCAGACTTGTGAGGGGAATATTTGTGAAAACAACATGAACAAGTCTTCTTCATCCTCTCGGAAGAATCACTGAGATGCTGAAGGGAAAATCACTTAAAGGAATAGTTATATGGAATAGGAACAGCACTCAAAAGTTCAAACACCAGCACGCTCACATTACACTCAGTGAGTTAGCTAATGCAGCTGTGTCAACCACCTTAACCAGGAACAATTTCTTTATATTTCCAAAAGACAAAAAATGACAGCATAATAGCAACAGCTCTTAGAGGGCTATGCCTATACTCATAGAATCTGGAGTTACAATACGTAACTATCGTTTAAGATTGTGTCATAGCTCCAAATAAAGCCCATCCAGTGTTTTAGTCAGTACCTCCTAATGCGTCCCACATAATGATGTCCCAAAATGATTAGAATTGGATATATGGTAGCCAAGACTACCATTGAAGTTAAGGTCACTTCAATTCAAGGTCTTCAGTAAGATTTCTGGGACTTAACATTGTACAATTACACACGTATAATACAGATTGGATTTTTAAGGCTGATTCTGATATTTTTTAGACTTCATATTTTTTAAATGTCATTTAAAAAATGACTGTTTATAGGTAAAAAAACAATCTCAAAACAGTAAAGACAGCGGAAAAATTTACACAAATAACGCAAGCAGAAAATTTGCTTTGCCTTTTGTCTGAGCACACACATACAAATTCTGGGGAAATTTGGGATCTTTATCAAATGTGTTTGGTCAGAGATGTTTGGTACCAGATTTAGCTAGTAGCCACCAACTGCCCCTGTCCCTGGGCAGGTTAACATGGTTCATGATGACCCCAGCATTTCTAAAATCCTGGGCCACGTTCAGCAAAATGCAGCAACATGCTTTTATAAACTAAAAAAGGGGGTGCGTTGAACATCCTGTTGTGTGCGCGAGAGCTCCGCCTTTTTATTACCACGAGTTTACATGCACTTATCTGCTGATTGGGTATCACCTGGGAAACAGCCAATAAACGAGAAACACACCCACCAAACACCGTTTCACACCTTTCCGAGGAAACATGTCGTTCAACATGGAAACCATAACAACACGGTGCACACCGGTTTGAGATTGAACGTGCCCCTGGTTATGGTCCTGCCCATAGCATCCTATCACCAACAAGATAAACCATGATTACCAATACTATTAGCATAACTCATTGCTTTTAAGGAATTGACTGATATTTGTTTAACATAGTATCTCATGTACCAAGTATCTCAGGGACCAAAAAAAATAAAATAGAAAGCCAATAAACTAATTAAGATATCAGTCACCAAACTGATGCCTCCTCTCCTCTTCTGCTGCAGTAGCTCTACCACTTCTTTTCTGAAATCACTGAAAAGCTCCTTTGCGTCATGGTCCATTTCCTTCAATTCTGAATATAAGTGTCATGAATATGCAGTACATTGTGTTAAAGACTTACAAACTTGGTGGCAGAAGCTTTTCGGATTAAGTCAGTGAGGCTCAAGAGCTTTTTGATTGAGAGGAGAGAGTGAGTAGGATAATGAGGTAATCATGCAGTTGGTACTTAATCGTTCTTTTTTGTAACTCTAAAGAACATTATCCCGACAGGGTCACTTCTCATGTGACACAAATGCACTGTAAACAACCGTTGTGACTACAATACTCACATCCTGATTGGACATCTCCCAGTATGGCCGCTCCCCATATGACATCACTTCCCACATGACGATGCCATAACTCCACGCGTCGCTGGCAGAGGAGAACTTCCTGTAGGAGATGGCCTCAGGAGCAGTCCATCGGATGGGGATCTTACCACCCTGGTCACACACACACAAATAAAGTAAACACTCATGGATAGACTCAGATTGTAAAAATGTTTATTATGTACAGCATCTAGTAAATCATTCAAAGTATACCTCAGCATCTCAGTACCCTCAACCCTGCCTCACCTCTCTCCTCTCTCGCCATCCCCTCACCTCACCTCACCTCACCTCACCCTTCTGTGGATTTCAACCACAGTGTTGTGGAGCAGAAAGTTAAACTTGGAACCGTAAACACAGCATTTCCTTCACACAATAACCTCAATACAAACCAGGAAATGGAGGTCACTGTGGGCTCAGACAGATTTACAGAACAGCGTCATTTCAGTTTTTGAAATTTAGCTTTTGCTATCTAAGTCAACTCCATCTGTCGCTGGCCTCAGGAGAGAAGGCAAAAAAATTACATTTCAGCAGCCTTATCAAGTAGGAGTAGTCGATACATCAGTTTGCTGATATCTCAAGCCACACTGACAGTATCAGTCTGTAAATACAAATTCAAGTGTCCCAAATTCCAAATGCATTTCAATACTGATAAAACTTATATTTGTTTGGAAATGGTGAACTTGCTTTGGAGATTAAAAATGATAAGCTACAATAATAGCAGGTAACTTTTTTTTTTTTTTTTTTTTTTATATGAAGTGATACAGGGAGGATTAGCCACAGAACAGCTGGTAGGCAGTGTCTTGTAAGCTCTCAGTACATGTCTGTAAATTGAGTTGCTGGGTCTCTGTGCCTTTCGTAGTTCAAGACTTCAAACTTCTAATGAGGTTCTCTTACAAAGCCAGGAGCAGAACAAGATACGGCAGCCAACTGTTATCCGTGTTATTACTGTTGGTGTCGGTGCTGTCACAGCTGACACAATGTATTATTATGTTTTAAATCAATGTATTTTTCTGATATCCCATCAGCATGATGGCTTATTGTAAATCACACTGTTACTATGGTTGGAGACACAGAGCTAGATAGTTTGTTGGAACAAGGAGAGATGATCTAACAAGCACTACACTGATTACGTCTTTATCTCTGCTGTATCTCTGAAGACAGCAGATTGTATCTTGAAGGAAATCATTTCTGGCTTTAGAAAACCCCTTCAGATGCCTTTTTCAAGTGACTGAATTTCCAACAGTATAGCGAATATAAGTGTTCATTCCCAGAGATGTTTAGTGCTGTCACTATTTGTATCTGTGTTTGTATATTTGTAGAGCTAAAAAATGCAAAGCTTGCCTCCAAGAAAAGGAAGACAACAGTTGTCTTTGTTGGACTAGAGCAATATTTCAATCAGAGGCTTTTTAATGCAAATACTGAATACATTTAGCCAAATATTGTATTTGGGTTTTGCCACATGCCTGCCTCCTACCCCTGAATCTCCAATCAAAAGTTGTTCAGATAAGGTCTGAGCAGAGAAAATGGACTTGAGTCAATATGTCACTGTTATGCGAAGGGCTTTGGAGGCCAGTGCCAAACTGCCGATACAAAATTGTAATATATGACCATTTCATTACATATAACGCAGCATTTTCAGTTTGTCCCATAAACTACATCATTGTAAGGGTTAAAAAAAACAAAGCTATGTAACTATTTACCAACACATCCTCGTACCTAATCGACACTGAAGGTTGATTTTTAAAGACTCCCAAAACGACACATGCAACTGTTTTGTTTACTGCTGCATGGTGGCAGTTTAATCATGTGACCGTAATCCTGTGACCGTTCTATTTAACCTAATAGTTTATAGCTAATAGGCTCAGTTTGTACTAAACGTTGTGAAATGGAACTAGTTAGGTTGAGGCACCAAAATACATTTAGGGTTAGTAAAACATCAGGGATTGGCTTAAAATGAGGTGACGTAACGTGACATCATGGACGTCCTTGCATCACAGACTAAAACTCGGTTAACTTTAAAAAGACAGTTCAGTTGTTGTTTCACACAGGACCTGAACCACAGTCTTCCGAGTGAAAGTCCTGTGTTTAGTTGACCCATCCAACACCCCAACCTACCTATCCTTATACGGAATTTGGCACTTTATACTTTGTCACCTCACTTCCACAGTTGCTCTGGCGATAATTACCACAGCCATGAGAGGCTGCCGCTTAACAAAAAATGTAATTGTGGATCATTATGAGCTGCCTGCAAAATCGACCCATACGGTCGTTTTTTTGGGTGCAGACTAGTCTCGCATTGCCAGACCTTCCTCCACAGCGCTGCGGAGGAGGGTCTGGCTAGTCCACACAGCATTCCGGGATGGGAGAAAAATGTGCTCTGGTTTATTGGCATTTCTTTAAACCAATCAAAATCGTCTACAGCGGCACTAAGCGCCGGATGGAGCAACGTTGCCTCTGCAAAATAGCCTCGGGAACTTTTTTTGGTGGAACATGTGTACGTTCAAAGGTTGTTTTAGTTTTGCAAATAAAACTTTCGGCGGCACCTGAACAATTACGGAAATGAAACGTTGTTGATATAGACTAGGTGCGGACGGACTGCTATTTAAGTGAAGTTTTCAATGAAACTAATGGCATTATTATTATTTCCTAGAACAGGATCAACTCATCTTTGTTAAAAGCTGTCATATATTAGTAACATCTGCTTGGTTTTAGAGGGATGTGTCAGGTGTGTACCGTTGTGGTGTAAGCAGCTTCCGGGTCGTCCTCCAGGACTCGGGACAGGCCGAAGTCTGACACTTTACACACCAGGTTGCTGTTGACCAGGATGTTTCGAGCTGCCAGGTCGCGGTGAACGTAGCCCATGTCTGACAGATACTTCATGCCTGAGGCGATGCCACGCAGCATGCCAACCAACTGGATGACAGTGAAGTGACCGTCATGTTGCTGACAGGGAGAGCAGGATACAGAGAGAAATGAGGAGCCATTGAAAAAAAATAGAGAGAGCGCAGACGAGAGAGAAAAGCAGGGTTGATAGCAAACACATAAAGACAAAGAAATGACATAATGGTATGTATGGAGCAACATAGTGAAATACTTCAGTGATTTTTGTAGAAGATAAAAAAATTTCAGAATTATGCTGGCAGTTTATTGACAATATATTCACATTTCAGCTTCTTGAAAGGCAAAACAGAGACAATGTTAAACTGCCTGTCTTTCTTAAAATTCTTAAAAATACTTTACTATGCTTGGTCCCCAGCTGAGCACAATATCCTTAAATAACCTATGACCAAGGGTGATCTTGCTATCCTGCGTGCAACAAAGACATGCAAAGGTAGTGTTGCTTTTACAGACTGAGACAAATGCGTTAAGGCTTTCTTTTCTAAAACTATATATATATCTCAGCATTTTTTTTCAGGAAAGAGACATAATCATACTCAAGTTCTCTGATCACCTCAAAACTCACCCTCAGAAAGGAGTCCAGCGATCCATTTTCCACATACTCCACCACAATCATTACAGGCCTGCCTGCAAACACACAAACACAACACACTCCTTATTTCTCCAAAGATGCTTTCTTTGCTAAAGAAAAGTGGATGGTGAAAGACAAGACAGAAGAAATGTGACAGGTGAATGTAATGACACCTGAGCCACTTTCATGTGCTTTGAGCTACAGTTAAAAGCTCATAAGCTACTAAGTGGATCTTTGTCTGTGCTTAGATTTTCTTGCAGGTTTATATAAATATCGAGATTGATATCTTTTGATTAAAGATGCTCTTAGGCCGTGTTTTGTGTTAAAATTCAATATATATATATATATATATATATATATATATATATATATATATATATATATATATATATATATATATATATATATATACACATACACTGTATATATTTAAATTTGACCATTAAAAATTACACCATTATTTGTCGATGAAACCTTTAAATGAAACCACCACTTGGTAATATTACTAATTATTATAAACACTTAAACAACTGGTGATATTGAAACAATGATTGCATGTGTGGACAATCTAATAATGGCACTTAAATAAACTCAGTTGAAGGGCTTTTTTAAAACCACCAGTGTAGAACTGCAATTATATCATCATATTAGATGTGCATGATGCTGAAAGAATCTGAGGTGATTTTTGGCAACTAATAGGCAAACCCTCAATTTTCAAATGTCTTTGCATCTATTATCATCTATAACGTAAGCATCTAAAGTTGCAGATATCACGGTACAACATGGAGCAAAGACTGGTCAGCATGATAAATTATTGAATAAAGGCCATCAAACTATTAGTCAAGGGGCACTGGTCCCAAATGATCCTCTGATAAAGCACAAGGTAATGTTCTAAGTCATGTAGGTGACACATTGGAATCACATTGGAATTCTTGTGTGTGCGTGTGTGTGTGTAACTGCCAGTCTGAGACAAAGAAGGACAATGAGAAGGCTTGGGAAACACACACACCATCAGCAGATGACACTCAATTCATAAAACTTCCAAACATGACCTGCTCAGTATTCAGTCCATGGTGTGAAACAGTTAGGAACAGGTGCAAGCACAGTCTCTCTTTCCAAATGTTATTGTTTCCCCACAGAGGACTCCTACAGTGTTACAGTGACTGGTTTACAGCTGGGAGGCTGGTTGTCCAGGCCGGTGTGCCAGTGAGCTGTACTGTAAAACATTCTGAACTGCTGGAAAAGGAAATAAAAGTGTTACTGTAGTGAAGTAACACCATGGTACCACACTCCAGATTCAAGATAGCTTCTTTGCTCACATGGGAATGGGAAAAAAAATCACATGGTGGAGGATCGAGTATCACTTTAATTTATTATGTTAATGCAAAGATTGGTAAAATTATTCATTTAAAGACATCTGAATGTCTTTACAGGATACGGGATGTTTTCTGTAGCCTATCATAAGGGCACAATGCTTAATAGCAGTGTAACTTTATAGAGTAAAGGCATTCGATCCAAATTTCAGACACACTGACATATTACACAGCTTGTGACATGTCACAACATGTCTAAATGACATCTGTCACCACCGCTTCACCCTAAAAACATTTTTTTCAATAATTGCTGAGACAGACAGGCAATAACAACCACAATGTTAGTGGTGTGCGGCCAAAAACTAATTTTATTCATCAGCCTCTCATAGTCCTTCCTTTTCCAGAATAACCAGGACAGTTTGAACCTCAAGATTAATGTGAATATTTGCATTTAAGATTTATGGAATATATATATATATATATATATATATATATGAGGGTGAGTTTTGAGGTGATCAGAGAACTTGAGTATGATTATGTCTCTTTCCTGAAAAAAAATGCTGAGATATATATATATATATATATATATATATATATAGACATGTAGACTTTGTTTTACAACATGCATTATCATCACAAATCTTAAAAATGTGTCAAATATGACAGCTCATTACAGAACAGTAACAGAACTAACCAGTATAATATGTGAGGCTTTTGGTGAAACTGACAGCAACTATGGGGAGCCCACTCAAATCAAACCATGTCCCTAGTTGTTGTGACTTCATGGGATTAGAATGTGAATAGCTGACTAAAACATAACAAATAAATTACACAGACAACTATTTAGTGAGCCTTGATAACCTCATTTCCCATTGGAGACACACCCACACTTTGATGCTCACATGTCAATTGGATCGCAATTATAACACATTAGGGGCAAGCATGATAGCACATTTTGCTTATAAGGACCAGGGCTATTGATGTGTTGATTGACAGTGAGATTGACCAGATCGGTTCATGATCAATCCTCACTTTATTAGTGACTGAGACTCTGGCGTTCTGGGGAGGGAGTTAACATCTCATTAGAGAGACAGGAGACAGCAGGTGAGACTGCTGGCAGCAATACGATTATTTTGCACTTAAAAACAAACAACATACCACACAACATCAGATTTATGCTTCAGTAAAACAGTATATATATATATATATTTTTTTTTTTTTATTATTTTTTTTTACTAGAGGGAGGCTTTAACAATGACAACTAAATTGTTGGTTCGGCAAAATGCATCTTGGGTTACCTTCTCAAAACCACTTTTAAAAAAATTTGCAATGGGAAGCATCTGGGACTATCCAAAATGCAACATAATAATAAAAAAAAATGATGCAAGCCATTTAAGCCAGTCATGACAATGGACTCATCTCCTACTGCACCTTCCACCTCCACAACAAAGGCTGAACAGGCACAGGTGATTGTTATGGTTCTTCATAAATGTGTTTTTATTTTTATTGGAAGGGACTTATTGAATATTTTATATTGCACTTTTACATTTTGTGTTAAGGAACAAAACTGATGAACTATCGTGTACTGTGGCATACACCTGTGGAAAAATGGAGAACTACTGACTCTGTTAACATTCACTGTTAAACAGCTTAAATTCGTTTAACATTTTAAATAATCAAAGCTAAACCAAGCATAGCATCAACAAGGGAATGTTGAACCTCAGCCCACATTCCTGTCACCAGAGAAAAGAAGGCACGGTGGGTATATGGATGGATGGATGGATGAGCAGACTTACTTTAGACCAAATAGGCACAGGATGTTTCTTTTTGTTTAACTGCCACATTTATCATCATACCCTTAAATTTGCAGATACTTTCCCCCCCAACACCAATCCAGGAGGGATAGACAGGAAATGATTTGATCAAGCTTGGCTTTCCTGAGCTAATTAGTAATGCCTGGAAACAATATATATAGTTATGCAGCGCCTGAACAAAAACAAACGCACCTGTTTACCAGAGTCAAAATGTGTCACCTGTTATTTTCGAGCAGGTATAGCAGTCAGTCACAGCACAATACTCTCTGTAATTAGTCTCTGAAGAACAACAACAGATGTAGGGAGCGAAAGATGGAGAAAGTGAGTGAAAGGGATGCTCAGAATGAATGTCTCTCTCTGTGTGTGTGTGTGTGTGTGTGTGTGTGTGTGTGTGCGTTGTGTATGTGCAATGCATGCACCATCAGTTAGACAGAAATGGGAAAAGGTTTGCTCTGATAACTTACTCTCTTATAAACGCAGATGACTAAGAACTAATGTCAGAGATTCATGTAAGTCAAAAGTGGAGATTCAATCAATTTTACTGAATATTTCATGCTGTACACATTTCAAAGTGCCTTAAAACACACCTAGATACAAGGTGCCAACCTGCTCATCAGAAGCAGTTAAGGTTAAGGTTAAGGTGACTTGCTCAAGGAAACTTCAACACTCTCTCTGGAGGAGCCGGGAATCGAATCAGGAACCTTCAGATTACTAGACAAACGCCGACAGCCAGTCAGTGCTGTTGACCTCTGATGTGATGAAAAGTTCTTTCCGAGCCACAGTGACTCAAAATGTTTTTATCCTTTTATCATCAGATGTCTTACCAGAAAATCATCTTAGTGTTGTGTGGGGGGATTTTTTTTTCAGTCAATAACTTCAGAGATGGTCGACTATAAAAACTAGAGTTTAAACCATCAGTGCAAAGCATTAGTAATCAGCAGTTTTAATGTAATGATGGCATGTATCGGCCTTTAAAGACTCTTATCAGCTGAATTCCTTGTCAGCAGGGTCAGAGCTGAGGAGTGTCCTCTATCTACAATCAGGGAAGGGGGAGGGGGTTGAAAGTCTTCAGGGGACACATTTATATTCACAGCGATGTCTCAGTTTATACAACCCCTGTAAAAACAACCATATGTTGCGCTGTGTGAACCCCGTAAAACAGAGCTCGTTAACAACACACACACACACACACACACACACACACACACACACACACACACACACACACACACACGAGCACTATGGGAGAGGGTAATGCATACTCTACACCAGTGGTTTTCAAAGTGGGGTCCGGGGACCCCCAGGGGTCCTTGAAGGGGTTCGAGGGGGTCCCCAAAAAAAAGGAGAATCATTTATTTTCACTATAATTTCATCCATAAGTAACACAATGACAGATTGTATGACTACTTTGCTCATGGGTTTCACTCACTTTCTGTAATAAAATAATAATATATAATAAAAATTCAGGTAGGGGACCCTGGGACAAAGTCTTATCACATGGGGGTCCGTGGTCTAATTTGTGTCAGTTTCGGGGTCCTTGATGTAAAAACGTTTGAGAACCACTGCTCTACACAAGGCACAAACCCGAAACAAAACTATGTGTATAAACAGAACAGAGTCAGCTCACTAATCTTGTAAAATACTAAGAAAAAAAATGCAACCTTAAAAAGTGTTTTTACTGCAATTTACCATTCAAACAACAAAATACATGAATTTATCCATCAGACTGTGGTAAACAGGGTGATGGGTAAAGAGATAGCAATTTCAAATGCGCTTGTTACATTTTATTTTGCTTTTAAAGCGAAGCGCTTATAATGCGAGTGCAGCATCTTGTTCACCCCCAGACAACAAAACTGGATGGAGTATCTTTTTTTAATAGAAGTGCAAATGTTTATATGACACATTTGTTCTTCTTATGTTTGTCTCTGTGAGTTACTGGGATTCTACATGGGAAAATGCACCACATATATGACAAGAATTTAAGTGAGAAGTAGTAGAGTGGTTTTGGATCGGCCAACTACCAGTGTAGTTGTTGTATCCACCACATCAAACTAATTCATGTTTAAGCGTAGCTGTGACTAGATGGAAATGTGAGGGAGTGACTCATGGTTGTCCCTCATGTTTATAACCACATTGCAACTGAAAATATATGTATTTAGCTCTCCTAAAAAAATACATTTAAAAATAAGAGTCTGACTGACAAGATAGTTCAAAATGGCTTGGTTTCATCAGTGGTATCAGGACTTTTACTGAATACAAATTAGTGCCGCAGGAAATGTATTGGCAACATGGATGTATTCTGATCACATTTCCAAAATTATTTAAATGGAATCTCCAATAATCCTACTTACTTTTGGTGACCACGCCCTCTAGTCTGATGATGTTGGGGTGGTCAAACTGGCCCATGATTGATGCCTCGCGCAGGAAGTCCCGCCTCTGACGCTCCACATAGCCGCCCTTCAGCGTCTTTATTGCCACGGCAATCTCCTTCTTCCCTGGAGTTCTCAGGCGGCCGCTGCACACCTCGCCAAACTCACCTAAAGTGCACACACGCAAACACACACACACACACACACACACACACACACACACACACACACACACACACACACACACACACACACACACACACACACACACACACGAGTCTATTACCATCACACACCTTCAGCAGGCAGCACGGTCTGCCACTTGGGGGCACTGTTGCAGTTCCCATCCAAACTCCAGCATTTTTGCCTCTTCTCTGATTAGTTCAACTTCATGAAATTCTCTATTTCACCTACTTAAAAAGCCTTGAATCTATTCTCATACTTTCTTTTGTTCTCTAAACCGGTTAAGCTTTAATAATCCTACAGTCTGCACAGAGAAAATGACAGTAAGACATTGGGAAATGGAAAGAAAGGCATCCACTTTAGTGTGTATAATGGAGTAGAGAGGGTTCACAGCAATTATATGTGTGGAATGAAAATAGATCATCTCCTATGGCACATTTAAAGCCATTGTTATTCTTACCAACATGAAATGATCCTCTTCCGCCCACATGGCGAAAGGTAGACCCACAAGTGGATGAGTGTATAACTGTGTGTGCAGGCCTGTGTGTGTGTATACCGGCTCCGATCACCCTCTCGATGCGGATCCTGGAGGGGTCGATCTCCTTGGTGAACTCATGGATGGCCTGCGTGGGGTCTTCATATGTGTCAGGGTCCACATAGGTCTTTATTCCCGGAAAGGGGCCTGTGGGGACAGAGGGAAAGAAACAGAGACATTGAGAGTGTGTTTTTAATATCTTCACCAGGCTGGAAGGTACAATTAGCAAAACCTAGCCGGACCATTTTAGACAATTCTTTAAGACTCAAAATTAAAAGAAATGTATTGACAAAAAGACTGCTATTGCTTTTACAGCCACTAATGCTATTGTGTAGCTACAAATATTACCCAACCATGGGCACATCTGCAGTTACCAGGAGGGATGTGGAAGGATTGTGGTATCTGACATCACGTGCAAAACATACTTAAAGTGCCCATATTATGAAAAAAAAAATCACTTTTTCTGGGATTTGGGGTGTTATTTTGTGTCTCTGGTGCTTCCACAAGCATACAAACTTGGAAAAAAACAAACATCCATGCTGTTTTGAGTGAGATACGGGTTTCTGAATGTATCCTGCCTTCAGTCTCCAGGTGAGCTGGTCAAAATCAGCAGGGCCGTCTATATCATCAGCCGAAACATTTGGTGTGTGCTAACCACTTTAGCTAATACCACATCAGCTAGCTGTTTCTCCAACTTCGGTCAGTACAAGGCAGGATTAGCTGGGAGACTTCTTCTAAACGAGGGCGCACTTCCAACTTTGCATTGAATACCTGCAGACGAGGGACATGTAGGTAGTTCTATACAATTTATTTTGTAGATTAGGGTGAACGTGTGTGTGTTGTAGCAGTGTTTTGCCATTGAGAACAAGGTGGCTAACTGTATACAGTAGTAAAGGAAAAAGTAGTTTTTTTTCCGAATCACAATGTTAAATATGTGTTTAAAACTGTTACTGTTTCACAACTTGCACCAGTGGAGAAAATAAGCTTCCATTGTAATTGAGAATGTAGTTTAGATGTATGGGAATGTCATTTTGGGCTTTTTTATTTATTTATAGGACAGCTGAAGATATGAAAGGGGAGAGAGAGGGGGAATGACACGCAGCAAAGGGCATTGCACTGCATTGAGGAGTAAACCTCTACATATGGGTGCGCGCTCTACCAGGTGAGCTACCCAGACGCCCAGAATGTCATTTTTTAAGGGAGTGGGGGTTGCACTCTGAGACTTACACACACATGCACACATACTGTATACTAAACACACACACACACACACACACACACACACACACACACACACACACACAGCTTGTTTCTCCTGTCTTTTGCTGAGAAGCAGCAGGGCAGCACATCTTTTAACCCGGGCAAGGTTTTAGCCCCTGCTGTAAGCAAGCGTCCACCCTGTTGAAGTGTCCTTGAGCAAGTCAGTGACTCTTTACAGGCTGCTGCTTTTCTGCCTCTGACCCTGACCTCCCAGTGGAGGTGGGGGTAGACAAAAGCTGCATTTCTCCTTCAGGAATCGATACAGTGTTACAAAACAAAAATCTGTTGTCTCTGATGCATGAACCGACACCAGCCAAACCCCGAAGGCCCTGTTCTCCTCTCAAAGCGTGTGCTCAACACAACACCCAGGGTTGAGACCTGAGACAAGACCCAGGAGTGACAGGGTTTTGAACACACATCAGGCGTGTATAAGGTGTGTGTTTCAATCTTGAATATCAGCGAACTATGTGGCAGCTTGTTAGCCACCTTCCAAAAACTAATTTAATGTATGTTTCTTCTCTTACCTTTGGCTATCTGTTCTGGCTTTCTCGCCTTAATCCAACTGTCCTCTTAAAACAAAAAAAAGTCTTATTTCTGTTCGTCCTCTCATCTCTTCTACCTTTAACCTGGTTGCCCTTCCTACCCTCGCTTCTTACACCTTTCTGTTTCTTCTCCAGCAATCTTCCCTCGTCTCGCCCCAATCTTCGTCTTTACACTCACTTTCAAATACCTGTCTATTTTTTCACTTTACAGCTCTCATTTAAATTTGTTTTTTCTCATGTTGGGAATGAAAAGTTGGGATCTTAAAAGACAAAAAACAAAGGCAAAAGAGACAGAAAGGTACAGGAGTGCAGAAGCAGACAGCTCAGGGATACAGCTACAAACAGATTAATCAAAAAAGAAAAGAAAAAAAAGCTCATGTAGAACATCAGATGAAACTTGAGGGGAGGGGAGGAGGAGTGCTGGATAGGAAGGAGAGGAGAGAGACAGAAAGATGAAGGAGCATGGTGGTTTAAAGCATTTTGCTGTGTTGACTTGTCTGACGTCTTAATCCCTGAATCTATCGTATATGTACCACATTTGCTACTTCTTTTCTTGCTAGCATTTGTAACAATAGCAAGTCAATGTTTTTGCATTTTGTACAAGCTTTGTGGAAAATTGAAATATGCATAGTCACAGAAACACATGGTAAATGATCCATACAGCAGTACGCTGTGCATGTTGAATGCAAATAGAAGAGTATGTGGCTATAGCTGCTAACTCTTTTTCTTCTCTGCCTACTGGCAAAGACAACACAACATAAAACCTGTCACTTAATCACCAAATGGTTGGACGTTCTGACTAAAGTAATTTACATCACCAACATTATGTAATGTGCCAAACAGATTTTACATTTAATTAAAAATATAAAACTTAGACCATGCAGACTTCGCCCTACCATCATTACCATAAATATGGAAATTAATTCTTGACTTAATCTTTTTGTTATATGAAATTGTGAAAGATGAGCTGTCACATTGAGAGAACAGTATCAAAAACAACAAAGAAAAGAGGTAGACTGATTGACTTACCATGTCCATTCTGATAATTGGTCCTTTTCTCCTCTGAAGTCATCTTGGCCTTAAAATACCACTGACACCTGGAAAACACATTGATGGATAGAGTTATTGGGTTTTTCCTCAAATGTGCAATAATATTAGCCTAGAAATCTAGACGCACCCTAGCAGCAGCAAATGTAATTTGCAGACAGGGGGTCTAGCAACTCTCTGTTGGCTTGCGAGCTGGAAAAACCAAATTCTGGTCAGGCCAATCACATCGTGTATAGAGTCGGTGGGCGGGCTTAACATAAGGACGGCAGAGTTGCGACGGTTCCGCATCAATTCCCTGCTACTAAAAGACAAAGAAGATGGCTGCTGCTGCTGGCGAACAGTGGTCTTTGGAATCGGCTTTAGCCGTGACTCTGGAAGACTTGGAGTTAAGCACTGAAATCATTCTTAAAAAAGGAAGACGTGTTCGGATTTTTGCCGACCGGATACGGCAAAAGTTTAATCTATCACATAGCGTTGCTCTGGTTGGCTATGAGTGCAGAGGGAATTTGAAAGACAACCGTTTATCCTGCCCCTCGGATTGAGCCCTGCCAATGTTGAGTTCCCAGACCCAACATCTTGATGTGGGTCTGGCTTGACAGGCTACATAATATTACTTCATAGTGGAACTAACTATCCAGGAACTATACATAGGGAGGGCCCTCGAGAAGCGTGGAATTGGAATTGGAAAATAAAATATCTTTTCAAAACATTTATTAACTAATTTTCTGCAGAAAGAGACTCATCATGTCAACTCCTGAGTAATTAACACAACCACTATCCAGTTACGTAACACACTTGCTGTCCTAAATTCCAACCTCTTGTATTAACAGCGTGACATGGCAATAATAATAACGTGCTGTGTGTAAGGTTTTTAACAGGAGAGGCAGGTTAAATACAGACCCCAGTTTGTGTGTGTTGTGTGCTCACTGCTCATGTGTATGTGTGTTTTAACTAAGTTCTTGCAAAAGAGACACAGAATCATTTTAAGAAATAGTGGCACCTTTACATGAGCAGTTATATGTGAAAAAATACAACAAACAAAATGCGAGGGTGAGATAGAACAAACCATCAAACTCAACACACTACTATAGAAGGGAAAAACACTTGCATCAACTGATGCAAAAACTCACTCGTTGTCATCCTTAGTGTGTGTGTGTGTGTGTGTGTGTGTGTGTGTGTGTGTGTGTGTGTGTGTGTGTGTGTGTGTGTGAGAGAGAGAGTTTATCTGGGCACTGAGACACCGAGAGCCAGCCAACGACTGATAAAAAGCTGCTGCCAAGAAAGTCTGAAAAGCTGAGAGATTAGATGACAGCATCTGCAAAAGACCAGGGAAGAATTTATCCAAATAGATGCTTGGATGTTACTCCCAAATAAAAAGTACCCTGTCAGAATCACACATAGAACCAGAATAGTCTTCATGGCAAAGTACAGCTCAAACACATTACTGTCTGATCAAAATAGTCAAAAAGTACACCATCTGTTGAGTGTTGCATACATAATGTAATAAATAGCACAAAGAAAAAAACAGTACAAGTATTGTCAGAAGATTTTTTGCATTTAATACATTTCTGAAATCTCTTCTGGTGACATTTCAAAAACATCTAATAACTCTTTTTCTACAGATAGAGGCTCATCATGTCAAGCCATGTCATTGTTTATTAATTACTGTAACTATTTAATTTAAAGATTTTTTTGTGTGTGGCATTTTCAGCTTAGACTTGAAAGGGGAAAGAGAGGGTGAATGACATGCAGCGTCTAGGACTGAGCCTCATATGGGCACGCACTCTGCCAGGTGAGCTACCCAGGCGCCCCGTGTAACTATTTAATTTAATTATTATTAAATGCATAGCCTACTTTGCACCAATACTGAGCACATCTGATCAAACTTTGTTTTACCCTTTCGACCCATGACTACTAACTACTAACAGCTCACATAGTGTTATAGTTAAACATAGATAAATGCAGACACACAGCAGGACCTAAAATACCAACAAGCCCTCATGCCTAAATGACAAAATAGTTTGCCTAATGGCCTGTTTGACCATTCTAAAAGTGAGAGCTTTTCTGATTCTGATCTATGTTTAAGGTTTAGCTAAGTTTAGGCAACTAAAATGATTTGTTTTATAGTGAAAGGACATAGTCATGTTTACAGTTAGGAACACATCACTGTCATGGTTGAAAGAAACTATGTATTTGTGGATCCAACCATCCACAAGCTACTGCTTTTAACAACATCACTTAAAGAGGACATTAATTACTCGTATGTATATAGTGTAAACATAGGTCAGTGTTTGAACCAATAAATAACGCTGTCATTTTTCTGCAGAGGACACACTCTCAAATACAGTGTAAAGGGACTATAAACTGCATATTAGCCATATTGTAATTTTACAGGCCGTAGTTTGTGGTATTGTAATACATAGTTTTGAGGAAGTTACATCTTCAGTGTCACATTGTGGTTGCAGCAGCTGTAGTAAAATGTCTGTTACTCTCCAGTGAACCATATAGAAGATAAGAGTTGCATTCAATTGTCATGTCAGAGCAAATCACATGTTATGACCCTCAGATCTACTTTCATGATAATTCTAAAAAACATTTCCTTCTCTGCAGTCACACCTGTGTGATTCTGCTACTACACAATTAATTTGGGTCCATTAGCAGACCATTATATTTCCAAAAATGTAAACCATCAAGCTCCAACTACAAAATTTCAGTTATTAAAGCAGCAACTACAACATAATTTAGACCTTTGGTCTGCCATTTTCACAGTTTTCATTCCTGAAATGGCTTTTCATTTTTTTTTTTTTCATTTATTTATAAATTATTATATTATATATTATATTTATAACCTTTAGGCCACCACTGTGAACATCATTATGAACAGTCAGGCACAACTTTCAAATTGATCTGCAGGTTTTTCACAGTTACACAAGGACTAACAGTAAGCTACAACTAAAGGTCTTAAATAATACAATGGTAGTGAATTACTGTATCAGAGGCTCTAAACCTCAACAACATTTATGATTATTTAGATAAATATATAGAAACTATCTGCCTGTCACTTATGGTTAGAGGTTTAAGTCAAACCTCTGGCCTGGTGTTCAATCAATGGCTTTTGGTTATTCAAACATGGTTGACCGTTACCTATACGTTCAGTAATGGCTTTACACATGACAAGACTGTTACAAAATGGACCTGCAACGCTTACAGAATATTTGGTACCTGGTGTGCGAGAGGTAGAGATGGTATGGCTGGAGAAGAGCAGTGAGATGGAAAATAATTATATGAAGGAAGAAAGGTGCTCTGAGTTCTCTCACAGGCTTTGTCGCTGACGAATTTTAAAACCTATTTTGCAGTAGGGGGCTTAATTAATGACCGTGAGCATGAGGGACACTCGCTCCCACTTCTCACTTGTGGATCCCCACTTTTTCTCATATTTCATCATTTATTAGCTAGAATATAGAATTCCGCTGACTGTTTCACAAAGTCCCACAGCACCCGAGTATACATGAAAATGACAACACTTGAGGTTGAGACTGAATTTCTATTTGCTCACATGCTGTATGTGTAAGTGTTTTTTTCTGATAAGGTTGTCAGCAGTTGGTAGGGATAAAAGCTGAACATTTTTGGAAACCTGGCATTTTTTTTCTCCCTTGCAATGAAAAACAAAAAACAAACATACAAACAAATAAATGAATCAAAATATTTTTTTAGACTGATCTGACATGTAAAAGTGGCTCATTCACAGTATTCTGTGGTATATTAAACTGGTTTTCTGTGCATAAGAGATATTAGAGTGCTCTTAAGAAGGTAAGACAGGATATGCTTTTAATATCTCTATGTATTTACCCTTGTGCTTCTGTGGTCCGTCTCTTATTGTGGCGACATTTCATTCAGAATTTAGCTGCGCTGGACGTGTTACAGAATATTATCAGGTCTTACCTAGACAGATTGCCATCGTGTTTCATTTCTGGGTGTTTATTCAAATAAGACAAAAAACATGTACAATTTCCAGATATAGATAAGGATTGCTATAAAATCCATAGCAATCCATATCTGCTCAGAAAGAGTAATTTTATAGAACAGTATTGGAAACAAGTAAAGGGAAATTTACCACAAATTACAAATGTGTTGTTATACATGTAATATTTATTCACATTTGAACTCTCATGAAAATATTTCCTTAAGAGGTTTGCTGAAGATGGCTCACTTGACCGTAATTGCATGAATAGATGTGTAACAAAACTCAAACGACGGCTCACTTAAGTGATTCAATGCATGAAGTACAGTTTTAGCAAGCTACCCAGATCTTTTTCCTCAGGAGGTGGAGGAGACCAACACAGAGCTACAATTAAAAAAGAATACTGGACTTACATTTGCTAGCTGGGCAGAAACACTATACTTGAACTAAATGATAATGTTGGTTGTTTTTGTCCACCTGATGACTATAAAATCCAGTGTTCACTCTCCTTTCAGCTCTGTTTTGGTCTCCACCAACTCATAAGAGAAATATCTCCAGTGTAGTTTTTCATATCTTCTCTTCGTGTTTGATTGATTTGCATTGCCTGACTTTGATCAGCATCCACATGAATTGTGCAGGAGATTTAGGATTTTCTTAAAGAATAAATTCCCTCTGTTTAAAATGTGATGTGAAGCAACGGTGCTGCTTCAGTAACTGTTCTAATCAACAAAAACAACATCCAACAAACAGTGGTAGAGAGTATTGTATTGCCTAATAACGTGGCTCAATGATGCTAAAATGCAGGATACAATTAAATAAATTAGGAGTGAAAATGCCCACAATGTACTAGTGGAGAAAGTGTGTGTAAGCGCTTGCTTGTATGAATGTGTGTGGGTTCATGTGATCACATGTGAGCCTCCTCCTCTTTGAAGACTTAACATAGTCCGGGTTGCCAGATTAAAGCAGGTGTCAGAGGGCTACGAGCCACAGGTTGCCAGATTGGGCTTGGACTAAGTGAAGTCTGTGGTATCCTGGACACTGATAGACAGAGCAGATAACATGGCGGGTAACAGTGGCAGAGAGGACAAGAAGGGGATTTGGAAAGCTACTGTTGACCTCTGCTGATGGGGTCAAGCTGTTCATTAAAGAAATGGTGGCATGTGCCTTTATCAGTCTTTTCCAGTCCTATCCTCTGATCCCCTTTATCCGCCTATCCCTGTCTCATTGGCTTTCATGTTGAAAAGAGGCTGCACATCCAGACACAGACACACACAAAGACAGTTATCACACACAAAAGCTTCTGCCACTGCTCTCTGGGCTGTTAAGCATAGTTACAGTACATATTCACAAGCACTTTACACACCCACACATACACCTCAGTAAAACAACCTTGCCAAGAGCCCTAATCAAAGCATCAGTGTAATTCAAGCCACTCCTCTCCTGCCCTAACATCCCTCACAGTCACCTCGCCATGGCACATCGCTTTGCTGCTACAGAGGGCACAGAAAGGAAGGATGAAAGAAAATATGTATAAAATGAGAGAAAAAAAGTTGCAGAGATTGACAGACAACTCAAGGATAAAGAGTACACGTGCAGTAAAAGTCTTCAGCTAGGCTACGTATGTGCAGTCGTGCCACCTTTGCTCTAGTAAAAGTACTCACTCTTTAAATTTAGCACAAGTAGATGCAAACTAGATGAAACTCTCGGAAGCATTTTATGGCGACAACGTGTTACAACTCCCCGTTAAGTAGCTCCTCTTATATCCTCACTTGTCTTGTACAACCTTCCGTCTATGAGAGCTGTGTGGCTGAAAGCTCTCATCTTTCTCAGGCAGCTCAAATACATTTGGTGCTTTTTTTAAACTAAAAGAGAGTGAAAGTCCCTCCTACACAGGGCAGAAGGATCGCAGATATGACAGATCATGATGAAGTCAAAAAACACTCCCACTACTGCAACTGCTTTTAGCTGGATTCAGGTAAAAAGAAAAATGCCCTCCTTGTGCTAGAACGCAAAACGCCTAAAGGGCTTTCTTTAGCTGTTGCACCTGGTGTGTGTATGTTTGTGTGTGTGCGCAGTGCGGAGTTTATAATACATACAAACTAGGAGCACAGACTGTCCTACACACTAAAATCACATCATGAAAATAAGAAAAACACTCTGAATCCCTGCTATATATCTACTGCTTTCAGATTTTTTAAAGGATACAGACCTAAAATTATTTTGACATTCGAATCAACACTGAAGGACTTGTCTAATAAAAAAAAACCCAACCTGATCTCACATCTGTGAAGATCACTGCTCACTCACATTCTCTGGCAACCAGCACAATTCAATGCCGCAATGAATATGAAAGTGTTTTAAGCTGCAGTTTCTCTAATGGGTGCTAGTGCCTGAGAGACTGAATTGATGTAAATGCAAGTTTGTGCTGTGTTTATTGAATGTATGGCTTATGCAATCATCACCTGGAATGGTCTCATTCTTGTTCTGCGATGAGAGCTCAGTAGGTGCATTTCAATCATGCACTTGTCTGGAAGTTCATAAATAATTTACGTAGTGACGCTGTATAGAAATACTAATGGCAAAAGTAAAAAAAGGGATAAAGAAAAAGGGGAGGAGAAGAAGTTTTTCCTCTTTTTCTGATTCAAACTAATATTTGTAGTCTTCTTTTTCTTTTTTCTTTTTCCATCAGTGTTGTTTACAGTAGTAACATTACCAGTGAAATAAGATGACAGTGAAATTTAAAGGAAAGTAACAGTGTTTATGACTTATATTGGTTGAGGGGTGCATTGTGGTTGGTTTAAATTGCTTTGAAGGGGGTTAGAAATGGCAGGACTCATTTGTATATTAATTAATTGTCAAAATTGTGTATCTTTTGTATTGTTGTTTGTATTCTGGGAGCCAAAACTAAAAAAAGAAATAACAGAAAAAATACTAATGGCTTAACAAGATAACATGTTTTTTTGTACTAATGCCACCTATGAAAAACTACTTTTTTGTTAATTCAAATATTTTTGGGATGGCCTCAGTCTCGCTGAAACCAGGAGCTACAATGATATTTAGTGCATATGCACAAGTATAGTTACTCCAAAATAAAACATACTGTACGTAGGCAAGCTGGAGTGGGTCGAGGTATCAAGGCCTGGTCCCACCAGAAAGTGGCACAGTAAACTTCATCCATGCATCCTTGTGGAATAGGCAGTGTTAGAAGCTCGGTGACATAGGAACTACTCAAGTTGGTGATGTCTGGCGAGCTAACGGCTAACACGCTAACCAGCTGGGAACAAGCTGTCAGTCAAAAACGGGACAATAAGTTCAGGCGGTTTATTCAAGAGACATGTTTGAACCATCGACTTCGAAACCATTCCTCTTTTATGTAGCAGTTTATACTCTGACAGCAGAGTTCAATGAAAGTGTGTGGTACAACACTGACTGTGTAAGATAGAATAGTTTGTTCCATTTAGGACACTTCTTCAAAAATCAGCCTGTCTATATGGTTGCTACTGGTAACTTTGGATTTAGACCATCATGAGACATTACAGTAAAACTCTGAAGACAAGAACAAAATCTATACAATTTGTACCAACATATCGCTTGATGGTGTTTTAAGCCCCCAACGTCTCCTTCCAGGCAGCGCTGCCTGGAAGGAGACGTTGGGGGCTTAAAACACCGATAAACCAACATATCAGAGGCAGGCAACACTGGCTGGTTGATTTTAGCAGTCAAGTGTCAACTTAATATGCGGGCAAGACAGTACATCACTTCAAATAACACACTGAATGACACTTTCTTTGCATATACTAAAATCAAGTCAGTGAAGTGCTCTTACCTTCCAGTGATCAGGAGGAAGAGGGTGAGGATGACGAGGAGGGTAAAGCCACCAACTGCTGCTGTGACGATCACCAACACCTGGCCTTGGTCAGAAGCTATGTCTGATGCTGAAGGTGGCGGAGAATGGAGGATGGTTAGAAAGAAGGGAAAACATTGGGCAGGGTTGAGCCGAGAAGATGTGGAACAGAAGGCAAAGAAGAAGAAGGACCAGAAAAAGGTGGGAAAAGGTAGAACAAAAAATGTGGAACGGAAAGAGGATAAGTAGGAAAAGTTGAATGTAAAGAGCAGGTATGGCCGGGTGATAAAAGCAGGGAGGAGAGAAAAGAAGGAAATTAGACTGGAGGCAGGATAAAGTGAGAAGAAAGAGCAAATTTTCATTCAACATCATCTTCAATATTCCTCTCCATCAATGCTCCATACATAGACCATGTATGCTCTCCTAATATTACAGAGAGATGTTCGATCAGCTCTTTGTAATGCAAAAAGCCCTCCGTCAGCTTTCGTACTGGAATGATTCATATGCCTGCTGCTGTTTAATTAATATTATTCATTCATGAAATTGTGATTTAGTCCATGATCATTTGGTTAAATTGATCCCATTTGATATTCATGATTTTCTCTTTTCTGTGTCTTGTCACAAGGCTAACGAATCCAAGATAATTGAAAGAAGATTGCTATTACCAAACTTACTTCTATAATATTTCACGCTTAATGAATATGAATTGGAGATCAGGGTGCGTGGTCGCTAGCCCAAAGAGTGAGGCTCATGTGGGTTTATACAGTATGTGGGTGTTAAGTCACGAGCATGTATGTGTGCACAGGGTGTCAAGAATGTGTGTGTGTGTGTGTTTGGCTGGATAAAAGTAATTACAGACCACTCAGAGGGAGGGAGAGTGAAAGTAGCGTTGGCCAGATCACACGAGACAATTCTCCCAGACATCAGCTTCACGCACTCTTCACATCACTAACTAAGCAGATGTGTTGGACTGATGCTGCTGTAATGAGTGTGTGCGTGTGCGTGCGTGTGTGTGAATTGGGGGGGCAAGGTGAGGGATGAGGAAAACGGATGACAGAAGAGAGGTAAAGACAAACATGAGAGACAGAGAGAGGCGGAAGTGACAGACGGATACACAGACAGATGGAAAAACAAAGCGCATGAGACAGTGACTGACAGGGAGGAAGAGAGCGACAGGGGCCAAATCTGCTTTCTCTTTCAGATAAAAGGCCAGGCAATACAAAGGCTTGGCCGAGCACCGTCTGATCCGCAGATAAAGCAAAGCTCTGCAGCTTTGGAAGGGAGAGGGCCACTGTGAAGCCAAATCACCCTCAACAATACCTGAACCAACATAAAAGGGCAGCTGGACCTTTCTATTTTATGAGTAGACTTGCAATAAAGCTACTGCTCAGACACACAAAAACATTGATTCAAAATACAAAGAACATCAAGGCTATGTTGTCAGACTCCCTTGTCGATTATATTTAATTCTTCAATTGCCTTAGCAAGTGATATTCTGACATTAAATTCATGCTGTTGGGAGACCAAATGATCTGGCTGCAATGCAAAAAGTCTTGGTGAATTTTAGACTATCATTTAAAGGAGCAGTGTGTAGGATTTAGGGGGATCTTTTAGCAGAAGTGGAATATAATATTCATAACTATGTTTTCATTAGTATATAATCGCCTGAAACTAAGAATTGAGTTTTCTTCAGCTTAGAATGAGCCTTTTGTATCTACATAGGGAGCAGGGCTTCTTCCGCCGAGCCTGCCACGTTGCACCGCCATGTTTCTACAGCAGCCCAGAATGGACAAACCAAACACTCTAGAGAGGGCCTTTCACGATTTTACATTACCTGAAGGCCAACGTAGGTTCTACTACACGCTTGTAAAGGGAGGGGTGAGCGAAGGGTTGGTCACAATCTGCAACCTTACTGCTAGATGCCACTTAATCCTACACACTGGTCCTTTAACAATGAAATCAGTTGTAATCAAAGATTTACAAATCTTTCGTATCTTCATTTACTGCTAAAATGTGGCATTGTGTTATATACAGTACCTGAAATTATTACAATGCTTTGACTTACATTTTGCATTAAAATAATTGAAATATGTGACTATTATGTGATTTACACAAATTAAAATCATTAAATATATTTTTCCTGAAAAACACCAATTATTGTCTAAAATATTTTATTGAACATGAAACATTTTACAGGTCTTTTCTTTTTAATGGGAAAACACTGAAACAAATTTTTTGTATAAACCTAAGTTGACTAAAGATTAAAGACAAAAAATATGTCTGCAACAAGCACACCAAAAATGTTTTAAGCAAAATCTGGAAACAGCTTATAATGTAACAGTAAGAAGACATTTCAATTGTGTAAGATGCAATATTATAAAGGGACAATGCTGATATTTTTTTCAGAATTTTGTAATCTGTTTTTTCTTCTGAAAAACATTGCAACCCTAAACTTTATTCTTAGAAAAGCCACTCCAGAAGCAAACAGCATGCGAAAACATAGGAATTGAACACGATAAGCACCATATTGCCCATATTGGTGCATACAAAATAAATTTACACTTTAACTGTACAACCAGACTATAGTTCATAGTATAACCTCTCAATGGTCCCAAATTAAGTATAATAAGTAAGTAATAAGTATGACATAATATATAGTAAAATGATTTTTATACTGTGGTAAAAAAAGGTGCAGGGTAAGAACAACACATTCAAAAATCAAAAGGACTAGGCCTATAGTATGGGTTGGAAAATGATAAGCAGTAATGTACATGATGATGTGGTCATCTTAAGAGTGCAAACATTTCACTTTAAACAAAGTGGATCTGTTGCAAGGATTGAGACACGACAGTGTAATGCTACAACAATTGTGATTTTGTGATTGTATATGTTAATTTTCTTCCTGGGTACATTTTCCAGGATCTCATGAAAAATTAGTTGGAATCCTACTATGGATGCTCCTGTTGGTGGGCTCATATCGAGGCTTATATGTTACTGCTGTGCTCTTGGTACAGGCTGCCATGAGCACTGCTCCAGGCTACAGTATATGAACTTCATCTGACCCCGAGCTGCTTTGACCTTATTATTACGTCTCATATAGTCTTCTCACTTACAGTTTGGTTGACATAAAGCCCTAAAAAAGTCAGCAATCATAAAAAAAGTGACAAAAAAGGTCCAAAAAAGTGGCAAAAACGTTGGAAAAAGTGACAAAAACATCGCAGAAAGCGCCAAAAACGTTGGGAAAAGTAACAAAAAAGGTCGAAGAAAGTGACAAAAACTTAGCCTGACATCGTCATACTCAGATTGTAGTCAGAATATGAGTCTGATACTGCTCCATTGGGCTGTGATTATGGGGCGTGTTTCAACCGAACCAGGAAAGAAAATGCCTCTGCACTCAATTAGATAGACCTACAACCAATCAGAGCAACGGAGACAGACGTCACAGAAGCTGCAAGTCAAAGGAAGGCTTCGACAGAACAAAGGCAGAGGCGATAGTTTCCGTGTCGTGCGGACGGGTGTGGCAATGTGTATACATACATGATTGCGGTTCTCTGTTCCTCTTTTAAAATGAATGCGCTGTCGATATCTTCTTTAACAGACGCGATGACAGCCATCTTTGTTGTAAACGAATTCAACCCAAGTGCTCTTTGGTGACGTGGTTGATTACGTTACTGTTGATCATCTGTCCATCATCGTATGAAGCCCGCCCTGACAATTTGATTTGTCCGAACAGCTCTGGTTCGAACATAGTTGCTCCACAACGGATCAAGTCCAGACCGAACTTCCCGACCTCAAATGTTGTGGGTGGGGCTAAGTTCGGCTGGCATCCAGGCTAGCAAAAACTAGGCGGGCCCAAATTTATTGTGAACCTAAATTGATATGGGGGCCAGATCAAAATCTGCGAGGGCCCGGATTTGGCCCGCGGGCCTTGAGTTTGACACGTAATGTAGACTTATAATGGATGGCTGGCCCTTTTCACTAGCATCATCCCAACCTGACACTAAGAGGGAGATGTTTTGATTGCTGCCATCACTGTATATGATGTCCGCATACTTCACCTTAAAAACTCACTACCATGGAGAAAAACTGCTCTTTTAAGCCCTGACCTAACATAAACCTAATGCTAATCATGAACCCCACACCAAAGGCCTAATTTTATTACAGTCGTTTGCAGGGGTGAGGCACAGCAACATGATCTGGACGATTTTCCATATCTTGTCATTTTACTGTGAAAAGAAGTACACACACACACACACACACACACACACACACACACACACACACACACACATTCCCACAAAGACAAATGTATCCCAACCCAGTAACAAGTGCTGTAGATGGTCTCAGGTACTTACAGTCTCCTGTAGTTTTGTATTCATATTTAGGGGTGTAGGAACTGTATCCAGCTGGTGAGCGGGTGCGAACACAGAAGACGTACCAGGTGGCTGGTTTTAAACCTGAGATGATCACACTGGGAGCCTTGGTGCGTGTCGACGAATAGCTCAACTGCTCATGTTCCTGTGGGAGAGAGTGAAAGATTAACAAAATAATCTAATGAATTAAGAACAGGTTTCCACCAACAATTATCTAATAACTGACAGTCAGATTTACCAGAATTTACACTCACAATGTGTGTGTAATTACTTTCTGCTTTACTTTGGCAGCTGCTGACTGCACAACCAGTGACAAAGGTTGTGTTGGACATTGCATTCTAACATACTACATACTGCCTACTAAATTAATGACTAAGTCTGACCCAGCCAGCAGCTCTCACATCTCTAAAAATATGGATAAACTGACCACATATTGGGAATCTAAATGGTTAGTTTCTTGCCTGAAAAAGCATTAAAACTTAATGAAGTGACATATTAATAGCTTTCAGCCTGGCTAAAAATCTCCACTGTTGTGCAGTAAGATCACGTCTCATACTGAAAAATCCTTGCTAACCTAAGTAGTATACATCCGGGCATTTCTTACATACACAACATACACATACTTTGCAGTGGGAACGCACTCCATTCTCAAGTCATACTTTACGGCATACTTAGTAGGAATAGTAAGCTAGTATGTGAATGGACCCAAGGACTGCCTTCAAACTTGATCATTTTAGTGAACAAAACATAGGCAATAGACACGTTTTGTGGAGAAACGTTTTATGAAACTACCAGTTCCTATAGTTGTACTGCATAGATATCATTGTCTTTTAAAATAATGTTGTGACCATAATTATGCAGATAGAGCATAAATGAATTGTCTATTCAGCTTAAAAAGGGTTATTATTTGTCCTTGGATGCATATTTGGAGTGCTTTATAATCATATAATGGCTACTATAGACTGTATTTGTGCCTTGGGACCCTTTGGCTTGGGCCATTCTTTTGACTGGTAAGATGAGAGGAGCTGATGTGGTTGGCTGTTATTGAAGCTCAGCCCAACTCCAGCTGCTCATACTCTATTCCTATTCCTAACTATTCCAGAGATTGCTGTGCTGCACTAGGATTACACAAACGTGGGCACTCACCCCAAATTTAGCTGATGCTGTGTAGCTTAATTTTTCACACACCACTTTCCTGTATTTGGACATCATGGATAAGACATTTTAGTGGGATAAAATCCCAGGTCAAGAGTGTTTAACGTTAACCTTGCTGTGCCAGGATGTTAAGTTAGAAATAGAAAATACTTTAGGCAGAAATTTGTCTTTTGCATGTGCAAAGACTGCAATTAAAATAAGTACTTTTAATTGCAGCCATCATGTTACATCCAGACAGAAAGCCATCATGTTACATCCAGACAGGACACATAAAAATACATTTACATAAAAAAAACAATACACAATAAATACTATTACATACATACAGCATCAGGAACTCCATGGTGAGGGCTAAATCTCTAAAAATAAAAAAATATAAAGTGCTGTGTGCTGAGGTAGTAAGCTGGATTGAAAAAGTGGTTGTCCCTACTGATTAAGATATTTTATGGCAACAGGGACAAACAATTTTCTATAGATATTCTTCTTTGCACAGGGGACTCTGTACCTTTTCCCTGAGTGCAGTAGCTGAAAGTGCGGATTTGAGTGATGGCTGTGGTCGTCTAAGATCGTGCCACTTAAGCGTTGGACTGTTTTGCCATGGTGATGGGACAGTGGGGTTTGTTTGCAGCCCAGTTTAACTTTTTGTCTTGCTTTTTACACTTAGGTGCTTGAAACATGAAGATTGTCTGGTCTAAAGCATATATGTTCTTGTTTAAATATAAAGAAATCTGTAGATTTTCTTATAAATTATGAATGGAGGACTTTTTTTTTTTTTTTCATTTTTTGGGGGCTTTTTCCCTTTATTTGTAAGTGGATAGACATGAAATGGGGAGAGAGATGGGGGATGACACGCAGCAAAGGGCAGCAGGACTCAGCCAACGTGGGGCGAACATTCTTACTGGGTGAGCTAGAGGCTGCCCCATGAATGGAGGACCTTAATCACATTTTACACACTTGCATACTCCTTATTTTTTTCTTGAGATCTCTAAATTCTGGCTAAATAAATTGCTACAAATACGTCTCTAACCTGAACAAGGATCAAGTCTATACCTACGTACTGGCTGCCCTACAATTTTAGGCCAGACCTGGACATACCTTCTCATAATATTTGATCTCGTAGTCGAGGATGAGCATTGTTGTTTGTTCGGGCTGCTGCCAGGAGAGAGCAATACTGTTTGGAGAGGCCCAGTCCTTCTTCAGAGACCCAACCAGAGATGGACCTGCACGGTTTGAATACAAAATACACAGCTTCAGCTTTAATGTCTTTACCATAATATCACAAGAATTGAATGAATACAACAAAGGTTGGCACACTAGATACGTTTTTACACACCTGACCTTCAAGTGTGTGCAAATATAAACAACACTGAGCTGCCAACAGATTTGAATTCACAAGGTATTTCACATAAATGCACGGTTCCCCTCCAATCATTCAGCCCCTCTAACTGCTTTTCCACAGAGACTTTAAAGAAGTAATATTAAAAATACCATAAAAACCAAATAAGTTTGGGCGTGCTGCCTAATTCTATATGGGAAAGACTGAAGTCCCCAGGCTCCCAGCTAAGTGTGCGCTTGATGTAGCTCTGCAATTTCAAGGTGACAATGTGGTTATGTGGCAAGCGCTGTAACCACTTGGCTACCAACGTGCTCAGGTTTATCTTATTCTAAATATACACAAGAAAAATTATAGGACAAGGAAAACAATTAAAGGTTAAGAGGCCAATAGGATGATTCACTTTTGTGTACTGTGTGGTTTATGTTGCAGGTCGCTGGCATGGTCCATGGATAATGGATTACATTAAAATGACGTTGTAAAGCATTGAGTTAATATGAGTAATTGCAGGGTGTTGTTCCTTTATTGACCAATAGCTTGGTTTAAGACCAAATACTTGTAATCTGCAGTACGATGATGACCCATGTTCAACATTTTCTGCTAAATATCATCATGCTAACATTGTTAATGTAAGCATGTTGCAGTGCAGCCTCACAGAACTCTGTGCGTGGCTGCATACTCTTAGTCTTGTTGATCTAGGGAGAACCAGTTGACCTCAGCAAGCCGTCAGTTTGATGAGAATGTGCACTGAATACAGAGTGAGGAGTTTTTCTATGATGCAGCCAGTTAACAATGAGGAAGTATAGCACAGCAAGGAATCCGATGGTTGACAACGCATGTGCATGAAACATACACAGATGAACACCTGTCCACCTTGTCAGCAATAATTATCACATATCCATGCGGACACTCAATTATTGTATTTCAAAATAGGCTGTAGTCCTTTCAAGTCACTAGGGAAAGAAGAAAAAAAAAGATCCACACAGCTATTCCCTTGTCCCATATGATCATCGTGTTTTAATTGAAAATAAGTTGAGGAAGCTACATCTTCTTTTCATGGACTGAATTGCATTTGCTTTGCTCTATAAATTTCTGATGGGTAAATAATTGCACTGAGCTTCCAAGAGCGGTCAGCAGATGTAACTGCCCTGAGAGCGATTATTGTATATTATATATCATCTGATGTTACAGAGCCGACTCATTATGTGGATATAAATTGTCGTCCTGCTTTTCTCGTGTGTATTCAAAGTAAAATGATGCCACTGAAACTATTTTTTCACATTTATTCTACAGTAGTGTGCCTGGGGGAGGTATTTGCAGTTCTTACTTTGTCTGAGGCTGGGTATTAGAAGAAGCATGAGGGATCAGGGATGGGTGTTTAGGGTATGGGGGTTTGTGGAGGAGAATCTTGGGGTTAGTGGTTGAGGGGTTGATGACATGAGAGTGATGAGCTGTAGGGGTTTGAGCTTGTTAACCTGAGACCTACTGCTACTAATCTGATAGAAAGTAAAAACACCTCTGTTCCCTTTATCCCTCTCTTACTTGGTTGTCTCTATTCCTCACCACCTGCCTCTTTTTGTCCATTCGCTCTCCATCTGTTGTTGGCTTTATCTCTTCATATCCTCATACATGGTTTTAACTCTCTGTCCTCTGCTCCTTTTACTTTCCCCTCCTCCCTTAGAGTAGGAATACATTTACTATTGGTATATTAGGGAGTAGGAACTCAAAAAGGTGAAGGGTTTGAACTTGGTTGGAAGGGAATGGGAAACTTTTAAGTATAACTTTAAAAGATTTAAGTATAACTTTAAAACAATATTTCGCAGAGGAAGAGCAGAAATGCTCAAATTCTGTGGATAAAAGTTCAGCTAAAAAAAGGACACAGAAATGAGTATTCAAATATGGTGCTGTGGTTCTAATATGATAAGAATAACATTTTATATTCTCATGTGGCATTATGATTGTATTATATTCTAAAATGTGAAAAACGTGAATTTGCAAAAGAGGGATATAAAAACATTTCATCTCTCATTTCACGGGAATACTTCACAAACATGTTATTCACATGCCTAACTCATGACTGTGATAACAAATGACTAAACCATGCAGTTAATTAAGCAACCAACAACCCAGGTCAATAATTTTAACTGGATCAAAACCATAAACTGCATTAAGATCAAAACATGACGGTTAAAATAGGGCTGGAGGGGGTAAGTGTACAGTACTGTGCAGCATCCAGCACATTTATATTAAATGCATTTTAACACTTGACTTCTTCTTAATAACCACCAACTTAATAGCCATTGAACATTTAGAAAGGTTGTCTAAAATGTTAGCAAAAATAGAACAACATAATCTCATGCGTGAGTGAAAATGGCTAATATTAGCATAATCAGCAAGCTCAAAGGGTAGGATGTGTGACTACTGTATGCATACATGTGCATGTTGGGGATTACTGTATGTGAGTGCATGTGTATGTTTTTATCTTAAAAAGAGAGTATGGAGCACCCCGAGTAGAAAATAAACAGTTCAGCAACACAATAAGCCAACGCTGCTGACATCTTAGGTGTTATTATTACATCTCTCACCTCTCATATGCCCATTTCACTCAGAGCTTTCTCGTATCCTCTGCTCCGTCTCTCCTCAGTGGCAGAGTAAATTCACCTCAGGGGGATTTTATCTGATCTAACTCTGTCTAATGAACCACTCTGTTGAAGCTGCGACGTTGCAAGGCTTTCTGCGCTGCTTATGCCAGCTGGGTACAACAGTGGCGGCAGGGCGGTGTGGTTTGCGGCTAGAATCATGCGGTGGAGGCATCAAACTAAGACACAGCAAGATGGTTGGCATCTGCTGTTAGCATATTGGCCCCTGATAGGGAACAATAAACACAGACTAAATACAATCTCCCTCTGAGTCAAAGATTTAAATCAGCCTCCCACCGCAAGGCAATGCACAATGCATACTCACACAAGTTGTGCAAGCAAACAAGGGAACACAGTGTGCAGGAAGCAAATGCACAGAAGACGTGTGCACACAGACACATAGTTGAGAGCTGACGCGTGTAAAAACAATATGTTTGTTAGAGAAGCAGGACCACTGTCTGGCAGGCAGAAAATAATAGCCAGTAGAAATGTACAGTGGTGGAGGAAGTACTGAATCTCAGTACTTAAGTAAAAGTACAAATAACCAGAGACATCTTTACTTTAGAAAAAGTAGAAGTACCACAATGACAACCCAACTTAAGTAAAAGTAAAAAGTACCTGATTTTAAATGCACTTTAAGTATTAAAAGTAAAAGTACTTGCATAACGATTTATTCTCTTAATCTTATTTGCATATTACCATTTTAAATGGTAATATGCAAATAAGAAAAAAAAGTTGGTTAGTTCGTTAGTTTGCACATTGGTCAGTGAGGGCACAGTGTCTAGCGACCCATGATTTACAAAGGGGTGGTTCAGTTATTTTGATGCTGAGCTTCGGCAGTATCCATATTGTCCACTACCACAAACAAGGCCTGGCTTTTAAAAAAAGTTCCTATCCTAACCAGCATAAAACGGAAATATGTTGTTAGAATCGGAACGCGGTTGGTTTTATTCATGGATGTATTTTAAGACGGATTTATTTCCTTTAACCATGGGAGCGTAAGCAAATAAAGTGTGTGAAGCAGCGGAAATGGAGAGGCGATGTGAAGAGGTCCAGCCAAATAAATAAGATATGAACGCGTCATATGCAGCCTGGTGGAGAAGAAAACGGCGCTGTGGAGAGAAATAGATGGCAACTAGGATTTAAAAATGTGAATAATAAAAAACAAACACTTTAATTTTCACTTTTACCGGAGGCTGTATTACCGAGGGTCAGCGGCGCTGTGCCCGGGCTCTGGAGCACCAGAGCTGGCTTGGAAGCCGATGAAGGATCGGCGGTGCCCCATATATATATCTATGGCAACCAAACTTCACAATGTGTGACGGTCAGGAAGACGTTTTGGCAGGGGGAAAAACTGATCAGAAAATGTAACGGAACGTTGTAGAAATGTAGTGGAGTAGAAAGTATAGATAATTGCTGCAAAATGTAACGAAGTAAAAGTCAAAAGTATGCACTATTGATTCTACTTAAGTAAAGTACAGATACGTGAAAAATGTACTTAAGTACAGTAACGAAGCATTTGTACTTCGTTACATTCCACCACTGGAAATGTAGCAAATGTTCATGTTAGAACTCATCTTGACACACTTAGAAATTCCTTCCCAATCATAAAAAAACCACAGTTGCTTTAATTGAGCCATTTTCACAAACCTAAAGAAAAAAATGTACAGCCTTTTTTGTCAGCTAGAATATGTTCCTATGTTCCTTCCTGAGCTCACGTTGTGGATGTAATCTTATGATCTAGATGCATTCTGTGCTACTCACAATGGATGGGAGGAGTACTGTATGTAATGTGCTTTTGGACTAGACTTAGTGTTGAATACATTGTACATTTAATATAATATATTTATATTGGTCTAGTCAATGTTGTCTAGATGTAATGTACATGCACAATATACATTTCTATAAATAGAGTTTGAGGAGGAGAAGCCATAAACCTGAACTGAGTGTAAAAAAACAAAATACTTTCTATTGTGGACATATTTATCTAAGCAATCATCGAAAACTCATGGCATTGAAGCACAGACATCATGTGATAATTATTTCACTCCACACATACACAAAATTTAAGACAAGTTAAAACAATAGAAACTACAGTGTCTGCTTGTGTGTGCGTTATGGTTGCATATTTCCAAAGGCTGGAGTGTGGAACACATCACTGTCTCCAGGCATCGGCAAGATACTTTGAGGTTACAGGACACGCAGCAACCGTCTTTAATGATTCTGTATGTGGGATATTAGAGCTGCAGCATGAAATCTGCCAGAGGAACTCAGGAGCATTGGAAAGCCATTAGAAACACCAGTCAATTACGATGCCCGATGGATGGATTTTCCAGTCAAGCGTGGTTAAGCTAAACATAAACTAATGGGGAGTCTTTAAATGAGCTTGACCTGCATATGATTTTAATTAGCTTTCCTGCCCTAAAGGCTTCCATTAACTGTTTGAAAAAATCAATAGAGCCAGTATTGATGCTGTGTGAAAGCTTAAACGATGTCCTAACACTCCACTGATTCACTGCTGATAGAGAGATGAGAGTAAAAGAGAAACACATACACAATATAGGTGCTCTTGTTTATAACCGTCATATTCATATGTCTCTCTTTTCTAGGTGTGTGGTTGTGTTTGTCTTGAGGCCGACCCAAATTGCTCCTTCAGTATGCATCTTCCTGGATGAATACAATTAAAATTTCCCAATTTGGGATCAATAAAGTCTATCTAATCTAAAAAGATTTACTGGAACAAGCACATGCATGCACATGTTGTACAAATATTCAAGTTACCTAAATTTGATTTGATTAAAATTAGTTCAATTCAATACGACTCCAAAGTGCCACCTGCCATCAATGACTACCTTGCATGCTTCAGAAGCACTTCATAAGTAGCCTGGTTGACACCAGACCCTTCTCAGTTGTAACTGAGAGTGGGTCTGGGCAAGCTTCATTCGCAGCCCATTTCCTTAGGGACGTCACCAATGGACGCCGCTCAAATGCCTCTGGGCGCAATTGTCCTTCAACCAATCAGACCAACGATCCGGGTGACGTAACAGCGACAGCGGCATCAACGGGTTGCTGTGCTTCGGTGGCCATCATGTTGAATGTAAACAAAAAGCTGCTTGCCATCGCTGTGCTATCGTCATCGTGGAACGGCCGCCTCAACGGTTGTGATTGCTGCCTCGATTTGGAAAAGTTGGAAATGAGCTTGAATGGGCTCTTGGCTAGACTGACTTGCAGAGCAAATCTCAAATTTGCCGGAAGTTCGTCAGGGTTTTCCCAGGCTACTTCATAAATGTTTCAGGGAACTAAGGGAATGAATGAATTTAAGTTGTCTCCAATGTTATCACTGGGACTTCAAGTAATCAGTTGGAGCAATGTCACATTTGTAGAATCTGTAATGTATGTGTATCTAAACTTCTGTGTGTGTGTGTGTGTGTGTGTGTGTGTGTGTGTGTGTGTGTTTTGCATGTGCTGCTTTTACAAACCCCGAGACAAAACTAAAGTAACATGGGGTCTGCTTTGGGGACTATCATCGTTACCCTTCATAAATGAACTCTATGTATAAACGCAGAGACTTGACTGTAAAATAAACGGTTAGGTCTAATTATAGAGTATAAATAAGTGACTGATCTGTTCAACTCAATCAAGAACAGTATAATTGGAATTTTTGTCTCATTAGCACGGACCTCTGTGGTATCCACCTGAGAATCACATCTCCCTGCAATATGTGGCTGTTTGTTGGGCTGTCAAGATATGTGTTTAAGGAATTTTCAGCTTTCTTTCTAAAAGTTAGATGAGAAGATTGATGCCTACAGTATCACATTTCTGTGCATTAAGTACGGAGCTACAGATGCAGGGGTGTCTTAAGTGTCCCCTTGTTCTTAAAAAATGTTAACGTTTATTGTCCCACCCCAAGAGTCAAATGAAATATCCACCTTTGGACACAGCCTTTGTTATAGCAGCTTTCATATTGGTGAGTATCCATTTCCCGTACAGGGTTTCTTTTATTTCACCAAGAGATTTCTGCGAAACTTCTGAGAAGTTTGCTTGGAGAACTTCTGGGAGCTTCTGATTCAGTCTTCAAAGATCATACTGATCATTGCATAGCACCTGTACATGGTACATAATGCCTGCTTCTGAATCCATTCCACTCTGTACCTATGGTAGCTACACATTCCTTCTCTACAATCTCCATATAAAGTGCGGCAATTTGTTGGCCAATCACCTACAGCAATCTCTCTCCCCACTGTGGTGATATGGGCTTCTTTTTCTGGAGGCATATTGTTGCTGCCTGCAGTCTCAGACCGGAAAAATGGATGTGACCCCTATGACACTAAATAGCTGTCAACCGGATCTAAACTGGGACAGTTTCTTGTTCTCCCTCGGTACACCTGCAATCCCCCCCTGCTGTGGAGGCTGTCTTTGGTATGACAGTGGAAAAAAGCTTCCAAGACTTCTTTGCCCTATCCAGATGGTGGCTACAACAGTCACCCGCACCATTTATCATGTGTATCTGCTGAGTACGGGGAGTTAACAGGTAATTAAAATCATCAGTCACGCAACAAAAGCAGGGATCGGGGAGGCGGAGTGGAAAAAAGAAAAGGAAAGAGACCCTTCTGCGAGTTCAGAGCTATTTCCACCCTTTCGCAGTGGCTTTGAGTTGTGGTAGGAGAGTGAAGACTAAGAAAATAGGAGTAGAGAGAGTAACAACAGAAGAAGAAAGATAGAGAGGCAAGTCAAAGAAACCATGTGAGACTTTGGATGGTCTTTGACTTGCAAACAGCCTGTAACATTTAAACCTTTGTCTTCTTATTGACAATCTGCACTAAAGCAGTGGAAGAGGGATTAAAAGACAGACAGACAGATACAAAGCAAAAATCTGTGTTGTCTACTGTGTCGTGGAGGAGGTTTGTGTGCTAGCTAGCCTGTCTGACACTCTGAGGTCTCGTCTTTAATAGGGTCCCAGCTTGCCACTGATCCCTCTTGTTCCCACTTAATGGGGACGTGAAGAAGCAATGACGTGTGGGAAAGAACGCTGAAACCAGCCCTACACTGGCCCACCACAATCAATACTCATTTGGCCTCCACCTCTCTTTCCTCAAAAGTAATTAATGAGAAAAACGGAACTATCTGGCCACTGACAGCTGATTTCCCTGCCTGTCCCTGTCCTTAACACCCTGTCCACTCCACATGCTGCTACTTAAAAGCTTTATCATGGTTGAAACTAAGCATTGGGTATTGGACAGTGACACAGATATGGACAGACACGGCTGTCGATGTGCATAATGTTCTTTTAGGATAAAAACCTACAAGAAGAGGTGTTGTTTTCACCAGTTTTGTGCAGTCAAATAAAACCCTTGCATTTGCGCTTGCATTTTTATTCTACATAGATTTAATTTGCAAAATTATATTGTGGCCAATTTAATAAAGTAATTTGTGGAAGCATTTTGGACCATCAATGGAAAAATTGTGGCTAAATTAAGTCGGATTAGGCTACATATATATCAATCAAGTTAATTCTCATGTGTTAGTTTGAATTATTTTCAACTTTATTAAAAAGAAAATGCCATAGCCCTAAACCACTTGCCTAGCCTTTGGCTTTAATACGTTCTACTAAAATATTTAATTAAGGTTTCACAATGATGGTGCACTTGATGGTGGCAGTGATGGTTTTGATGATTAAGATATGATTATGGGTTCAGTATCAAATTTACATCATTGAAATGCAGTTTCAGTTGGTTCCTATACATACAGGAACTGAAGTTGTGGTGAATATAAATAAAAAATAGATTTGACTTGTTACACAAATATAGTTAGCACTGCATATCTGAACAGAATAAAAACTCTGAGTAGCTTTAAAATCTCCTCTCCTCTCTGAATAGGAGTGCATTGGGAGAGGAGTGCAGTGCCACTGCAGTGGAGGTACAGTATAAATAGCAGTCGACCCTCCTATAGCACCCAGAGCAGACTTACTGCAGCAGAACACACAGATGCCAGAGTGGCAATACGCTCTTTCCTATAGAGCTCATTTCAAGAAGAGCCATCCGTACACAACCCTGCTTTCAAAGTGAACCACCCTGGAGTTAAAATAGCCCACACAATTGATGCTGCGTGAATAGGTCATGAAGGATTGCTTGAATACAGACAACAGCATATACTTTAAAAGCACTGATAATGCACAAGGTGACAGTAAACGTGTTGAAGAATAATGCAATTCCCATTTGGGCCAATCACTTGCAACCTCTACAAATGTGTAAAAGGTCACAGTTTCATGTTTTTTTTCGGAACACAGAAAATGCCATTTTCAGGGATGTTTCTAGTTCCTGTTAATATTTTTCTTTTGTTGGTGTGGCACCTTAACATTGGTTGACTACACAACAGTTTTTTACTCGCTGGCACTTCCGTGTACCACCCAGCAAAAGTGGTAAAAACTGATACTTAAGACAGCAAATTGTCTGACTAAACAATATTAACATACTACTGCTCACAGGCACACATTTGCAGAGTGAGGACAGTGCACTAAAAGGCTAATAGCATTACTACAGCACTTAAATATTCACAATTTAATAAAAACTGTCTGACATGAAAAGTATGTCCGTTAGTGTTGACTGACATGCAGTCGTGTACATGATGCATTTTACAAAAAGAGGTAAGCTTGATTAAAAAAAAGCTTGTCAATTGTTTCAGTCGTATTTGATGTCTCACTCTGAAAATGTTTGAATACACTGTGGAAATGGAGTATAAACTATAAGACCTTAAGCTGCATGTCTTCAATGGTTGCTAAAATGTATAAAGGTTTAGAGAGATTGAAGTTAGAGCTGCTGTCATTATAAATGGCTTTATGAAGTGAGGCTAATGCAAATTCATTTAAATGATCTGAAGCGAAAAAAGGCATTGGCAACTGATTTATCTAACTTTTAGAAGACAATGGGGCTGCATTCTTGGGAGGAAATTGAACTCGAAGATTGAAGAGGGGATTGAGGTGAGAGTTGAGAGAGAGAAAACTTCAGAGAACATCCATCAGGATTGCAGAACAATGAATCCAATCACTCTGCATTAATGAGCCAATGCTTAAAATAGTTCCCGTTGTGAGGTGAAGTCAGGGGAAATGATCTTTGCAGGGGGGAGAAGAAGCTTCCTGATAAAAGTCTGGGCATAAATCATTTTTGTGGAGTAGAAATAGCTAATCTCTTTTCCTTCAAACTCCCCACCTGCTCTGAACACTGCTGAATAGCGATGCTGGGGAATAGCTATTCTTAACGCTGACTGGTGAATAGTTGACTTACTGTATGTCTGGAGGGCTCAGAGGAGCTGGCTGGAGATATACGTATATGGCCACACACAACAATGTACATGTGGGCAACTCAATGACAGCCTTCAAAGCGTAAAGTAAAAAAGGCTTGAAGGTCTTTCTGAAATCCAGCCACTTTCCAGATGCTAAATGACATATCAAGCAGAATTGTAGTGATAGAGATTGTAACACATTATTTACTTATTGTTACTCCTGTAGGAGCTCTATGGCATTTTAAATACAGGTGCAACAACACCATTATTTATGAACGGAGCAGCACTGACTTAATTTTCTGCAAATTCATTGTTTCAGACTAAAATATCTCAACAACTATTGACTGGATTGCCATGAAGTTTGGTACAGACGTTCACCATTAATTGCAATCACTTTGGGGATGAGTTTTCATTAAGTGCTTGTGACCAAATACCTGCAAAACTAATACCATTTTCATTAACCCTGTTTACTGCTAATTAGCAAATGTTAGCTGGCTAATATGCAAACATGCATTTGTGAAGGAGGTACGAGCGTTCATTTTTATGGCGTTGTATGTCCATTATTTGGGTGACTTTTTTCAGGTTTTAAAGTTCATTTCTTTGTAAACAGAACTGATCAGCGGGCCAGTCTGGCTTGATTGGCGGGCCGGAGTTGGTCTGCGGGCTGACAGATAAATGGGCCTGCTGTAGAGCAAACAAACAAACAAATGCATCCCTGTCCCTGAACAAATTACCCTTTTTTAAAATTATTCTTGTGCCTGCTGTAAGGACCTGCATGCAATGTCAAAAGATAAACCTTTGGAGCATTTTTTTTACATTGTATTAAAACATATCAATTACTTGGGGTTTCATACTAATCTCTCAAGTAATTCACACTAATCCTTTATGTGCGTCCCTAAAGTTTGTGTCAACTGTATGACATTGTCCCTAGCCCATCCTATCTGATGTTACCCTTAATAAGCCGGTGGGTATTAGTATGCTGTAACCTGAATACAAATAAACAGATGCAAGGCCAACATAGGCACAGATCTCCCTACTGGGCCCAGCTGTGCTAAAATGCCCCTCCTCACCTCATTTTCACCTCTTCCAGCCCTTTTCACCTCTTTCTTTCTCATTGACCTCCACAATAAGTATACCCAAATCCTATTCCAAGTCTATCTAATGCATAACGGCATGATTATTATGTTACTATATCAATCCACCTCTTCTTTCCACTTTACCCAAAAGCAAAATATGCCAAAGTTCAGATATTTAATATTTATGACAATCACCTCTTGTATTCCAATTGTTTGACTCCACATCTGTTGTTTTTCTCTACAATCTGAACGGGTCTGAGCTTATGTGTGTATGTGTGTATGTATGTATGTATGCATGTATGTGTGTGCGAGTTTGTGTCTGGTAGCGGCAGGTCATTGGAAAAGATAAAAGAGGGCACTGAAGGGCAGACAATGGGCAGGGGGCAACAGATGCCCCAGGTTACATCCAGCCCCATGGGAAGCCAGCTAAACAAACCTGCCAACAAACAGAGTGAGCAAACACCTGCTGACATCATATCGCAGATACACACATTCATTATGTTTACAAAAGCACACACACTCATCCTGCTATGTACAGTTCATACAATATAAACATATCTGAGCCCTCCTTTGTACATGGCTGCAGAGCCTATGATATTTTTTACTCTGGTAGGAATAATATTTTAAGCTAATTGTCGGGCCACTTCTTATGTAGTTTATTTGGTCACAAAAGTATTTGATCCATGCTACACTTCTTTTCTAAATGAAACTCTAAGCTGAATTTATTTCTGAACAGCAGAGATGTTCACAAGTAATTTTTTTGAAAGTCCAAGTCAAGTTTCAAGTCTTTGAGCTTGAGTCCAAGTCAAGTCTCAAGTCTTTAAGGGGCGAGTTCAAGTCAAGTATCAAGTTATGATTAGGCCAAATGTTGGTGCTGTCTAACATCTACAAACTGGGTAGCTAAAATGAACATACACCGGATATTAACAAGCTGGGCAAGCCAAACGCCGATTTGCATTGCATTAAGTTTATTTAAATGAGTTCGGGCTAAGCCCCCAACCTCATCAAGTCCTAGAAATGCCCCTGATCATGATCTTATATTCTCTGTCTGGTCTTCTCTTTTTTCTCTCCAACCCACCACAAGACTCCATCTGACAACTCTCTTTATTTATCTCCTTTCTTCTCTCTTCACTGTGTCTCATTCTTCTCTTCTCATTCTTTCTTTTTGCAGAGCTGACGGCAGAGGCTGGGTTGTGATCCAATCACAGGCTGGCTGCAACAATCACCGTCTGCTGATTGGTTTTATAATCCTCACTCAGGATCTCAGATGGGAGAGAATCAGCTGGCCAAGAAGTGCTGCTCTGAAAGATGTCATACTCATGCATGTGCGCACACACACACACACACACACACACGCACGCACGCACGCACACACACACACACACACACACACACACACACACACACACACACACACACACACACACACACACACACACACACACACACACATTCTTGCTTTCTCTTTGCATCTATATCACACTTCTTGACTCCACATCATTGCTTTCATTTTTTGTACAAAAGTAGTCTATGAATGTGTGTGTGCATGTGTGGCAATGATTGAACAAAGAGGAAAGGAGAGCATTCACTCAGCTCAAGTTCTGTATCTGCTTTTAGCTTCGCTGTATGTATGCACGTACAATAACATGTTCATCAATACATCTTAGAAGATGATGCAAGACTGCATCCTAACCCTGTAACACCTTGCTAGGGCGCAGAAGGACACGATGAAATAAACTATAAGTGAATGCAGCAATGCTACACACATTCCAGCCCAAACTCCCAGATCTTTAATTCTCATATTTAAACATCCAGAAAAGAAAAGCTAATCTTCAAGGCACAATATCGCAGCTAAATCCCCAAATACTCACAGGTAACAGCGGTGGTTTGATTTGCCATCTAGCATGGATAACAATATGAAAAGAGAAAATGTAATTAGTCAATACACACAGGTGCTGTTCATGAAAAATACAATAAACACACACACACACACACACACACACACACACACACACACACACACACAAGTGGATAAAGAAAAGACTGAATCCAAATCTGTAATTGTGTGTGTGTGTGCTTGGTATTTTATTTCCCTAGTCTCACAATATCCGCTATGATCATGTTTGTATATTGTGCCAAGGACACTTGACACAAGATGCTTTGACACCTTGGCTGTATATGTTACATATAATATCCTGCGTACTGCATCTTGCATTTTAAATCCTAAATTTTGCATCCTGCTTTGGGTCTTTACTTTCTGCGTTGTTCAGCATGTTGCATCAGCCCATAACCTACTGTTTGTCCTATATACTGTGTCCTTGTGCTACATCTGTGAAGTTAAGGACAAATAAGACTTCTACCAGTAATGCGAGTGTCTTCCGAGGTGTCTATCAAAATTAATTGTACAGGTGTGGAAATTAATTGTACAGATTGTAGATGTATTCATTGCAAATATTCTGTCAGGTAGGTACAATGAGTTATTGGTGTGTACAAGGTTGAGTTTTGGAGAATCTAATGGGCTTTTCTTTTTTGCAGTCATTCGACAACGATATTTAAATTTAAAAGCCTGAAGTAGATTCAGAGGACTCCAAAAAGGGATTAAAAAGTATTATAAAGTCTTACATGTAACGTCAGTTTCTCAGCCAATTACAGAGAGGCTGCGATGTATGTTCAGGTCCCACATGTACATGTATCCATAAAATGTATCCATAGGACAAAACTGCAAAATACAGTTTTTTGTTCCGTGATGGGGAGTGAAAAAGTCTGCAGGGTGTTGGTAATTCAGCTACCACTGAGCCGATTCCCTACAGTCTTCTCGTAAAGTGGAGAGAGCAAACGCTACATTAAAAATCACACACTGGTTAAAACATATGCACACACTGGGCTTTACAGTAAGTGGACTGCCTATTGCTCTCTGAAGCTGATGCTCTCATGTGTGATGGAGAAGGAAAGCGACAAGTGCAATGTGGTTTCTAAATCATAGTCAATGTAGCAGTCATTGCAGCGATTATCTAGTCAAAAATATGACCATTACTTTGAAATCACCTGTGACAAAGTGAAACTGCAGGTTTGTAGTTTTTCTCCAGGTAATCCCCAAGTTTCACCGCTTACCGTACGGGTCTTTATGAACAGTCACCCACTCTGCTCCTTTCTACCAGCAGGGTTGGGAGTTTTTCTTTAAAAATGTACAATTACTAATTACATGTTAAAAAATGTACTCAAAAAGACAAGAGAAAAGAAATATCAATAAGACGGCTTTTATTTAAACTTAATACACACTTGTACTGTAAGAAAACAGAACACTGTAACCTTAGAAAAGAAAATAGTTAAACTACGATTTTTAGCACTTTAATGTGTCCTCTGCTCAGTTTATTTTTTTAAAGAAAAACAAACTTTTCATTAAACAAATTCAGGAGTATCCTATAGACCTACAATGAAAGTGCACAACACATAACAACATTTACTCGAGACCAGAGTGGTGGTGTGTGAGACTCGTAAAGTGTTGTGATGTGAGTGCATTTGTAAGCTATTATGTTGTGAAAGGTAGGAACAGAAGTGTGCTGCCGTTGATATGGGAGTCAATAAACAGTTTGTCATCTTGGTTCAGACTACGGAGCCTCCATGTTATTATTATATTACCTTCATGAATAAGTGCAACTCATAACCCACGGCTATAGTATTATATTGTTCCTTATTTTAAAATGTATTTCTAAATTGTAATCCTGCTAATAATCCCCATTTTGACTATATGTATCGTGATTTGATCAAGTGTTTTTTAGTACAGTTAGCTTTTTGTGTATCCTAATTACGTAACATTGTTTCATGTATTCCCTTACTTCCCAAGCCTGTCTAGCAGCGCCAGCTTGTGTTAATTCTCACCTGCCCTACCTCTCTTCAATTTCAGCTCACATGAATTCATTATTGCTGCCAATAATCTCCAGGAGGTAACACTTTGGTGTGAGAAACCCAATTACCACCCTGTGTTCTGTGACCTGCATTCAAAGCATCTTAACTTCTGAACTGTAAGATTTTTTTCCCCCTTTGTTTCCTTCACCTTAGCTGTGGGTTACCGCCCCTTGAGGCACCTAAGACCCTAAGACCACAGCTCCTCGCCGCAGCTTCAGCAATGGAAACTTTGAACATTGTCCACTCGGGTTCAATGCCCCCAGCCTCCACAGGGATGCACGAAAAGCTCCGCCGGAGGTGTGAGTTGAAAGTCTGTCGGACAGGGGCCTCCTGCAGACGTTCCCAATTTACCCGCACTACCCGTTTGGGCTTACCAGGTCTGTCCAGAGTCTTCCCCCACCCCCTGACCCAACTCACCACCAGATGGTGATCGGTTGACAGCTCTGCCCCTCTCTTCACCCGAGTGTCCAAAACATACGGCCTCAGATCAGATGAAACGATTATAAAATCGATCATTGACCTTTGGCCTAGGGTGCTCTGGTACCAAGTACACTTATGAGCATCCCTATGTTCGAACATGGTGTTCGTTATAGACAATCCATGACTAGCACAGAAGTCCAACAACAAACAACCACTCTGGTTTAGATCAGGGAGGCCATTCCTCCCAATCACGCCTCTCCATGTGTCTCCATCATTGCCCATGTGCGCGTTGAAGTCCCCCAGCAGAACTATGGAGTCCCCCACTGGAGCCCCTTACAGGACTCCACTCAAGGTCTCCAAGAAGGCCGAATACTCCGAACTCTTGTTTGGTGCATATGCACAAACAACAGTCAGAGTTTTCCCCCCCACAACCCGCAGGCGTAGGGAGGCGACTGAGGAGGTAATAGGGCGGTGGAAGGAGCACTTTGAGGAACTCCTAAATCCGACTAATACGCCCTCTATGGTAGAGGCAGAGCTGGAGGATGATGGGGGATTGTCGTCAATTTCCCTGGTGGAAGTTGCTGAGGTAGTTAAACAACTCCACAGTAGCAAAGCCCCAGGGATTGATGAGATCCGTCCAGAAATGCTTAAAGCTCTGGGTGTGGAGGGGTTGTCTTGGTTGACACGCCTCTTCAACATTGCGTGGAAGTCTGGGACGGTGCCTAAGGAGTGGCAGACCGGGGTGGTAGTTCCCCTTTTCAAAAAGGGGGACCAGAGGGTGTGTGCCAATTATAGGGGTATCACACTTCTCAGCCTCCCTGGTAAAGTCTACTCCAAGGTGCTGGAAAGGAGGGTTCGGTCGATAGTCGAACCTCAGGTTGAAGAGGAACAATGTGGATTCCGTCCTGGTCGTGGAACAACGGACCAGATCTTTACTCTCGCAAGGATCCTGGAGGGAGCCTGGGAGTATGCCCAACCGGTCTACATGTGCTTTGTGGATCTGGAGAAGGCCTATGACCGGGTCCCCCGGGAGATACTGTGGGAGGTGCTGCGGGAGTATGGGGTGAGGGGGTCCCTTCTCAGGGCCATCCAATCTCCAACAACCAAAGCGAGAGCTGTGTCCGGGTTCTCGGCAGTAAGTCGGACTCGTTTCAGGTGAGAGTTGGCCTCCGCCAGGGCTGCGCTTTATCACCAATCCTGTTTGTAGTATTTATGGACAGGATATCGAGGCGTAGTCGGGGTGGAGAGGGGTTGCAGTTCGGTGGGCTGGGGATCTCATCGCTGCTTTTTGCAGATGATGTGGTCCTGATGGCATCATCGGCCTGTGACCTTCAGCACTCACTGGATCGGTTCGCAGCCGAGTGTGAAGCGGCTGGGATGAGGATCAGCACCTCTAAATCGGAGGCCATGGTTCTCAGCAGGAAACCGATGGAGTGCCTTCTCCAGGTAGGGAATGAGTCCTTACCCCAAGTGAAGGAGTTCAAGTACCTTGGAGTCTTGTTCGCGAGTGAGGGAACAATGGAGCGGGAGATTGGTCAGAGAATCGGCGCAGCGGGTGCGGTATTACATTCAATTTATCGCACCGTTGTGACGAAAAGAGAGCTGAGCCAGAAGGCAAAGCTCTCGATCTACCGGTCAGTTTTCGTTCCTACCCTCACCTATGGTCATGAAGGTTGGGTCATGACCAAAAGAACGAGATCCAGGGTACAAGCGGCCGAAATGGGTTTCCTCAGGAGGGTGGCTGGTGTCTCCCTTAGAGATAGGGTGAGAAGCTCAGTCATCCGTGAGGAGCTCGGAGTAGAGCCGCTGCTCCTTCGCGTCGAAAGGAGCCAGTTGAGGTGGTTCGGGCATCTGGTAAGGATGCCCCCTGGGCGCCTCCCTAGGGAGGTGTTCCAGGCACGTCCAGCTGGGAGGAGGCTTCGGGGAAGACCCAGGACTAGGTGGAGGGATTACATCTCCAACCTGGCCTGGGAACGCCTTGGGATCCCCCAGTCGGAGCTGGTTAATGTGGCTCGGGAAAGGGAAGTTTGGGGTCCCCTGCTGGAGCTGCTACCCCCGCGACCCGAGACCGGATAAGCGGACGAAGATGGATGGATGGATGGACCTTAGCTGTCACAGCAAAGAGTTCTTCATCCTACTCCTACATCTTCACCCCCCCACCCCCCATTGTTTGAGTGATACACTTCTGGAGTGCCTTCTTTTCCAGTTTGACCCATTGTCATTACAAAATAAAGGCCAATGAATCTACATTAATAGAAGAACTATGACTAGCCTATGACTTTTACCTTACAAGATTTCTTCACAGTCTATTGAAAATGTCCTGAAGTGCTCCTAAAATAAGATGGATGAAGAATTTATCTGTATACACACTAGTGTTATACTGACTAATTTAGTCCCTTCAATTAAACATCTAATCTGGTCAAGTCAGGTCCAGCTACTTTTGATATGTTTCAGTTGATTGTTATTATATGTTATTGTGAAACTGATCCAGATTATAATTTTTGTCTAACCTCATTGGAAAAATTCTACCAGTTTTTACCCAAGCTTGGGTTGGATCCCTTTAATTACTGTAAGTAAAGTACATTAGAAATGCTTTTGAGCAAAGTCTAATTTAGCTAAAAATTGAACACTGGGACAAAATATCCACATATTGTGGCTTCATTCCAAAAATAACAGTATCAGTGTTGAAAAACCTTATTGAGCAAACCTTGCTTGAAATCAATTTATGACCCAAGAAAGAGTTAAATCTAGATTTGAATTTAACAAACACAGAGCAGCTTCCAACTCATATATTTATGATTCTGTATTGACAGTGGCCTAAAAAAAAGACAAACCTTGGTCAAGCCCCAGTGCTTATTTCCTTCTGCATACATAAACACACAAATAAGCATGTGAGAAGTTTGTACAGTTTGTAAAATCTTTTAAATCCTGTTAAGAGTGCACACAGACACACATCTGGTCCCAAAGCTTCCCCATTAGCTCAGTGTGTGTGTTCACTAGGGTGAAACCAAGCCACTGGGAACATCATTCATATCAGGCCTGGAGGGAGAGAGAGAGAGCGAGACTGCAAGGCCAGGGCCTCTCCCTTTCTCTGTAACATACACACACACATGCATACACACACTGTCCCCCATGAGGTCAGCAGGATAAGCTGGTTTGGAAAGGCATGTACCCTTCACTTCCTGTCAATGACAACATGGGCTGGTAGCCGCTACGCACCACTGAGTCTAAATCACTGTCTCTCTCTCTCCCTCTGTTTTTGTCTGTATCTCTCTACCTGACATCTTCCCATTGTATCTATCCCTGACTCATCTCTACTCCCCAGGCTTTGCATCTCCACCTCCCCCCGAAATCTTCCTCTTATAAGATGAAACTTTAATGATTCCCTTGGGGGAAATTGGCTTGTTGCAGTGGAAAATATACAGTCACAACAATAATAGGATGCAAGAAAGAGAGAATGTTTGGGGTTGTGCATGTCCAGGGAAGAAGGCACTTTGTTCTACTTACTTATTCTCTGCAGACTAACTGCATATGCAGTCTGACTTCCTGGGCTAACACTTGTTTAATAATATATATCATTATTATTATTATTATTTTAAGTCTGTACAATCTGGGCTGCACGATCTCATTGTCTCACGTTACGTGTCAAGTGTTACAAGCACACACACACACACACACACACACACACACACACACACACACACACACACACACACACTCAAATAGGCAAGTGTTATTTCCGTTAATCTGTGGTCTTCAACCATGTGTCAGTTAATGGGTTGGTTAGTGAATTTATTCAGTTTTGGCCATTTTTTCTCTTTACAAGATAAGAGATTAAGTTTATTTTCAAAACATAACAGTGTCAATGGTACAAGTCTTTTGCACTGTGCAATAATAAATAATATAATAGAATGAAGAGCTAAACTATCAAGGAACAAATATTTTTTGTAATAGGTTTGCATATATTTCTGATGACGTACCATATTATTGGCATAAAAACTTGAATACGAGCATGTTAAAAAGTAGATAGAAGACCAGCTTTGTTCTTTCTAACCCCCCCATCTTATCTGTCTCCATTCCTTCATGTCTCTCAGGGCTCTAATCACACAGGGGACCGTCATTCTCACTCTGTCTTTCACTTTTTCAGTCTCCCAGTCATGTTTTTTTCTGTCAACCAACCCCCTCAACGCTATTCCTCTGTCCCTTGGCCATTGGTGGATAAAACCCTAAAAATATTCCAAGACAGCTGACTTGGACACGTTTCACTTCAGAGTTGTACAGTGCTTCCTCTAAGCTAATTTAGGTGAAACCTTTCAGGGCTAATTTTAAAAGATAATGAGAAAAAATCTCAATCAACTAAGAGATCTTAAGAAAAAAACAAACTTTAAAGACTCAGTTTGGTTGAAATATAAAGTTTGGGGGTATGTTTGCAATGTTGGCCATTGCTTACTCACCATACATTATGGATTGTTACACTAACTGTAACAACAGTAACAAGTCATCTTTCCCAACACTGTTATACCAACATTCAGCACCATCAAAGTTGACATCATTGTGGTCCATACCATGTTTTTAATGATGTTAATGCTTTGATTGTGTTAAGATACATGGATAAGATAATCCTGAAATTTTTTTTATTTTTTACCTTTTACCTGAAGAAGTATTACAGGTAAAAGAATGAACAGAGAAAAGTATGGCTGAGGGGAAAACAATGATTAAGAAAATAACCCAGAGAAAATGTCCCAGAGGAACTTGATACAATTACTTGTCTGACACAGCTTCCCTTTGTGTGCTTTAGGGTGGCTCTATGCAGCTCTTTACACAAATATTCACATAACATTTTACAAATCTCTTGCAGAGGTTCCTATCTGACTTATGATGAGTGACCAGGCAGGGGTTGACTGTCTTATTCAAGGACACTTTGGCATGAAAACCTTCTGGTAACAGAACTGTGCAGCCTGTAGGGATTTACTGCCAGCGAAGCATGTGTGCGTAAGTTGTGTGTCATCCATCTGTGGTTCAGTTGCTTGCACGCACGCACGCACGCACGCACGCACACAGAGAGATAGATGGGCATTTAATGTCTACAAGAACTAATAGATGTGCTTTCTCCGTGAGACTTAGAGAAATTTATTCAGACACCTAGGCTCTAATGTGTTAATAGTGTGAGAATGAATAATGCATAAGGTGTCTAAATGAAAATAAACACAAAAGAAAAAATAGGTGTACCTTGGCACAAGTCTATGGGTCACTTTATAGATGTTTCTCCACTCAATTGGAGCTCAAGCATAGCTCACCTGGTAGAGCATGCGCACCATGTTCTAAGGCTTAGTCCTTGACCCAGCGGCTGCAGTTGCGGTTGCGGCCCTTTGCTGTCATTGTCATTCCCCCTCTCTATCCCCTTTCACATTTTCAGCTGTCCTGTATAATAAAGGCCTAAAATGAACTCAATCCAACAGATCAGTTGTTTCACTTGCTGAAGACAGACTGAAGGTAAAAGTCAAACAAAAAGTAAACTAATTTCTGTCCTCTAAGCCATTGTGACTACGTATGTTAAAATGGGTATAAATCCCACAATGTTCATGTGATGGTTGTGAAAAACTTCAAATAAAAGTCAGAACTCAGCCCTTTAACCTGTGTAGGTGTTTGATTTCAAATCCAACATGCTGGAGTACGGAGCTAACAACAAAAGCAGTCTTACAGAACCTAATACTTTCTGACTGAACTGTTAATTTGTTTTGTTTTTGTTTTCTCTCAACTTCCTCATTTCTCAACTTCCTCTACTCTCATTGTTACTTTAGTTTCTAAAGTCCTTCATTACCGGCCTCCATTACATGTGTCTGCTGATCTTACAATTTTACAGTGTTACCCTCAATGTTACCTGCTAAAACTTTTATTCTAATGGTCAGACACCCTTATATTGGAAGTATTTTTGTCATCTTAAACTGACTGCTCATCTCTGCCAAAATACAGTACCCTATCCATTTTAATTTACAGAACCCAGACAGAAGGGGAGAGGGGGGTAGTTAACAGATTATTAATTTGTACCCTGGAAATAATAATTTGATACGCTCAATACAATAATGTACTCATGGTGCTATAAGATGATATTGGGAGTGGTGTACTGTTGCATGAAGTCAAAGTATAGCACTCTTTCTTTCGCATTATCTAAAATAGCACCTGCTTGACTGGATGTTTTATCAGATATAAAGAAGCTGTAGTAGAAGTAATAGTAGTAGCACTGTTTCTTTGTACTAAATGTTTCAAAAATAACAAAAAGCTCCCAAGGCTCAACCCTTGGACCCCTTTTATTAGGTATTAGATAACCTTATGCATAACAGGAAAGCTGCATATATATATTATGCTGATGATACTAACGTTTATTAGTATTTTTTTTTTTTTTTAAAGGTTTAATCATTGTTTCCTATTTCTACTTCATTCTTTTAAAGTTCACCAACAGCTACATCTAATTTAGAAAGCTACTGCAAAACTTGAGTAAGTTGGTCTTTTGTCTTACATTTTAATTAATGGACTTCTGGCAATCAGCTCTTTAATATTTTTTGAAAAAGTTTTTAAAGGGATGTGAGACAATTAACTGAGCTCCAAAGAGGCCAAATAATCTGTGAGGACCAAAAGGTGCAAGGACATTTGATTTGTGGAAACACTTTGTAGTCATGACAACATATGCCAACTGCAACCAACAATTTGGCAAACTAATATGAGCCGCTTTTACTTAAAGAGTCATTATTATTTTGTATTACCGATGTGTAGGGATGTCTCCTAATGATGGATATACAGTATTTGTCTGAGACTGTAGAGCTTCAGTGCGAATTGGTTCCCCTATAGACTGTTTATAGGTGCTATTTATCAAAAGGCTTTCAATGGTAATCACCAATGATGCTGCAATCCCAACCCATTTAGGTCACTACTCTACAGCCCACGCCAGTTTGATGGAGCTTTAGTCATTATGTCTCTCTGTGTGTGTGTGTATATGTGTGTGGTTGTGGGGAAAAGTGTGTGTGTCTGTCTTACTCAGCATTATCACTCCATTACAGGTGTAGGGTTTTTCACACAGCCCTCGTTCTGTTGTGAGTTATGCATGTGTGTCTGCATGTGTGCATTTGTGTGTACAGTGCTATTTCCACAATTGCAAACACAGCACTCCACTCTCCTAATACATAACAACGGTCTCTCCTGACAAGTGCACTCAATCATGCTAATTTTTTACAAATACAGCATTATTCAACTGCCGCGGACAAAACTGTAAGTTTATCTCCATAAGCTTTTGTGAAAGGTTGACAAGTTACTAGGACACTTATATTTGGCTTTCAGGTTAATTTATATAAACTTTGGTCTCACTTAATTTTAAGGTACATTAATATGACATAAGACATACTTTATTTATGTATGACCAAATGAAATTAGACCAAAACATTATAAATAAGGTGGTCTTAACTAGACAGTAAATTGACAGTTACATCCTAACTTGACACCATACACGTAAATTATACTGTAATTAGTACATTAATAAAACGTTATAAGCTTTACTTTGTATCAAATTAGAACGGAAAACGAACAGTTATACCCTAATTACAGTAGACACAATACACCTAAACTATTCTGTAATTAGAATCTGCATGTATTGCCATATTAAACCAAACATATACTATACTTAGTCACTGTTATACCAAATTATACTCTAATTAGAAACATATCAGGCATAGCCTTGTGAGACCTGGCTACTCCACAAAGTAATGAATGCTGCTGAATCAGCAATCACACAATTAACATATATGCATGCAAAAGTAAAGGCACAGAAACCAGAACATAATTATGTTATATAAACTAATTTTTGTATGATGTGGGTGGCATTATGAAAGATTTAAATGGAAAGTTAGATAAATGGGTAGTTATGGACACTACAGTCAAGCACCACTTTTACAGTTTACCGTTTCAGCTTTCTTGTATCTCTGTCTCTTTACAACCATGGTTCTTCATTAAAAAACACAACTAAATTAAAAGAGCTTGGTGGAGTCTTAAATTGACGGGTTCATGGACAGACCAGTTTCTATGTGGAGATTAATAATGCATCTTGAAAAGAGGTAAGTCTAAAGTCTAAACTTTTTGAAGAAAATCTAAGCCCATTGTGTGCATGTGTGTCTGCACGCTCTCCTTAAGGACTTTAGAATGAATCTAGGAGTCAGGAGGGCCAAAAGAGAACAAACAGTGTTATGCACACACTCAAAATAATTTACTGTCACACACACATGCAAGCTCACAAGCCCCCACCTTTACCCAAAGCCCTCAAAGGAATAGGTGAGCTTGAAAGTTTGTCCGCTTTATCAAGTGTGTAAAACCAAAGACATATTTACCACTGAGACCTTCTCATCTGCTCAATAAAGATGAGAGGAGCTTCACAGCACATAGTGACTATAAAGAGATTGAAATTATGCTAGCAATCTTTGGTCTTTCTGTGGAGCACTTGAATGTGACAACAAAAAACTGATTTGGAAATACATTTTGTGTATTATGTGCAGTGGTGTATAGTCATTAAAAAAGCCCCCTAAGCTTAACAGTACTGTATTTTCCATGCCTAAATGTTGTGAAAGAAAGTAATTTTAAGAACTTTGACAATCACATTAAAAAACATTGTAATTGAATGTAATCTGGGGTTTTGCAGATGGTCCAATATCAACGCTCTGTGTGATGATACGTTTGGGTAATTTACTACTATTAACAGCAAGATTTGTATGCTAAATGAACTTTTATCCCACAGCATAAAGATGGTATTCTGTCATCTTGTCATCCCTCACCTCCACTATCTCCACCTTTTCTGAAAGCTGTCTTCCTTTATTCCAATTCTCTTTCATCCGTTTGTGTTCTACCTCAAAGGTTGCTGTCCTGATTACAAACTGGGAGCAGAGAGAGATACTGTAGCTCTACAGTACATAGATACCAAGAGAAGATGAGGAAAAAAGGTCCAGTCAGAGGGCAGGGGTACACTGAGGGTGAACACCTTCAAAGCAGCGCAGATTTTTACTCCAAAGCATGGGAGCTCCTTTGGTTTGCTGGCAGCCAGTAGGTGACAGTGAGTCACATTTGTCGGTGTTGGTCCCTGGCTGTCATGTGCCATTTAGAAATGTGAATATATGGCTGCAGAGTCTAGCAATATCAATAAGCTACCCCCCCATATCCCCCACTGCAGAACGTCCACATAAAAATGAAGCTGATTATAATACATTTTAGTTATAATATCTCAAGTTTATGCATAGAGATCATGCCAACAACTAATGGTAAGATATAAATTCATGATTATTGGAGTTTTGAACTCCAATGTTGAGTAAAATACATAATCTAAAAGCAACAGTACATACATTAAATCCATTGTCGTTTATTTAAAACCAATATATATGTATGTATGTATGTATGTATATATATGTATATATATACACATACATATATATACATATATATACATATACATATATATATATATGTATATGTATATATATGTTTATGTATATGTATATATGTGTATATATATATATATACACATATATACACACACATAAACATATATATACACATATACATATATATATACACATATACATATATGTTTATGTATATGTATATATATGTATATATATATATACACACACATATATATACACACACATATATAAATATATATATATACATATACATATATATATACACATATACATATATATATACACATATACATATATATATACACATATACATATATATATATATATATATATATATATATATATATATATACACATATATATATATATATATATATATACATATACATATATATATATATATATACACACACACACACCGGCCACGATTTCGGCACGAGTTCCTTGCCGAGGCTATTTTGCAGTGGCACTGGGGCCACTGCAAAATAGACCAATAAACCAGAGCACGTTTTTCTCCCATCCCGGAATGCTGTGTCAACTAGCCAGACCCTCCTCTGCAGCGCTGTGGAGGAAGGTCTGTCAACGCGAGACTACATTTGTTTTAAAGAGGTTATGTGGACACTCCTGCAGGGGTGAAGTGAATCCCCACAGTGCTTATGTAGTTGGTTCTTGTGATTTAACAATTTTTGCCGATAGTAGGCTGTCTTTACTGTGTTGATGTCTAAGGCGGTCACACTAGAGAAGCCACAATGAAGGAAGCTGTTAGCTCTCTCAACGTTAGACTGTTCTTTTGTAGAAGTTAAGGCTGCTGGGAAAGCAGGACACATTTGTGAAAAGAACTGTCAAGTACACATCACACAAAGGGATGATGCAGTCCTGACTGCTCCAAATGTCAGAAATACAAAATTGAACAACAAAATGAAAGACAAGAAGATATTACTTTAAGGACTTGTCCATGTTGGCTTAGAGGTCAAAGCGGCTATAATCAATATTTTTATATAAACAGATGTGAAATGGATATAAAAAGGGTTGCTTGCAGTGATGAGCTCACATATTATTAACCTACTCTGCAGTTCCTTTTGAAAGATTTTTTAGTGTCTTACAGCTCACTGTTTTGGTTTTCTAGCCACATAATTTACTGTTTTGAATGTTTGCAGGTTTAAGAAATCACAACAGCATGACAATAGATCCATCTCCACGTTAACTGAGCAAAGCTCATCCATTGATTAAGAGTTTGTGACATGCTCCTGAAAAAAAAAGATAAGTTGAACTTGAGTTGAACTTAAGTTGCTATTGTTTTGTCAAACAATACTACAAGAACTATACTGTACTGTACTGCTAATCATGCTAACAAAAACAAATGGTTGTGTAATGCATAGCACTTATATATGCACAACATCAAATACATCTTCAAACACACACCAAAATAAGAGCTTCAACCATCCATAGACAAGTCTGCAACACATACTGTACACACTCACACAAGGTTGACTACAGTGGGAGAAAATCCTCTTTGTTCCTCATGTTTGGATAAACACAAGAACAAAAGCAGCAACAGCAGCAAACACTTATGTCCAGTAATACAGCTGAAGCTTGATCTGATGTGCTTGGGATTCATCACCAGTGTTGGAAAGAAAAGAATGAGTGAGAAGATGACTGTAGGAATGCCAGTGTAGGGAATCGCTGGTGAGTGTGTGATGGGATCAGTCACCCCTTTGTGATGAGGTCACTCAGATAGGGGTGGGATAGGGCCGGGAAAGACCACAGAGAAACCATAACACTGGTGTTAGAGGGTAGTTATAATGAACACTTACAGTAAAACTTCCACAGCAGGTTAAATCTTTCAGCATGTGTGAAGTTCTGTTACAATCACAGCAATGGAAAGATTGCACTCCATTCCACAAGTTCAAACAAAGGCTACTTCTGCTGTTTATATTTCTTATTATTGTTATCATCATCAAAAGTAGAAAAGCGCTGGAGAGGGCCCTCAAGTGGCCATTAAAGGAATTTAGTTATTGCAGGTTTTAAGTTGTGTAATTTATAATGGTGAACTGCCTGTTTAAGATTGTGTGGTCAGTTGTACAGTATCAGCAATCAGTAGCAGACATTTTACCATACGGGGAATTATATATACCAGCTAATTAAACTCTCAAAAAAGTCTTAAAACAATCTAGAAAAAGTGTCAATTGTAAAAAAAAAGAAGTAAAAAAAACATTTTACTCTTAGCTAATGCTAACACAATGAGAATTGAGTGAGAAAATGTTTCTACGAGATATGAACGTTACAAATCAGCATGCTGCAAAGCTTAATTATGTGTTCGACAGTGATCAGTGCAGAGACTCACACAGTCCAGCCAGAATGCAGAGAGTGAGGCAGGTTAAAGTAGATGAGAATTCCATCTCCACCATTTCCCAAAGGATCATCACTACATGTGTGCATATTCTTAATATTCCAATTAAACTTGCACACAACCATGATTGTTAAGGTGATTGTTGTTGTTTTGGAATACTATTTCATCATAATATGGTAGCACTGAATTGAGCTGAAGATGTGAAATTAATTTTTATATTTTATAACTTTATTTGAATTAAAATTAAATTATTTAATAGAGATGGGGCGGTCAGAATGAGAGTTTACCAGCACTGGAGTGAGAGGGAGTAATGCAGCTACTAGTTGACAGGGCAGGTCTAAATATAATAATTACAGATGTTGCCTATAAGGAGCAACAGGCACAGAGGCTCTTATTTTGCCCCAGAATACACACACGAACACACAAGCATCTGCATGGATTGGGATCACATACGTTTACATGCACATAATATTCCGTTTTTTGCCCTTATTCTGAAAAAGACAATATTCTGACTAAGCTGGTTACATGGCTAAAGAAAGTGAAAATTCCACTAATATTCAAGTTTACATGTAGCTGTGCAAAATACAATTTTTTCAAAGTTTACCCGCGGTGGGGAATTTGTTAGCCTGTGCGAACACAGCGTCCCTCTTTCATTCCTTCAACCAGCTTCTTGAAAACATCGGCGTAGTAATGTGTGCGCATATCCAAAAACCTGTTGATATCCAAGTCTTTGATAATGTTTAAAATTAGCTGTATTTCTCCTTCTTATTGGGTCTGCAACCTTGCAAACTGTTTGCTGGTTGGTTGTGTACAGCAACCATAGCAACGCACAGAGCTGACCATAAGCCGTAAACAGGCAAGAGGCCGTAAACTTCGGTAAAAAAACAGATTGAGACGCGTATTCCGAATGCGCTGTATACATGTCCAAATAATGCTTCTAAAACCTGAAAAATACCGGAATAACCCACATGTCTTAATCAGAAAATGCTATATTCGGAAAAAGGCCTTATTCGGAATATCCAACCGGAATATGCTGTTTACATGACCTGTATCAAATTCCGAATATTGTCATATTCGGAATAATAGTGGAATATTGGTGTACATGTAAACATACTCACTGTTACAGGTTCCAGATACAATATTTTAAATTACATTTTCCAACCACCTTTACATTAAACCAGTAAAAGTCGTTTCATGTTTTATACATGCTTTCACACATGCTTGTTAGATGGGTTTCACAGTAACACACATTTGAGGTATTACTAACTTTGTGAAAATAACACTTTCAACACTTTTTTGCTGTAGTGACAAACTGCAAAGGTTATTTAATGCTGCAAAGTGTTGATACACTCATTTCCCCTAGGTAAGACTTTCATGGTGTAATGTGAGTCTTTCATCTTGCACTTCAATTCACTGATCATCGTAGACACTGTATTGCAGACCCAGTATGGTGCCGAGAGTGTACTGTAATGTTTGTGGACAAGAGGGTGCAATGCAACCATAGACTGTAAAAATAGTGGATTGAATGAAATAGACATTATTATTAAATTCATAAAAACTATATAAAAATAGCATTCTTTTCACCGTTGCTGTTACAGGTCATTTATAATCATCAGATGAAAAATGACACGGTTTCAGAAACATTAAAAAGTTACATATAGTAACTTTAAATGTATGAGGCTTAACTTGGGCAGTTTGAAGAGTAGACTTTAGTCAGCATGGTCGCACAATCAGCAGCTCTGGGGAACTACAATTCACAAACCAATTGAAAATCTGCTGTCGCACAAAATAAAACATACGTCTAGATGTTATTGTGGGTAAGAAATAGAAAAACAATTGTATAATAATAATCATACTATAATAATCCTGTATGAAAATGTTCAACAGAATAATTGTATTCCTCCAAGTATCATCTTAGAAATCTTTATTTTCCATGTGAAAGCTTTATCAGGATAATTCTTCATACTTTACTGCAGTTATCTTAATCAAACTGTATTGACATTATAATTATGACAGGATGATAAAAAAAGATGCAAACAAAGTGCAAAATATGTGAAATATTGCAAGATAAAAGGACAGAAAGATCAGATGGGGAGATAAAAAAAAACAAACACGTTTGATCAACATGCCATTTTACAGATAAGCTTTTGCAGGAAACATCTTTGAAATGCACAGGGAAAGAAAGCCAAACTTCAGCTTTAATGCAGTAAATCAATGCCACGCAACAGACAATTCAAACATACACATGGCCTCAATGTAAAAGTATGGGGGGAGAGAATGACCAGGGAGAGGCACAGAGAGAAAAGAAAAAAAAAGATGAAGGCACATCAGCAGGATAATTCACCGTGGGGGCAGAAAGCTGTCGAATAAATGCATCCCATCCTATTGTTCCCCCATATCTCTCTCCACAGTTGGTATAAAAAATGTGCGTGTACTGTATGTGCGAGTGTGTATTTGTGAGAGAAAGAGTGATGATGAAGATGACCCTGATACTGAGTAGTTGCATTGGTGTATACAACAGCATAAGACGTGCACACGTACAACATCTATGGCACTGCGACGCAAAATATTCCCTTGACACATCTTCACATACACACTGCACTGGGTAATTGGGGCCCCCTGGGGCCGAAACTCTGGGTTTGAGTGCCAAGGGCGCGCATTCCTTACAGAGAAGCAGATAAATCAACTGTTAATAAGCCGGCAAGCACGGAGGCTCTATTTACGACCGCTCTCTCCACAAGGCCAGTACCACCAGCCCAGCTGTGGTCACACACACACTTAATCTTTATCAGACAGAAGACCCCCAAGATACACGTGCCCATACAACTGTATGTCAAGGGAGAACTTTTTTTTTCTATAATGTGATATATTCAGCATTTTTCATCAGCGGCTCCTTTTTTTTTCTTCTATTAACCCATAATGGAGTAAGGATCACAGCTAAATCTCTCACAGACACACACACACACGCACACACACACACACACATACACACACACACACACACACACACACACACACACAATTTCAGCCAAGGCAGATCTACAATGGTAGCCGGAGCTCAGCATAGCGGAGAACAGTATTGATTCATCAACGGAAAGTCACCTTCCTCTTCACCCCACCCCGGCCGGCGCCTCAGGGACCCCGGTCATTCCACTCAGCCAATTTGTATGGCTATTGTTATTATTAGTGTTTCTCCAGCACAGCGCTTAGGTCTTGGGGCACGGACACACTGCTTTATGATGCCGTGCCTAATAAACATCATTGTGATTTTCCCAGGCTAGTAATTAAGTGTGGGGCTAATTTGTCATAGTTAGTTAGAGCGTGGCGCGATGCCGGGAGAGGGCTGCCAGGGAGGGGTACGGTGGCTGAGAAGGCCAGGAGTTTAACACACAATATTCATTTATAGCCAGTGCTGCATAATGACGTTGGTGCTGGCTTGAGGCATGGCAGAGGGCCATTACAGATCAAGGTGGGCCAGAGGTTCTCCTATATAGAATCTGACTTGGATAGTTTTGTGCACATAATGCTATTAAGGTTTGACTTAAGGTTTTAACTTTTAAAAACTCCAAGATTCTCTTCCAGGACTTACATCTTTGAATCTGACCGTTTGTATTTAAAACAAATTATAATGTCTCATGTCTTAGGTAAACTAAACATGAGGGTCTAAGGATAGTGGGTGTTATGCTGTACTGATTGTGATTGTAATATTGGGCTATGTAAATTGACTTGACTGTTAATGACCGATAAATAAAAACTGATCTTTGCGTACAAATAAAAAAAACAACAGCTTTACATCTACTGAAGTTTAGTAGTACAGTAATCCCTTTCCTGACACTGGCTAAATATTTACCTAAAACTTAATAATGTGCCAACATACCAGAGTTCAATCTGTGATCTCTCTCTTAAACTGAGAACACTTAAACATCCTCTTTAATGTTTCAGTGTTTTCAATTTTGTTTGGAGTCTTGCCTTTATATTTGTCTCTCTTTCTCAACATGTCAGCACATCTTAAAACTGTGTGCAAATGTCTCAAAGCAACAAGGAGCAACAATGTACTAAATTGCTGAGGCAAATGGGGATTAAGAGACATACTGTAGATACAATTTATCATTCAGCTCATTCACTTTTTACAGATATATACAGTAGTAAAAACAGCAATAAGCCTGAAGAGAGAAACAAGCATAAATTCATAACCGGGAAGTTAATCATTTTGGGAGATATTGTGGGTCCAGAAAAATAGAAGCTATAATGGACACATTTGTTCTGCCAGAGCTCATAAAAGACAAAAAGACAAGGGATAAAAGTTTTGTAGTGCAGGGATCGTCAGATGCTACAACATAATTTCATACACATTTTCTCAACAAAGATTGCCCATGGACATTGTCTTTATGGAGTAACTGAACAAAATGTTAAAATAATAGCATTTACTACATTGCCACTAAAGTTACCACTTCTAATAGAGTCAGAGCTAAAGAGCCTGGCGTGTAAAATAAAAAGACATAGAACTGGAGACAAGAATGTCAGTGTCAATGTGCGATGAACACCATTTTTTGCCCGTTTAAAAAAAAATATTTATCATAAAAATATAGAATATAGAAGTCAAGCCTTAAAGCATATGTCCCCAGTTCTGCCTTATCTCCCTATTCGTTTTAGAATTCATTCAGGGAGGTTTGATTATATTCCCTCCTTTATATATTTCAGATCCTTAGGTCTGGGAACCAAATGCTGGTAAAAGACCCACAGTCCATACACAGGACAAAAGGAGATCATGCTTTTATTATTTAAGCTCCAACACTTTCGAACACACCTCTCAGTCTCAGGTCAGATGAGTCAGTGCCACATTCTAAAAAAACTGTATGCCTGTAAAGTCTGGCATCTTTAGAGTTTATTATTGCAGTGGGTTTAGGCTGTATTTATTTTTTAGTTTAATTTGGTTTCTTTATTCTATATGTTAAACCATTCCTCAAATGAAATATTTCTCAAGAACTTGAATTAGGGACTGTTACCAATTACCGTTATTTAATTAAGGGGCCACCGGAGGAGTTTTGTGGCCTCTAACCTAAAAAGACGTGACCCTCCCCTCGTCAGTAATAATTTTCCTATGACCCTCCAAAACGATTTGAAAAAAAGGAATGACCCTCCCCTCGCGTGCAAGTTTGCATTTAGCAAAGAAGTACTGACACCATTTGATTTTTACAGCCATGACGTACAGGAGTTAACCTCTGCATTCTCATCTTACACATCACACTCCTCTGTTATGGTGTGGTGGCCATTTCAGTAGATTTACTCACTAACATTGTTGTGGAAACACAATAAACATGGAAACTAAATGCACACTTCATGGATTACTGCATTACTTCAGATACTAAGTTACTCCTCTAGTAAATTAGTATTCATATGAAATAAAACCATAAAACATTGAGACCATTCAGCAAACGACGCTGGGATATAACCAATTCAACACTGGTTGCTATGGACTCGTCACTATCGTCTATATATATATATGTTTATTTTTAAAGTTTTTAAGTTACATTGTAACAGTTTAAAAATTCGCCCTTATGAAATCCAATCGCGGCACGGCTGTTTTGGAACGCAATAGACAGACGCTTAAATTCAACTAAAATGTAACAGTGAACAATCAGTGTTGGACCTACAGTCTGTTGAGATGCCTCTCCAAACGCAGAAACCAAGCGCAGTCACACCATAAAACGTTAAGACACGTTGAGAAAAAAGATCCGCATTTTGCCGTAATCCAATGACACGGAAAAAAGTAATCCACAGCGATCAGGAGATCCACAAAAAGGTAAATGATACGGTGTATCCAGCAAGGCTGATATGAGCGTCACATACGAGGCCTCTCCACTTCGCCGTTGGTGGAATAAACGTATACAAGTCCAAATCTACACAAAACCCGCAATCAATTAGTAAGCTGACATCACATGTATATACATGGCATTTCAGAAACCTTTATTGCAAGGTTTGCACGGCAAGATGTCCAGACTAGTGCAACAGTAATTTTCGTTTTTTTGCGTCCTGCTGCTCCCATCGTCAGCCAGGTAATCATTTTTTTTTACCAAAGCAGTATATGAAATCTGATGTATTACCTATCACCATTTAGTTGTTTTGTGTTATTTAAGATATTTATTTAATATCTGGTCATGCCAGATGTAATTATTCCACTAATTTTTTAAACAATGCAATTACCTGTTTGAGCCACCAGGGGACAGTGCTCCTCCTGCCCCCCCAGCAAACTCCGCGTATGCGGTCAGAACCATCTGCTAGGGGGCCGAGACTGAGAGCTACATGGATAAATATGCACCAAACAAGCCACTTTGAAATTTTGCTCTTTTCATGAATAAAAAAGTTGGGCGACCCCCCCACCCAGACTAAAAAATGTTGGATGACCCTCCCCTCAGCAAAATATAAAAAGACATGACCCTCCCCTATTTTCCTCCGGTGGTCCATTCCATAAATACCGAACGGTCCCTTAGCGATTAGACCACCCACAATGATTTACAATAAAAGAAGTTTCAATGACACTATGTAATATCTTGATATACTACCAACACTACAATTCTGACAAATACAATATGTGTGGATAAGGTTTGCTGTAATGGGTAGCATCCCCGAGCATTCTGCACCAACATCTTAAGGTTTACCATCAAATCATTATTTTTATTAATCTTTCATTACTACACCCTATTCTGCACACCATTAACTCCAAACCCTTTGTGTGCATGGTGTAGGGAGCTTGCATGCCAGGTAAGCACATTCTCAAATCAATTTAGATTTTGATGAGGTCTCAGATTATGCACAGTGTTGGCATATCTGTGGGGGTTGCGCCGTTTACTGGAGAAAGTAGACGACAGATGAAGATGATAAAGATACTGGCGGTCAAAGCCAAGGTAATCAGTACTGTATGAGAGACTGACATGACACCGGTTATACGCAGGATTGATTGGGTGCTTTCATCCAGCTTTGCTATGATAATCACACTAACACGACATCACCATTAACCCTGAAGTTATGCATGGTTTACTGTGTTTACATGCACACTCTCATATCAACTTTTTTTTGTGGATGATGGCATAATATCTTTGCACAATGTCTACGTCTGCCTTCAGGTGAGTGAAAGAAATGAAAATGATCTGGACACTTGCAGTCAATGGCAAGTGAATGAGCAGCACTTCCCTCGCCCGCTCCTCCCATTACATTCCATATCATCATGCAGATCCTAGATTGTTAGTTTTACCCACCGGCTTTTCATCTACAAAAGACCGTCTGATTAGAGGCTCTCAAGTTGCTACAAGAATGTTCTGATGCGTTGCCACAACTGAGAAGTTGATCTATCTCTGATTGCTTTCAGCAACATTCACAATTACCCAGCTGCATCCTGTGATTAAAGCAACTCTCCTGTTTCTAGGCCATTTCCTCTTTCTCATCCTCCTTTGCCTCTTTCTGCAGCCATCCACCTGTCCACCTCCTATCACCTTTTATTTCCAAGATTGGTTCATCTTACACGCACACGCACACGCACACACACTTACTGTATATTGACAAGAGTTGGTGGTCATCTCTATTCAATACAGATTGAACTGCTGTATTGCTGGCAGTCACATTCAAACAATGCTGAATCACAAACTAGCAATCTGTGCCAAAAGTGCCTTACAAAGGAAGAGTGAAAGAAAGAGTGGTTGACTTTATTTATTATAGTGGACGAAAACCCCTGCAAAATCTGGAATACCCCGAGACCCCATGACAAAATGAGCATGTTCAAAGTTGTTAGCCAAGTTAGTACAGCTGGAGTCTACCTACTGTTTCAGCAATAGGTATATTTTAAACATGTTATATTTCAGTTTTTTAGCTTAATATATATTAGCAATAAAGCAAACACATTTCAAGATTTAGTTTTCACAGTGCACACACAAGTGCACAGATGTCTCTGTGTCTGCATCTCTTCCCCGCAGTCTTTATCCTCTGCCCACATTTCTTGTCAGCTAATTTACCCTTTTCAATCTGCCACATCCTTCTTTGCTTTTTCGATCATCTCCCCACTTAATCATTATCTCATACTCATGCTTCTCATTTTCTATCTTCTTTCACCCTTTTCCTTTGCTCTGTCACTTCATCCATCTCTGTCCCGCTCTTCTCCTGCTCTCATAATTCCTCTCTCCCGCTTTCTTTTCTTTCTCTAAGTCTCTCTCTCTCTCTCTCTCTCTCTCTTCCTCTCTTCCTCTCTATTCACCTCTCAGGCTTACTCCCTCATTTCACTCCTTTGTTCACTTAACCTTCCACATCCTTATCCAGCTGTCACTTGTCCTCCAGTTGCATCTGGCTCTTTTCTCTTCCTCCTGACCCTGACCCAGTCACCTACTTTGGGAAGGCACAGGGTTTCCTTGAGCAAGGCAGCACTTGGGCAATTTCACCTCTTATCTGATGATTGGGAGGATACTTTTTGTTCTACTAGTGAGTATGCAGATTGTGGGACGACCTTTTCTATATAATTTGTTTTACATATTTAGGTATTGTATTGGTGATCAAATTTGTATTGTAATGTGTCTATTCTATATTTATGTTCTTAACTTAGCTTTTTGCTTTTCCTTCATATGTTTATTGTATGCACCAAAAACCAAGGCAAATTACTTGTATGTGAAAACCTACTTGGCAATGAATCAGAATCTGATGAATGTAAAAAAGAAACAGTCTATTGACACAATTTGGTAGTGACAAATTCATTTTTTTAATCTGTTGAATGAAATAATTTTGGAGAGTGCCGAGGTGAAGTTTATGGGAGGTTGCATTCCCTCCTGTTTCTGCCTTCAGAGTTTCTACTAACTGGTAGAAATAAACAACATTGTGAACACTGTGGTGGATTTGAACCTCCCTGTCCTAGAGCCAGTGGTGGAAGAAGTATTCAGATCCTTTACTTAAGTAAAAGTACAAATACCACACTGTCAAAAATACTCATTTACAAGTTAAAGTCCTGCATTGAAAATGTTACTTAAAGGGGTGATAGAATGCAAAACCGATTTTACCTTGTCATAGTTAAATAACGACAGTTCGGTGGGTAAAAAGGACATACATAGAAGCTCAAAATCCCATTGATACCCCTATCCTCTGCAAATCTCACATTTTGAAACTGCCGCTGAAAACGGGCGAATCTCAACAAAGCTGGAAGCTGACGTAAGCATCCCAAATCCTAGTCTTTGTCACGCCCCAACATTTGCATAGGCTACACCACTGACCTGAAGTCAGCTTAGTCTTCTGAATCTAGCTAGGTCATGCAGATCTCCAGAGGTCCGCTATTTAATTACTAAATTCACTTCTGAGACTTTTTTATGCGAGAAATCAACTATATAGAGGTCAAATATGGGCCGTTTTACGAAAATTGATGGCTAATTGCAAATTTTGTCCGACTGTGTGTCGCAGTTCAGCAGGAGCTCAGCAGGCTACGTGACAGCGGCCGGTGCTGCCTCGCCGCCCGGCGTGTCCTACTTCATAGACTCGCTGTGATCTAGCTGGATCTCCGTCACGAAGGGAAGCCAGCGGCGCTCCATACCCGCGCAAAGTCACCGGTTCTGGGTTACTGGACTACAAAATGCCGAGGCCCTGATGGAGCTCCAGGGCCTGCAGCTAGCCGCGATCTTTACCCATAGGATTGGAGGGACAGTTAGCAGCTAACAAAATCCCTAATGTTCACAAAAATGCATTAAATTGAAATCGGACACCATTGTTAGCTTTGTAAGACCTTGGGGTATATGTTATACAAGTGGCGTGACGAAATTCAAACTAAATATACTCTAGTTATGCCGGCAGCTGGCAGCCAGCCAGCTCCGCGGAGCCCCGAGCCCCAGTAGTCCAGTAGCCGAGAAACGGTGACTTTCACTGGGTATGGAGGTTGCCGTTTTCTCGTCAGACTGTGTGGATCTCCTAAAGTCCGACACGTCTTACCAAATTTGCAATTAGCCATCAATTTTCGTAAAACGTCCCATATTTCAGCTTTATATAGTTGATTTCTCGCATAAAAAAGTCTCAGAAGTGAATTTAATAACAAAATAGCAGACAAACAATGTATAACTTTGCAGTGTCTGAAATATGAGACCTGCTGTCTCGTCTCCAATGTGTTTCTATGGGGTTCGCTCAAACCAATCAGCGCGCAGCTCATCTAAATATTCCTGAGCATACCATATTTGGAAGAAAAGCTCTTGTTCCAAATAGAGCCATATTCACAGGGTAGTTAAGGGCCTAATAAAATAGCATTCGGGCAATTTTCAGCCCAACCAATGTTACATACCCTATTAGGAGACCTTAAGGAACAGTGTGAAATACCCTATAAAATCATTCTATCACCCCTTTAAGTAAAAGTATGTAAGTATCAGGAAAATGTACTTAAAATATTAAAAGTACTCAATGCAGAAAAATTCTCACATTTTAGAAACTGGAAACGATCCAAACCGTTCTGTTAGTCAACTAAGTGTTTATTCAGCTAACCATTCCAGCTGGACTTGACTATATATTGTTGGGTAGTTTAATCTGTAATAAAACATCATATTTTATAAACTACATGTGTTTTGTGTGCAAAAATCTTAATTTGTAAAGTAACTAGTAATTAAAGCTGTCAGATAAATGTAGTGGAGTAAAACATACAATATTTCTCTCTGAAATGTAGTGGAGTAGAAGTAGAAAGTGGCATGAAAAGAAAAGACTCAAGTAAAATACAAAAAATGTGTACTTAAGCATAGTTGAGTAAATGTACTTAGTTACATTCCTCCACTGCCTAGAGCTGTAAAGTTATAAGTCTGCCAGATCCTGGCAGTGCCATGTTCTTGGTGCCGACTTCAAGAACTGCAAATGCACACATAATTTTCCCTGACTCTTTTTCTCTTTCTACAAATATGAGGGGATTTACTACAGGCCAAGACACTCCCCTGCTGTTAATCCGCATGCTTTATAGTTCTCTACACAGGGTCTTAGTGAATGTGTGTATGTGTTATAAAGATTGATGCTTGTTCATACATCAGATGTATTTTAATGTATAAATCACACAATATTGAAAAGGTTACGTCTGACAGGAAATTATCACAAGCCTTAACTTCTATACGCCACTCATGCATGTGTACAGTACTGTTGTTTGTGTGTGTGTGTGTGTTTGCAAAGCAGCCTATCATAGGCTCAACAAATCATGACTAACCTCAGTGACACAAAACATTTACCAAACGGGCCATCTGCATTTTAATCACTAAGTATAATTTATCTATGGACAGCGTACATTAATACAGGGGACTCTTGATTCCTCACAACACAAAAAAATTCACATGGCTGTCTCATTTCTGCTGATGGCAACGCTATGCTAATAGTGTTAGAATTTTCTGTGCACCTTTTCAAACAGGCCCATCACAGAGAGGTTTAGGTGGATGTGTCTAGGGAAGCATATGTGCAAAAGCATTTGTTTGTATGCATATCACTGCAGTCTCAGAAAAACATATCAATGCAGTATGCTGCAAGTTTTTTATTCCTTAAAGGAGAACTCCGGCCAATTTTTACGTTAATCTTGATCGCTATAACTATGTTAGTACTGTCGATAGCAAAACGAGCCGAATCGGTCCTGGCAAACTGGAGTTACTGCAGCTAATGCCCAGAGCTCCCAGTGAGCTAAAACAGCAGTCTTTGGGGGCATAACATAAAGAGTGCCTTTGTGCCTCTTAACACAAAATACAATTAAAATGTCTGTGAAACAGGGCCCTTACATGACAACTAGATGCGTTTTCAACTCAGACATTGTTTAAATTCACCTACCCTGTTAGCTGCTAGCTGCCGTTGGGAAAGAGTGAGTGTGTTCAGCCCGGCTTCGGTGATAATCAATAAGCAGCAGTTCCGTGTGTATTTGTAGCATATATATCCATTTTGTGTGTGAACGATCTGGCGTTGGAGAGTAGGAGTCTTGGCAGTGGCGATCTATGTGGTAGTTTCCTTAGCCGTGCTAGCAGGCCCGCCCGGTGGCATCCTAGCTTTTGCTTCCTCCCCGCCTTCCCTGCCTGCCGTGGCCGACAACAATCCAACTAGTGCCCTCTGGTGTGGTGGATGTCCTCCTGAGGACAGGTCATGCCTTCGCGGTGAAAATCTTTAGTTTATTTCCCCCTCAAAAATAGGTAATTGAGCACTGTAGTGGTTATGACCATATCAGTGACTACGTAACTATATGGAAATGGGCCAAATGATGCCTGTGCCTTGTACAGTGTTACAGAAGGCTCGTGCTGAAGTCACGTGGGAATTCAGTTGTAGCAGGAAAAGGTAAACAGCAGTGTGCAGATCGGAGCGTAGTGTGTGAAGAGTGAAGAGCGGAGGTGTTCACAAGGGAACTGGGAAGAAGCTTGGAGTAACGTAGCTAACTATGGAGCTAGAGCTAGCCTTCAGTAACGCTATTACTGTACAAGCAACAGGCATCATTTGGCCCATTTCCATATAGTTACATAGTCACTGATATGGTCATAACTACTACAGTGCTCAATTATCTATTTTTGAGGGGAAAATAAACTACAATTTTTCGCCGCAAAGGCATGACTTGTCCTCCGGAGGACATCCACCAGACCAGCGGGCGCTCATTGGATTGTTGTTGGCCGCGGGAGGCGAGGAAGGCGGGGAGGAAGCAGAGGCAAGGGTGCCGGACAGGCCTGCTAGCCCGGCTAAGGAAACTACCACAAGTTCGCCACTGCAAAGACTCCTACTCACCAACGCCAGATCCATGTCACACACAATAGATGATCTACAAATACACACAGAACTGCTGCGTGATGATTACCACAGAAGCCTGGCTGAGCCGGGCTGAACACACTCCAGGATGGCAGCTAGCAGCTAGCAGGGCAAGCTAGAGGCAGGATGTCTGAGTTGAAAACACATCTTGTTGTCAGGTAAGAGCCCCGTTCATGTTGCACAGACATTTTAATTACATTTTGTGTCTGTTAAGAGGCACAAAGGCACTATTTATCTTATGCCCCCATAACTGCCGTTTTAGCAATGTGAGCTCTGGGCATTAGCTGCAGCAGCTCCTGTTGCTAGCACCGATTCGGCTCGTTTTTTTTGCTATCGACAGTACTCACATACGTATAACAATCAAGATTAACGTAACAATTGCCCGGAGTTCTCCTTTAATAAGGCTTGCATGGTTATCTTTGAGTTTACATAATATTTTGACCTTATGCACACTTTAAACCTTTTTAAAAAACACTGCAGGTTTTATATTACTGACAATGTGCTAGGCATTCTTCATCAAAACAATATACCTGGCTGATGCACCTGGTCCCTCTTCTAGTCATGTTAGCTGCGGTTAATCAGTGTTTGCAGGACAGTAACATGCTCTTTGTATGTTACTGTTGTATGCACTCCTTGTTCTGTTATCTTGAGAAAAAAATTGCAATTGCAGAGAATAATGAATCTCCAGGTTACCCAAATGTAACACTGGTTTTAACATCACTGTGCATTTGTTGAAGATAGTCTAGTAATTACATTACCCCTATACTTCAACTGCAGAAACAAATCTACAAATCTGTTGTACAGTGTAAGCAGTTTAGGTGATAGACAGTGGTCTGTATTAGCCGTGTAATGACAGGAAGAGTATGTATCACTGCACTGTAAAACCCAGTCAGTCCGCTACACGTGAGAGCACACACACACACACACACACACACACACACACACACACACACACACACACACACACACACACACACACACACGTTTTATTCACTGGTCTGGTTCATTTCCAAACAAGTGATGGAATTCAAACCAGCTGCAGTGACAAGCCAGCTCCTCTAAAGTAAGGGAGGTCAGACACAGAGAGTAAGGTGGCAGAATTCTTTCCCTAGCTAAACAACTTCAAGAGTTATCTATAGATAAGTCTTTTTTGGATTTAATTTGTGACTTGAGGATTGGTGAAACATTGTTGCACTGAACATGAAGCCAAATTTCTTTTTTGAAAACAATGACTTTTGGAGTGCATTTATTTCACAAAAGCAACCAATCTAAATGTGCTACTTGCCGACCTGTGGATGAAACCAAATCCCAAAAAATTACTACAGCTCTTGCGAAATGGGTGGCAACTAACTACAGACCTGTCAGCATGGTAGAAGACTCGGGTCTTAAAGACATAGTACGGTTGGCATGTTCTGCATTAATGACAGATTCACACATTTCTCTTTTGTTTACCGTAAATAAATACTAAACAAATACAAATCTTAAAGTCAAGTTCATGAACTAACTTTCTTTGCATTCATTTGATTCTCAATCAAGATACACTGGTAAGAATTGATTTCCATTGTTAATATGTACTTAAAAACAGTTCTGAAATGCAAAATAATAGAATTTTAATCATGTGATAAAATATTGATGATGATAGTGATTAATCATGATTAACTATGGAAATTCAGCGATTAAGCGCGATTAAAAAAAATTAATCGTTTGACAGCCCTAATTTTTTATAATATAAGACTCTCAAAGGTGTGTTTCCGCATAATGAATACTTTTAGAACATTTAGCTAAAAATACTTTTGTACTTTTACTTACTTTTACTAGTAACATTTTGAATGCAGGACTACAGGAATATTTTTAAACCATGGTATTTCTACTTTTACATAAAGGTCCAATATGTAATATATTTACTGCAATAATTCCAAAAATGACCCTGATGCATCAATAGATATTAAGGAAACATGCTAAGTTGAAATACTATCTTTTCTGACAACAATGCTAATGCCAGTAATTTCTCCTTTTGAAATTTCCGTTCCGTGACGGAATTTCTGTTTGTGTTTTGGCCTGTGTGTTGTTATCAACTGCCCAGTTTGACAGCCAGAAACAACCAGGTTGCCAGATATACCTGTAAAAACGTAAACCCAGCGCGCTACAGCTGTAACGTTAGTACAGCCATGAAAGCAGCAAACAAACGAACAGGATCAACGGAGATAGATTCTTCCCAACCTAAAAATAACACCATGTTTCTAACCGTTGTGTGACCAGAGATATAACAAACCCCGGGTAAATATTGGAGATGTATTTGAAAGATGGAGACAGCTTAGAGCCCAAAAGGACGCAGAGTTGGCTAATTTCCTCTTGAACAGGTAAACATTAGCTTCAGGCTAATTTATCATGGCTACAAGGGCGTTTTATGTCATTTCAACATTTGTGTACTCACATTGAATTATATAGCAAGTACCCGAGTTGGTTACTTACAAAAACAATTGAGACACAGCCAGTAAAGTGATCCCGACTGGTCCTGGCTAACGCCATAATGCTAACCCTGCTAACTGCTAACGTTACTGGAGGGCCAGGCAAGCGGGCCACAGCTGTTTACAACGTGTAGCCTGTTCAGCGGCCGTAGCCGACAACGGTGAGCTATTTTAAGCCAAGAGAGGGGGGCTGTAAATCGGAAAGAGGACTGTGAGTTTGCAGTGTGTTTAGCGATTGTTGCCATAATTCTAAACCAATAAAGTGTGTTCCGTCAGGTGGAGAGGACAGCAAGGTAGTGTTATTTTTAGCGGTTCTCACCGTAATACTAAGCCAAGGAAGTGTGTCTGTCCGTTGGGTGGAGAGGACGGCAAGGTTGTTGTGTTTTTAGCGGTTCCTACCGTAATTCTAAGCCTAGGAAGTGTGTCTGTCAGTCGGGTGGAGAGGACAGTGAGGTTGTTGTGTTTTTAGTGGTTCCTATCTGTAATTCTAAGTCGAAAAAGTTTGCCTGTCAGTTGGGTACAGAGCTCCGCGTGAGCACAGGCTTTTATGACTGTCAATATAGCCAGCATCTAACGGTAGCTACTCTGCTGTGCTGTGAAGTAATGTCTGGCTATTTGAGACAAGCATCTAGCAACATTGTTGTGGATGCTGTGGTCTCAGCCTGGCAACCTCCGTGAACTTCGAGTCTGGGGAGGAGGGGGCGGGGGACACAACTCTCTCCAGTATTTTGAAGTTGCACTGCAGTAACTATTTTAAACACTAGCTGTCAGTATTACATAGTGCACATTTAAAAGAATACTTTGCTGATTTCAAATCAGCTCTGTGCAGGGGCGTTTCGAGGACTTGAAGGGTTCGGGTTCGGGGCTTAGCCTGGACCCATTTAAATAAACTTAATGCAATGCAAAACAGCGATTGGCTTGCCCAGCTTGTTAATAACCGGTGTATGTTCATTTTAGCTACCCAGTTTGTAGATGTTAGTTAGATAGCACCAACATTTGGCCTAATCATAACTGGCCTGGCAACCCAAAGGCCAAGGTTTTGTTTCCAGATTTGTGTGGCAACTTATGATGTGGGGGGGTCTGGGGGTCCTCCCCCTAGAAAATTTTTTAGCGTTAAAAACTTAATTTCCTGCATTCTGGTGAATTTTTATGCACCTATTTCTACCTTTTTCTGAATCAATTTATGATATATTAAATATATCTTTATGTAAAGGGAAACATAGGGGACAATTCAAAAAATAAAAACATAATGGAATATTTTGCAGTAAGGCTCTCAGGCTTTCTGTATTGCTTTCAACTATTTATTCTCCTGTAGATCGACTTTTCTAATTATATCTGAGTCAGCACACATGTAGCCTAGGCATAATTTACTCTTCCCTCCTCTGTTGCGTCTTTTGTTGGGGAAGAAACCTCCTTAAATGTGCACATGACAATTATTCACCTCAATGATATATGAATTAATTTTAATGAATTAATAAACCCCTGGACTGTAATATTTCAGATGTGTTTGAGCAAGATTTCTGCTCATGTTCAAAACTTTGTGCACATTCAAAATATATCTGTGTTCTCTGTGATTTGGAGGAGTTGTGATATTTTGAGAAAAATAATGTGATAATAGGCTATTACAAGAATACAGTCACTATATTTCAGAAAATAATCTACCTGCACCATAGTCATGCTGTGCATTACGTGATTGCTCTGCTGATATGGTAGATCTCAGACCTCCTGACAGACACAGAGTCCCGTTTGAGACTCTGGTCTGTCCCTGAATGACACAAAGTTTAGCTAGGGAAGTGGCTGTACGCTGCTTTACATTGGAGGTGGAAAACGTCGCCGTCAACGCTGAATGGTGATACACAATATATAGCTCTGTATTCTTTTACAAAGTGGGCTAAATGTTCAGTTTTAAGTCAAAGCCACTTTTCACAAGCTCTTTTATTAAAACAGATTGTGAGTCAAATAAAATGCAAAGACATGGTTTCCTTTACCAGTTTGAAAATATACAGCTGCAACACATGTAAATGAAAGCTATCTGAAATAAATAGCCTAGGATATATTAAAAAATATATATATCTCTGAGAAAGCTCCTTCACTTGTTTTCAACAACAATAACAGACTGATTAAAAGAGAGAGGGTTCTACTCCGACCTGCGTCCCTTTGCTGCATGTCATTCCCCCCTCTCTCTCCCTTTCCATGTCTTCAGCTGTCCTATCAAAATAAAGGCAGAAATCTTAAAATAAAAAAATAAAAAAATTAAAAAAAACCAGACAGACAGAAAGACATAGGGAGACAGAGGGAGAGAGGGGGAGTGCGATGAACTGAAGCGTATGCTACTCACAGAGTGACGGCTGACTCATTATGAATGGGTCCAGCACGGGTCGAATGCACTTTGGCGGGTCAGCGGCGTTACACACGTCTTGTGTAGGCTATGAAATGTCTGTATCATCACTGCGCTGCATTTTTATGAACTATGATATTCTGGCCACGGGTCACATCTCTCGCCCAGGTCCAGCAGGCTCCGTCTCACACACTATTACTCAACGAACGTTAGTTGCATTCAATAACTTCTAATGTGTTTTTCGCCGTGGCGGCCGCAATAACAGAGAGTTACCAGCGGAAACACTGGTACTGCGCGGAGGAGCGATCCAAACACAGGCACGGCTTTACAGAAGGAATGGGTCATGTAACGCAACATTAAACCATATCGATATAAACGACATTGCTTCGTTCGTGGAGAGGCAGCAGATGCAAGGACGTTAGGGGCACCGGTGCGACCTAGGAAAAATCTTCGCACCCTTACAAATTTTGGTCGCATTGCACTCTAGAGCCCTGGAAGCCGCGCTGCTCATCTCTATTTTTAAAGAGAGAGTGGACACTAAAGCGACGCACAGGTCTGCTTCAGTACAGTATGTGCAAAGCCAATGCACAATGAAATAAGGCAACTTATGATTTCGGAGGTTTACATAGGCTATTGTCCGGTTTCATATTTGTCAGTCAACTTTTCAAAATACATTCGGGGCTACACTCAAAACATTTGGGGCTGAAGCCCCAGCAAAATCGGCTGACGGTCGATGGAAACTTCTGGCGTCTGGCTCTGTGACATTTTTGTGTGGGCAGTGTGTTTAGATGAACGGTGTTTGGCTTCCCTCCTTGGTGCCAGTGCACAAAGAAGCAGAGTCGCAGAGGTCTGCCAAGATCTCGGTAGAGTTCCACTGCTCTGCTCTGCGGGGAGCTCTATGCACTGGCACCACAGAGAGAAGCCAAACATTGTTCATCTTAACACACTACCCACACAAAGATGACACAGAGGTGGTTTGAAATCATCAAAATATTCCTTTGAGAAAAAGATCTGAAATAACCACTGGCCACCTGTCATAAAACGCAGAGCACTAAATATTAACAAATACTTTGAAATACAAACCAGGATCATTAGCACATGGATTGCACACTGTACAATTATAGCTAACATACAACCAGCTATGTAATTAATAACCTCCATCAAATAGCACATGAATGACACTGACCATTGACTCTCTCACCAAACTCTCGTTTGCGTCAAGGTGATAGTGGTAAAATACATCACCAGGCTGCTTATCACTGGCTGATGGCCAGAGATCTGCCTTTCCCTTGAGCATTTTAAACAGCTGCAGCTGGGTATATTAGTGATGAAATGGGTCTTGTGTACAGCTCAGGGACCATCCCAAGACTATGTGCTAAACTGGGCATCCTAATGAAATAAAGAAAGGCTATGTGTTACATTGAGTTACCTGTGAGGGCTAGAGCTGTCCCCTGTGACATAGAATAATGCATTTAATGTGTTTTGGCTATTTGAGAAAATGTCTCGCTCTCAGACTCCCACAGCAACACAAGGATAGAGGGATGGAGAGAAAGAAGGGAGCAAAGAACAAAGAAGAAATAAAACACAAACATGTTTGGAAACAGAAAACAGGAGAGAGAGAAAGAGGAGGACAAACAACCGATTAAAAAGGGAAGAGAGAATAGTCGAGGGAGGACAGGAAAGGGAGGAGGGAGAAAACAGAAAACACAGTGTTTGCAAATCACAAATTAAAAGCATAAGTGTTACCATACAGACCGTTGTCCCAGAGGAAATATGGGCCTTTCAGCATCAAAACCTTATTTGTAGCAAGTAGGTAGGTAGAGACGACCTCTCCTCCTGTCATCATTCACAGCAGCAGTTAAGGATGCAAAACTATAAATATTAAAGGAACATTAACTGTAGTGTCATTCTGGGGCACCTGGATAGCTCACCTGGTTGAGCGTGCGCCCCATGCTAGATTCTGACCCTCCGCCCTTTGCTGCATATCATTCCCCCTATCTCCCCCCTTTCCTGTCTTAAGCTGTCCTGTCAATAAATGCCTAAAAATGCCTAAAAATGCCAAAAAAATAATCTTAAAAAAAAAAAAATCATTCTGAGCTTGACTTTCTCTACCATCTGCATCAATTGTATACAACAACAATAAATATTGTGTTATTAAGAAATTTGAAAAAGCACTGCTCCACAATCCTATAAATAATTGGTATTTTAAAAATGTAAAATAAATAATAAATAAAAATGTTTCCAAAATATGGAACCAAAATATACAGTGAAAGACATGCTGACTGCATTATGGTTGTCATTCATTTTAGAGAATAGAGAACTCCTGTCTTGGAAAAAGGGTTTAAGGATGAAGTCTGGAAAATAACCAATGTGTTATCATTATTTAAATGTATCAAGTCGCTTTTAAGTAGATGTGAGTGCACCTGTCCTCCAAATTTGATTGCAATTTAATCACATACTCAAGAGTTATTGTGTACCAACAGTAGATTATTGTAGCAAACAATTACAGGAAAAGGGCATGCCATTTAAAGAAAAAGAAGAATAATGAAAAACCTTTTTAAGGCTCATTCAAAAATTGTTATGCAACTTGGTAAGGATTGGATGAAATTTGCAGTTGTCTTTGGAAATCTGTGGAAATTTTAAGGTGCCCTGTTGAGTTTTCTTGTAAACAAACAAAAGTTGAAGTTTGTATTCAGTATTTCTCACCAAAACGCATTGTGTTATGGTGTTTGAGTTCTAACTAACAGGTTGAATGCATCTGCAGTAAAATTGACACAACACACGTACCTCTAAACATCAAGTAAAAGTCAAAACACTCACCACCCTGATCAGTGCTGACGGTGATGATGGCTACCTGGCGAGGAAAGGAGCTTATGTCTGACACACCATTGAGGGACTCAATCTCAAAGGTGTAGTTGGCGTGGGCTGAGAAGTCCATGATAGTGACTGTGGCGTCAGTCAGGCCTAATGGTCGTGGTAGGAAACGAAGTTCCTCCTCACAGAACTGGCACTGGTCGGGCTCGGGGCCACAGCGTTTGCACTGGACATTGTAGGTGAGATCCCGGCGGCCCCCGGTGTCGCTGGGATGTGACCACTCCAGCATCAGACAGGTGTCGTTCAGATTAAACATCAAGTTGCGGGGAGGAGATGGAGGGCCTGTCAGTAGTAGAAGAAAATATAATTAATGGATAATTAAATCAATCAGTTAAAGGGTGCTTTTGATATTTTAGCTGATGTTTAGAAAATAAGTTACTCAATTAGCTGTACTAATGCACAACCCACCACTTCCCCATTACCTACAGGGTGTCCAGAACTGAAAGTTTCCATCGACCACCAGCTGGCTTTACTTAAAAAAGCAAATATATAATCCACTGTTGAACTGGATTTTGAGACACTTCCGTACCACAAAACTCTTCATATAAATTCCTCTCCTGTGCAGTAAACATTCTACTTTATTTTACCTCCCTCACATTTTACTTTGTTAAGGTATTTTTGTGCTCTCTGGATGTATGTTTTTGTGTGTCAGGGTAAGTATTGTGCTATAGCAGGCAGCCAGCCAGCTGTCAACAGGGTGGAGTTAAAAGGCCTGAGGGATTTGAACACTCCCGTCCTGCCAGGTTCACTGTCTGCCCAGACAATGGGATGTTTCCCTCTCCTTTACCATCCCTCCATACTTCTCCCTCCCTACCTTTGCTAAAAATCTCAGCAGACAGCAAAGCTCCTCCTACCCCTCCTCCACTTATGTCAGCGGATGTCCATTCTCTCTCTCTCTTTATCTCTTTCTGCGTCTATTGGCCATTATCTCACCTCCTCTATTCTCTCCATCGAGGAGAATTCACCCACCTCCCCTCCTGCAGAGCAACCCCACTGCCATCAATCAACTCCTATTCTCCTCTAGGGGGAGATTGGTATCAGCACCCTCCTTCCTTTCTCTTTTCACTGTCTACTCCATCCAGCCTTTACACTTTCTCTCCACCTTTATCTCTCCTCCGGTGACATCCTCTTTTTCTTGCTCTACCTTTGTCTTCCTCTCGGGTCCTCAGTCTTTAATCTTCATTTCTTTCTTTTTGTTATACTTAGACATCAAGCAAATAGTTTAGGCTCTGGCCTACAAGCTCCTGATTAAAATGCATTATGTGAGCAAACACAGAACTCACAGCTTGTTAGAATAGATGTGGTAGTCTGCACCTCTTAGTTTTCTGGGTTGTTATATCCCCACAAGCCTTTATACACAGTGTTTATACTGGACTGTACTTAGGATGCACTTTTGCCTGGTAGATTTACTTCAACAACTAATAATGTAGTATGGGTAAGTATGGTGTCCATTTTTATATGTATTTTACTTGAACTTAATCTCCAAAAATCCAATGCTCACACCAAGATAAATTAACCACCCATATTCAGAGCAGAGTTGTGTAATTATTTAGAATCTTTCAGCCTGGTCATTGGTCTAATGTCTTCATACTTCAGAGGTAAAAAAGAGAGAGAGTGAAAGAGAAAAAAGTGAATTAAACATAATTTAGCTGTTTTTATGGTGGCACATCTTTACCTGTTTCATCCGTATATAATAGCAGTATATAATATAATATGCAGTACTGTTGGATATTAACTATATAATAGCTATCCAACAGTAAGAGACTGTTGTTGTTGTTGTTGCTGTTACTCTGGAAAGCCTGCAGGTATACATGGATGGATTTTTATGAGCAGAAGGAATATGCTGCATAATCTGAGTCTAAATTTAGAGATGAAAACATTGTTTTAAGGCTTCAAGCCTTTCTGAAGATTTCCTCTGCAAACAGTGTATTAAAGGGAACTGTAAACTCACAGCTTCACCACAAAGGCTTGGCTTTGTGTTGCCGTAAAAGACAAATACACTTTTCCACCCTGTAGAGCTCTTAGACGTGGCCCCCGTCTATCTCAGTGACAGCTAAATGGCTTTTTAATTAAAGGAGAATTAGTCCGGTTAAACTGTAATTTAATGCAAATATGAAGTCGTAATGACAGTCGGTGAATCATCAATGAAGGCGAGGCAGCTGAACAAAAGCCATGTAATTCATCCAGAGAGTCTCTAATGCACAGTTTCACAGCAGATAAGTCTTGCAGACGAGACTGGATTTACGGCCACAGCTAATTCTGAGAGCCCACTGGAGTAATCCACCAGCTCGAGAGACAAAGCAATAACTTGCCCAGACTGTCAGGCATACACAAGTATAGAAATCTTTACAGTGAATTTACAATTACAGATTGAGCAGTGATGGCAATGAGGCTCAAAGCTCTCCCATGACTCTGATCACATCAAAAAGGATGACTAAAAGCCCTGAACATCCATGTGGTTATGTGTCTAACGAACGAGTAATAAGTAATTATCAAGCCCAGTGTGCCGATTTACTCACGTGTACAAGCCATTGTTGGAGGATCGCTCTCAGCCCTGAAGAAGCCCGTCTCACAGTGGCAGATAGCAGCTCCTTCTCCATAGCTGAAACTATGTGGAGGGCACTTTGAACACCTGATGTTTCCAGCATATGCCTTGTAGAAGCCTGGGTGACATGCTGGGGGTGACAGGAAGGAAATATGACAGGATATGAGAGCAAAGCCAGGCCATGTTATGGGCGCACACAAGAATATCACATTTAAACATCCTATCCTTATGTTTCCCAACGCATGAGGACAACACGTGTTGTTTGCTGACAAGAAACCAGCAATGACATGTTTCTAAAATATGACATCATATTGAACTCATACCTATAACATCAATAAACAAGAGGCATTGAAGTGGCCTGGTGTCTGTCAATAATCATCATTTGCATTATCAGTTATGCTAACTGTGTCTGGTATTCATCACACATTCCTATTTCAGAGCATTAAACTTGTAACAGATTCATTAAAATCAGGTTTTATTTTCAAATATGGAAATTGATGCAGCAAGGTTCACTAAAATATAATGAGACATCTGCTCTGGTTTTTGGAACTTATACTCAAAATATTTTTATTTAGAAATGACAATTATACGTTTTTTGTTTAGAATTAATTAACTTTTCTCAACTGGAATCAAAAGCACTTGCATTGCAGAATCCCACACATATTTCTCTTCTCCCTTTCTGGATAAGAACAAAGGTTAGCCCTGATGAAAAAAATGGACACAGATTTAATGCCTTATTTGAATATACTGCTGGTGTTTCACTCTCAATAAATAATTCAAACTGAATGATTAGATGTGATGATAGAAAGCCTTTTTAACAGAATAAAGTGTTAGACCTTGATGAGGATGTTTTTACACCTAGTTGGTTTGCTCTAACTTTTTAGTGTTCTCTCTTTCACCTTTATCAGACAAACATCATGGGGTCAGAGAACTGAAAAATGAAATGCTAACAGAATTTTACTTACTTAAACCATGCAATGCAAATATGTAATATCTATCAAAAACATATTGTACATACCCATTCATCATAAAGTAAAATTAAATGTAAATGATAAAATGAATGATAGCTTAGCTGGCTTACAGCGTCACTTGGACAGAACTTAGCCATTGTTAATGGTATTAGTAACAACTATGTGCTTTTCCTGCTATGACAAATCCAAAATGTATGCTGTGATTGTGAAAAAGGCATATTACTAAAAAAACATAAAGGTGATAAAGTAAAGTATGATTTAAAAAACATCTGATCTGAGCTGTGACACTGAATGAAGCAGTCTGCACATGGCCACACAGTCCTGAGTAGAGGTCCAAGTACCACGGCTGTGTCAAAAATCTGCATACAATAATATAAAACACATACACAAGGGACCTTAAAACGGTGGCAGTACATTTTCTAGGGTTATTGGGCAAAAATTCCATAAAAACCTTTCAGAATATTTTAATTCAAGTGGTCTGAGAGAAAACTAGACTTCTGCACCTCCGCTCTGTTTTCAGGCTTTAGGAAATCTAGCCTGTGATGGAAAACTTTCGCCAATCGCAGGTCATTTCAGAGAGAGAGAGAGAGAGAGAGAGAACATTCCTATTCTATTGGCTGTTCTACACATGCAGACACAGAGGGGAGATGGAGAGCTGCCGGAAGAGGTCTCACTGCAGCTTTAATTTATAGCATGTAATTACATTGTGTGCCTCATTCTGCACCAGGCTATTTACATGAGTAGTGGAGATGGCACTTTATGCTAATATCAAGTGTGATAAACTCACAGTACAATCTCACACAGCACTATTTAACCGGAAGTGATTGTGTCTCGCAGACATAAATGAAAACAAATATATATGGCCTTATTTAAAAAAACTAAAAACTAAAACAAACAGCAGATTTCTTGAAAAGAAAACATACTGGCGTGGCATTAGCAAGTAACCATGTTTAAATTAAAACTTAATTTACACTGTTGTTTTTCAGAGTTTTAAGAGAGACATGTTGTCTTCTATCGGTGGAGGCTAGCATTGAATGTAGCTTAGCTTAATCTGAGGCCAAATTGTTTAAGGAGACAATTTCCATTCTTCAAGGAAGACATTCGGACATGTAGGAAAAACACAGGTGTATGTAATGAAATGACTGAATGACTGAATCATATTTAGAGTTGCAGGGCCCTGATATTGTGCATGCTGGCTCACTGATGAATAGAGCTATTGTTAATGTTATCAGGTAATCAAAATATCATAAAATGCTCTCTGCACTGAGCAGACAAATAATATGAATACATCAAATACAACCTTGTTAAAATACTTACAAATACTACAAACATAGTATTGAAAGATAGAATAAACATTATTTCTACCAATTCATCTTAGCCCCTAAGAACAACAGTCACTTCCATAACTTTTACATTCATTTTTTAGAGAGATTATGTCTAAAGCTGTAACTCCCTGTACTCTTTCCTAACAGAGAGAAGGGTTTAAACACCCTGGTATGGTGCATGGAAAATGTTGCCAAAATGATTTTTTCTAATCCAGCACTAGCTGCTGGATTTATTCCAAAACCCCTGTGCATGAGTGTGTAATAATGAGGCTCTCTCTTAGCAAAACATCTGTACAAACACATATTACTATCAAACCCAGGTTTTGTATTAGTATAAATAAATTTATAAAAGTATAAATAGAGAAAATTGACCAAGACTACATGCATTGTTAGTTTTGTACCACCATAGCATGAAAATACGTCTTGTCTTTGTTGTTTAACTGATAAAATATATAAAAGATAATAGACCTTCCCTTATTAAAAAGCTAAGAAAATCAACTAAAAGCTTACAAAAGTCATTAGGGGCAGATTGCAACAGCTTTTAATAGCATTTTCTCAACCTCCAAACCACTTCCAAGTCACACAGACATGTAAAAGTCTCCTTCCTGGTGAGATTTCCATTGCTGCTGGTTGTCACCAAGCACATCGATTTAACAAGGTAACACAAGCTGAGCCATTTGAAGGGATTCACCTTGAAGCACCGAGTGCCTTTGTGTGTCTCCATTGCTGCCTGTGATAAATGGAGCTGTAGGAAGGACAAGGAACCGCTTGAAACCATGACTGATCAAATGGGGACAATTAGGACAGAGGCGCACACACACAGACACACACACACAGACACACACACACACACACACACACACACACACACATTGATATCCTCTTTTTCAATAGAAAATCTTAAGTGTCCTGTGAGAGTAAGATAGATTGAAATTTAAATAAAATTTCAAAATATTGAAATTGATATTTGCTATCGAAATCTTGCCGTACACAAATACATGCAGCACACACACCCACATACTGTAGGCTACATCAGTATGATAAGTGGCATCTACTGTGGCGTACCAAGGCTGCCTCTGTCATTAACCTATGATACTTGTGTGTCCTTGAGTCAAAAATCGTCAGTCAACTCCCCCACCCCACTAGACCCCGTTTTAGACTGTCAACCTAATGATGCTTCCGCCCGACCTTCGCTGAACTGAGGGGACGTTCCTTTTCGAACCTTGCAGCGTCCCTCTGCAATCTGTCTGGCCAGGCTCTGTTCCAAAGCCACAGTGGTGCTCAGGATGGGTACGCACATACGCAGAAACAGCAGTAACAAAAAAAACATTGAACTACAGCTTGTCAAATGTGAATGAAGCCTGAAGATTTTGACTTTTGAGCAGTTATATGGACTGTATGAGTAATATTGCAATTATTACAATAAACATCCATCCAGACGGATGAAAACAACTTGGTATTGGACAGAGTTTGCACATTGAGCAGCGGATGTTCAGGTGACTAGTGAGTATGACAGCCAAAACAAAATAGCAGTGGAAGGAGGCAGCAGGGCAAGGCTGAATGTGTGTCTCATGTGTGTGTGTTACTGAAATTGATCCATTTTGTAACAATTGTATCAGGGTCATAGAAAATCTAAAAAAAATGAATACAAGTTAAGGACTTTTCTCTGAAGCCCATATCTTCACTGAATGTGCTTACATGGAACATGCATAAGGCAATTAATAAAGATATTATGAACTTTCATAATGCACTTAGATGTTTTTTAAGAACAGCTGTAAAAAATAAGCATGGATTATAAAATATATAATATTGTGTTTTATAAGATTTTATTTGTATATATTTTAAGGATTATACGTACAATTATAAACCATTGTTGCTCATATTTACTCAACTCATTTAGAAAATTATAGTGTTATGACCATAATGGTGCCTTGTATAACAATAATGAAGAGCTCCTGTCTGCATGAGCTGTACTACAGTATGGCTGTATTGATTGACTGATATGTTATTGTGAGAACATATTGTACTGTCTGTCCCATTAGCTGTTTGTTGATCCTGACACCAGAACCCATGACAGATGTTTAAAGAGTTGGAACACAGAGCAAACAGAAGCACAGCTGTTGAGTGAGTGAAACTCCGCAGACATCACATAAAATGATGTACTGTCAATGACATGACATTTATCAAGTATGAGGGTCACTGAATTACAAAGCGTTTAATCGGATTGCATACCTTTATTTATAAAGATACAGTCAAGTGGCCTATATTTGTCTTTTATAATGATGCATCATAATATATTATGAAGGCTTTTATCAATTTGGAAAATGTATTAATGCCTTATCCAGGTAATCCATTATAGATATGCATTTTATAGAAAGTTCTATCAAAGACAGAACTGAAAACAAAAATCTTGAAATGCATGTTATATGAATTCCTTTCATATGACACTTGACAGTAGCAATGTGCGAATATGTGTAGATGTATACTGTTCACACCTCTGAAGCAAGTAGACTAGAAATGAGCAGGGGATTAGAGACGAGTATTCTGACCCACTGGCCTTCGGGGCTCTGATCTAACACTGGGCCCTCAGCCCAAGGTTAATGAGACCTGGAAGTCATCCAGAACATCTACATCTCAGAGCCCCGAGCCGGGCCCTGAGACCCAGAGGCAGCAGATTGGTTGGTGAGGCCTTCCACTTCATACTCACTGGACCTGAACAACACCAGAGCAACTGGCAAGCAGATCATGTACAGGGAGTAGACCTGTCTGGCTTCCTGTCTGTCTGTTTCTCTACTGTCTACATTGTACTGTAGGAGCTACTGCTGAAACATCTACTCAATTTGTTTCTTTGAGCTAAGCAGTGGCCATTTAGTTTAAAGTAGATGGACAGTTTTGGTGGTTCCACCTATGTTTTTTTGTTTGTTTTTCAGACATTTGAACAGAAATCGATTGTGATGTGGTATATCCGTCACCCTGCCTAAAAGCATGACCACAATTGGCTCACCTTGTATGGAAAATTGTTCAGCTCAGTATCCCTAGGAATTATGTTTACAGTGGACAATGTGCATGCCATGATTTGTGTCCAATGCCAATGTCAATCAACCAACGTGGAGGTTTGGGTAGTGCATGGGCATTTGAACTCTAACCACAATCAAACCAAGTGTTTCAGCTGCCTAACCCTAACCATACTATTCACATAATTGCTTTGCTATAAGCACAATCCTTCCCTATCCTTATACAGTACTGTAGTTCCAATGGACAGATATTGTAGAAAACAAAAAATGTTGGCAATGGTGTGATGTTTTGCAGAATCTTCCAATATTGACATTCTTGTCCGGCGAGAAGGTTGAGAAATTGAATAGCTAACTTCCACAATCTATAGACATTTGCTTAAGACAGATTTCAAATGAGCTGTAATAAAGAATAAACTTGTCATTCAGTAAAGCATTCAGAACCGTTACTAAATTGGATGAATGAAAGTTGCCCTGGAAAATAAATAAATAAATAAATGCTTCTCCTAAACTATTCCCCACATCAGGTTCTGAACCTGACAATTCTGTTTGGCTTTGATAGGTGAAAGTCTTAGTGTCCCATTAGGGTTTAAATGCAATTTTAGACATCCCAAAAAGAATCATTAAATTGAATATTAGTATAAAATGTAATCAGTGGCAATCATTCCAACGCAACACATTCTGTATTACAACCTTCTTCATCACTGGTATCTGCCTATATGTGTGTTGTGTCTGAAGGCCTGTGTGCATGTGTAAATGACACTCTTTGGCTCTTTGCAGTGCATAGCCGATGATGGTGGGTTCCTCTCTCCGGTGGTCAGCGAAGAAGAACAATTCCAAGAGGAGCACAATTCTGCAGCATTTACTTGCAGAACCACATCAACAAATGTTGCAGAATAGTTCAGCTCTTGAAATCAAAGGCAGCGTGGTGAGGAGGCGATGCAAAGGATGAGAGATCATTGCAGCAATGGTGGCAGTATAGGCGAGATGCAGCCTGAAACTTATTGCATATGAAAAAAACAATACAAAAAGCAAGACCATTTTCAGTTTCATCACCCTCCGTCTCCCTTCTATAAAATTCAAATATAAACCCCATTGCTTGTTCTCTGTGCTGACACAGTACACATCTTGTCTATGCATATCTTACATATTATCAGAATAGTAGTGCTGAGTCCTTTTTCTTTCTCCATACATAATATTCATCATGCTCTGCATGGGAAAATATAACCCTATTTTCCTTGCTCATGATATTCAAGTTAGAGTTATCTTATGTTCTTGAGCCAATAGTTTTACATACATGTACAACTACACTCTTCAGCAGGAACATTAGCAGTGGTACTCTGAATTTATTAAATGTAGGTTTCAAACACTCTAAATGAAAAGCCCTCCTCTCTCCTCTGTGTCAGTCCATCTCTCTTACTCATCAGCCTCCCCCCCTCCATCTTCATTAGCGAAAGCAGTAAGCGCCTTCTCTGATTTGCACTTGAGGATTAGTGGCCCTCTCCAACACATCTCTGGAGAAGTGTTAAGAATGTGTTTGCTCAATTAGTGACAGAAGGTGAAAGAGGAAAAGCAGGCCTCGTGTGTGAGAGCTAGTTTGTACCAGCCGCTACAGCTAGTATTGTTTTTAGGGAGTCTGTGGCCTAGTCCACACGTACACAGGTATTTTTTGAAAACGGGGTTTCCCCCGTCCTTTGTTCTCAAAAATAATCCTCTGCACACAAGCACTTAAAAAAAACTAGTGCTGTCAGTTAAATGCGTTATTAACAAGGGGGTAAGCGAGCGTCTGGCAAGCGTAGCTCCTATGGTGCCATTTTTATGCTAACAAGCACTCACCCGCCATTAGCATTCCATTGACTGCCATTCATTTTGACGTCACTTTGACAGCGAATAACTTTACATCTGAAGCGTTTAAAGACTTTATTTGTCAATTGTTTATTTCTAAAAAAACACGACAATGTATAAAAGGCTCCATTACCTTGTATCTCATGTTATGGCTCCGTAGCAGACGTTTTTGTAAAAATAGGCTAACGATTGTGTCATAACCACACAACTTACTGTCGCATAGTAGAGGAATTACCGTATAGTACAGGAGAAGCTCGCAGGCAGTTTCGACTTACATTAGCTGTTTAAGTTTAATTACTAATGTTAACTAGCATTTTAGTTAGCAATAATTAGCCTGTGCCTATGTTATCTCCTTACATATACCTACGCTCTCCGTCTCTGCAAGATTTGGAATGATTAAGATTTCTCTTGGCACAGCTACCAGAAGACTTCCAACTTTCAGACAGTTGCTCACGTCACATCTATGTCTTCAAGCTCAGTTGGAGGCTGCGCAGTAACGCTCAGCCCTCAACGGAAAAGTGCTTCTAATATCCTTCACTGGTCTCCGTCCAGAGCAACGGGATCTGTTGGTCCATTTCTTTCACTGTCTATGGTTATTAACAGCGTTAACATAAACCCATTTTAACGGCGTTATTTTTTTTATTGCAAGATTAACGTTCTTTTTGGCCTAGCAAACTTTGTAGTTTTTTTCACATGCTGTTGCAACAACTACACCACACCGGATCTAGCTAGACCGGAAACAAAACAACAGGCACGCCGCACACACTTGTTTGGGCTTTTGAGCCGGCCAAAGAGTAGTAGGCTAACGTTACATTTTGAGTGGATGGCGAGCGCGAGAAGCTGAAATGGATGCCAATAAGATTCTGAATGGAAAGTTTACTTTTAAAAAGTTGCCAAATGGTTCCATTGACAAGACCGAAGTGATCTGTGCGTTTTGTCGTTGTGAACTGAGCTATCATCGCAGCACGTCCAGTCTGAAATACCACTTGCTTGCCAAGCACACAGCTGATGCGAATTCTCCGCCCCCTTGTCAAAGCCAGGCGGCAATGGATGACTTCAGACAGAAGCACATGGATAGCACAACTAAGAACAAACTTACTGCAGCCATAGCTAAATGGGTGGCTACTGCATGTAGGCCTGTTAACGTTGTGGAGGACGAGGGTCTAGCTGATATCATTCGCATTGCATCCAACGACTGGACCTACGAATTGCCTTCAGGTCCAACCCTAACATTCTCCAAGTGAGAATGTTAGTGTGAAATTGAACACTACAGTATATGCCAGTGTTGTTTGCAATAAAAAATAATTTGCACAAAGCAAGCCGATCCACTTTTCCATGTTGATAAGAGCATTAAAATGAGAAAAAATAATGGGACAAAAAGAAATCAAGGGACATTTAGAATAGATAAAAATGTGTGATTAATTGCGAGTTAACTATGACATTAATGTGATTAATCGCGATTAAATATTTTAATTGTTTGACAGCACTAAAAAAAACTGTCCAATTGAAATTGCAAAATACATTGAAGAGATACAAAGGGCATGTCAAACCAACAGGCAGCCTAACCCTGAAGCCATGTTGACCAATCACGCAAAGAAGATGTTGGCCAATTAGAAGCCTGAAAAAATGCTATTACTGAAAGGGTACCTGGCTGCAATGTTGCATTGGCTGCTCTGTAACGCATTCGGAAGCCTCTTGTCCTCAATGTGGGAAAGTGACTTTTAAACATTTATGTGTAAACATGTAAAAAGTCCTGTTAGCAAGGTTAGATCCAGCACTTTTTTGGCCATGTCAGTCACTACACAAAATATCGCCTCATTTGTAAAGCCTCACAAAGGCGATAACGGCACACACTCTAATGTTACAAGCCAAAAACTCAGTTTTCCCTGTCTAGGTAACAACACTGAAAAAAAAAGTTTCTGAAAATCTTCACGTTGGCCAGATTAAAAAAAAAGATGTTTTCAGTGACATAAAACACATTGTATGTGGATGTAAGGCCAAAAACGCATAGAAAAAGCTATGCTTTCAGAATCTGAATCAGAAATACTTTAATAATCCCAGGGGGAAATTATTTTTGTTACCACTCCAGGTATACAAACAACATATACAAACAACATATATTATCCAGACTTTTAACATATATAATAAAAACAAATATACAGTAATAATAAATAAAATATGAAATGTACAGTGTTAATATTAATGTGCAAATAGTGCAATAGAAAGAGAAAATGATTGTCTATGTTGAGATGATTATAATGCAAAAAAAATAGACTACCTGTGACGTGAAGACTGGGCCTCTGTGTGTGTGTGTGTGTGTGTGTGTGTGTGTGTGTGTGTGTGTGTGTGTGTGTGTGTGTGTGAGTTTGTGTGTCATCATGGCAAAATGTGGTCCAGGAGCGGAAACTAGGCAATTTTTGAGCAATTTTGAGTACTTTGCCAGGTGTTTATATTTCTGTCTGTGGCCACTGTGGACAGATTTAGTCACAGAGATAGCGTCACAACCGTACAAGATGCAGTCACCAAACTTAACAGGTGTGTAGTTATTATCAAAAGTAAGGCTTAGTTCGTAAATGGCTGTGGTCCGAGCAAGTGCGCCGAAAGTAGAAGGGTAGGAAATATGAAGGTGCCATTCTTACGCTCCTGGCCCAATTTGTCGGCGCAGCTTCTGTGATCCCATCGCAACATGGTCTCCAGTTAAAGTTACTGCGTTAATAACAATAAACTTTTATCTTCATTTCTTTACTTATATTGGATTATATCGTTATCATCAACATCATAATCGTTAATCCGTATCATCATCTTTAAAACTCATGTCAAAGGTTTGCCAAGCTACTTTTAGCCAATGCAGTCCAGCCAGTCTTCATCATTTTTATAATTTCGATCTCTATTCTCTTTTGTGTAGTATATGCATGTACAGTGTATGCATTACATTTCCTGTGTGATATTGGAATTTTTCTCTATTTTATATATGCATGGCATATTTATATTTTGTATGAATACCTCCTCTACACATGCATCAAATAAGACACATCCAGTTGTATGCTTGTCCACTGTGTATGTTAGTCAAGTGCATAGTTTACCCTAAATTTTAAAGGATAATTCCGGCGCAAAACGAACCTAGGGGTTAATAACAGATGTGTACCCACTCGATCGCTCTCTGGGACATGTTTTCATGCTAATCGAATGTGTTTGTAGCTTGAAACAAGCTAGCACGGACCGCTGATTAGCTTACAACGCTAGTATTCGGGGCACAGGGAAAGTAAAAACAAATCGCTATATATACCACTAAAAAGGCTCAAAATATCACCAAACTTCAACGGTAGCATAATGAGGGTCCCTAAATGTTAACCGAAGCATTGAGAACATTGTAAGTGTACAGACAGTTTATTGAACGAAGAGCTGCGGGAGCTCCGTGAAAGGGCTACGAGAGAGAGAGAGCTACCGGTAGTCAATGCCGCAACACAGCCTCGTACTTCAGGAAACTGGTGGTGTACCTGCAGACATTGTGAAGCTATGGCCACTGAACAGGAGTGTCTGTGTTGCACGGAGTGGGACCTGTTGCGTCGCGACACCCAAGAGAGTGTTTTGTACAGTCTGAAGATTTCCCCTCTCTGATAAACAGGGCTGTACTTGAAACTTATTTCCATGTCCCGAAAATAAATTGGAGACGGCGACTCAGACCGGAGGGACCAGATGGACAGTTATCCACTGAGTAAGTACACTAGACAAGTTATGTTTTACATCGGTGCGATTATTTCAGATATATTGAGCAAATTGCTTTTGATTTTAGTTTGCATCGCCAGCTGTAAGTCATGACTGGTTTTCAAGATGGCGGCTGCATGTAAACACGAGTGTCTTTATAATCTATCTTTTCAATAAATTGTCTGTACACTTACAAAGTTCTCAATGCTTCGGTTAACATTTAGGGACCCTCATTATGCTACCGTTGAAGTTCCCTGTGCCCCGAATACTAGCGTTGTAAGCTAATCAGCGGTCCGCGCTAGCTTGTTTCAAGCTACAAACACATTCGATTAGCATGAAAACATGTCCCAGTGAACGATCGAGTGGGTACACATCTGTTATTAACCCCTAAGTTTGTTTTGCTCCGGAATTGTCCTTTAAGTGATCTTGAACAAATAATCAATATGACCTAATATCTCTTGCTCTTTGCCTTCCACACCACATAGATAGATAGATAGATAGATAGATAGATAGATAGATAGATAGATAGATAGATAGTTGCACATGTTTGCACAACCACACCAGTGTTAACAATCTGCTATTTCAGCCATCTCTTGTACAGGCTTTCAACCCAGTGGTTGTTACTGTCTTGTAATCACTCCCTCCTATTTGCTTCCTGATTTTAATCTCTATCATGACATTTACAGATGAAAGAGGCTGGTGGCTTTGCAAAGCACCGATGTTTACAAGCAACATAGCGAAAGCTAACCTGAGCACAGCAAGCTTGGAGAGAGAGTCTGTCCACATTCACTATTTCTGGTTAGTTTTTTCTTTTATGTGCCCTCTTGCCACAATTATTTGAACACCATCTATTGCATTGATTTTTCTTCTTCAGTTTAATTAGAGTGGTATTTTGTAGCATGAAGGTTTATTGCTTTGTATCTTGATAATGATAATGAATGATACAATGACTGGAGATTCCTAATTGGTGATCACAGGTAATAGAGGTAATAAGCCATTTCAATGTGGGCCGCTTTTGTTAGTAGAAAAAAAAAAAACAATACTATTAACAAGGATAATCAGAGCTAAGTATCTCATCCATTGACAACTTAGAAACTGGGGGTGTTTGAGACCTTATAAAGGATTTGAATCACTTACACTTAGAGCTTTCCAGCAACATTAAAATAGCAGCTTAATGCAATGTCTACTTCAGCTATAATAGGACAACATTTTTGTTAAATACTTGCCCTTTCTCCCTCTCCAGACTCTAATCCTTCTCCAGGCCCTGTTTTCATTCCAGACCCATCCATTCCTGATCCGTCCACCAGTCACCCCTCTTGAGTTTCTTACTCCTGCCAATCACCAGTCAGTACATGCAAAGAACCTTCCAGAACCAAGGGCTTTGAAACTCAACTTACCATTCAAAAGGCCCTTTTATTTATCCATTTCTGCTCAAGTAGCTGTGTTTCTGCCAGCCATCCACTCACATTCATGGATGTATTATATCCCTAAGTGAATATGTGACTGAAAAACTAAATGAGGGACTGCCCATCACTCGATCTGTCATCCAAGTAAGAGCTCTGGAAATCGCCAGAGAGTTATACCTACCCGCCATCAAGTTTAAAGCCAGCCTCGGCTGATGCAGGCAAATGATGCGCCGTAATGGGCTGTGTTTGCGGTGGAGGACAAGTCTCACACAGCGCTTGCCCTCAGACTGCAGAGAGAAGCTGCTGTCTTTTCAGCGCTTTGTGATTAACTTAAGAAAAAAGCACTCATACCCCCGGGATCAGATTTCTTTATTAAAACAAGATTTGGTCTTCAAAAAGTATTTTTTTCAAAAATGAGTTTTGAAAAATAAGTACTATATTTCTGTCTGAAATGTAATGGAGTATAAAGCAGCATGAAATAGAAATACTCAAGTAAAGTACAATTACCCCAAAATTAATGCCTACTCAAGTACAGTACTACATTCCACCACTGCAAACCAAAGAGGGACCGCCACACAGAATGATTGCTCCATAGTGCTACTAGTGGTCAAAAACTGTACAGGATACCTTTAACTTATCTGTTACTGTTGAAAAGTGGAACGATAGGTATTCACTAAAAATCAAAAACAATTGCAACATTGTCTGTACTGTGTTTGCTGTCACCAAATCCAGTTTCAGTTATTGTTTTTTATGACAATTTTAAGACAAACAGCCCATCAACAAGTAGAGGTCGACCGATATGGTTTTTCTCTGGCCGATGCCGATCTTTAGAAATCAGGGTCTGCCGATTTATTTTGGCCGATATTTGGCTGATATGTGCTTGTTTTTAAACCTCTATTTGAAAGATAAAATGTAACACTAATATACACAGAATTTCTCAACAAAAACATTTATGAACACTTCACCAATCTACACTGTATAGGCTACTTCAATTAAAAATGTATAATGTAAAAACATACTGTAGCCTAGCCTATATTGTATAAATAGCCTAATGTATGAAAAATATATTAAATAAACGAAACAGGTAAGAAGAAAATAAACTTTGTCAAATAAACCTTTCAATGAAAAAATAAAGTTTAGTGCACTTATCAGCATTTATTAAACTTCTGAGAATACAAATCTGCTTCACAGAAAGTGATTAATTAATCTCAACACTATTTCCTCCTAACTCCTGTTGAATCACATAAGACTAGGGCTATCTAAAGTCAATTCTTGTTCACCTTGTTTGTTAGATCATTGTTCATTTGTTGAAGTGTTTTATCTGTGTTTTGGGGATCCTACTGTTAGCCTACATGTCCTGTTGATTTCCAGATTTCTGTCATTCAAACAACTCTTAGTTGTAATTTAAAACTCATCCAGCCAATTTAATAAAATTAAGGGTTTTATTCGTGCTCGAGTCCATAGATGCAGTTAATGGATACAGGCACGGAGGACTGAAGACTCTGTTAGCAACGATTAGCTCCGTTAGCGGTTAGCTCCGTTAGCGGTTAGCTCCAGTTAGCTCCGTTATAGGAGTGGATGAGACTGCCACGGACAGGGGTAACAACCAGACTCTGATAAATGACATTCGGGGAGCTTCCACAGCGGTGTGGCCGCGGTGTTTTGTACGGCTTTATTAGTAGCCTACAGTTAATCCCAAGGCAAGAACACCAGCAACATGCTACTACTAACAGTAGCGTCTGAACCTGAAGTGACTGTGCGAGACACACTGCGCAAGAATTCACGAGGGGAGGGGCTGGAGGCAGCTGGTCTGGGCGCACTGTAAAAAATGTCGCCTATTCATGTTTTTAACACTAGGCTGCCCGCAGATGCGCCTGCTTATTAATCGGCTTGATATTGGCCGATGCCGATTATGTAAAAAAAATTGCCAAAAATCGGCCGATTAATCGGCCGGCCGATTAAGGCATTTTCGACCTCTATCAACAAGCATGTGTCCTCTTAAATCATTGTGACAATAAAGTACTTACATATTAACACTAGACAATTTGGTGTAGCGAAATCAAACAATTTGTTTCTGTTGTTTTATGATATGAATGGCCTTGTATTTCTACACTCCAGGAAGATTAATTACAGCAACAAGAGAGACACCTGGCATCAATAGAAGTGTTTTCTTTTGTCTTTTTTGTATGATTGGTTGTTTTTTAACAAAAAGTTTCAATGTTGACATCCGGCTTATTGAATTGCATTGGTACACTGGATTTTGACATTTGTAAGGTAGATGAAGGTGAGTGGGAAACAAATACAGAAAAAGCGAATTAACAACCAGACAATGCTATGAAAATGAAAAGACAAAATAAGCTTAAGAGTAAGAGCCAGGTTTCACCAAAGACCGTGCTGAATGGGCTCATTCAGAGGCAGCCATCGCTTATATATCAGTGGCATTATCAGAGACAAAGATCTTTTTTATGGACTTTACAGAGGTCAGCCTCACTGATCCCTTTATGGCAATGTTTATAGCAGCATAGCGAGAGTCTTGCCAAATGAACTAACCGAGTAGTAAACTTCGCAGTAGACATCAAATAACTCAGAGAGAGAGCAGAGCTCCTCTCTAAATCTTACTATGGAGACAAAACGATGGCTGGAAGAGGCTTTGGGATGGACAGTAAAGCAGTGTTTTTATAGTCTGAGCTTGACTGCTGAGATAATGTCCTGACTGGCTCCAGGATAGAGCTGACCTGTATTAGGATATCTCTAATGCATAATCACAACAGTACATCTATGAGAGTGCTTATCGTTGGCTATAGTGGCCACCGACCCCATCAACCACCAGTGGAATGTGACACTTGTTGCCCTGCAAGCCATGGAGTTTAAGGATGGTGATGTCAGTTTGTTGCGCTGTCTGTTTAACGCTTTGGTCCAGAGCAAGAAGTCTCAAAGGAATAGTCTGACATTTAGGGAAATTCCCTTTCTTACTGAGAGTTAGATGAGAAGATCAATAACACTCTCATTGCTGTATGCTATGAGCTACAACCAGGTGACCTTTAGTGCTTATTTCTTGTGTGCGTCAATCCTTTCCCATTACTACCCATTTATGTCCACTTCACCTGTACTCCTCAATTGTGTTGCTTCTCTGTCTCTTGCTCTACCAGAGACATCTGTATTATGCTTGTGTTACTCTATGTGAATGTCAGTTTGTTAAAAGCAGACACCATATACAAATGTGATGTAAACAACAGAAATGGAGTTTGTGAATCTGTTTTGTGATATCACCAGGAGAAGTTTCTGGGATAAAGTCCTGCATTTTTGTGTGTGCTACATTTACAAGAAAGCAGCTCATTTATGGTACAACCCTTCATTCACTGCCTCTAAAATAGTCTGCATTACATTCATATTGATCCCCCCCTTTTCACTCTTACTGAGTTTAATAATGAAACTCGCAAGGCTATGCCTCTTGAAGATGGGAGAATGCATGTCAACGTGTATGTAGGCCTAATGAATTTATTATTATAAGGTATAAAGATTAGCATGACTTAGCCCCAAACTTATCCCTCACTCGCTGCCTCCCTTCCGCATGATTGATGCTGATTGTGATTTTAACACGCTGTTAAATTGACAACAAACCGTCTTTAGCAGAGGTCGCATTAGCATAAAGGCCTTCTTGTGGAAAATAAACAACGCCATTCTCTTCTCAAAAACAGCGCAAAGGAGGGGGATAATGACATGGCAACTCTTTAGTAACATCAACAACACCATAATGGAGCTTGAGTGAAATTAAAATGGATCAGTCAATTAAATGCCTGTGATCTCTCTCTCTCTCAGACATGCAAACAGGCTTAAATCCAATCAAGTGTATGGATAAGACAAACATATTTACTGATGCAAAAAAAGTATATTACACATACTGTATACCGTGAGCATCAAGATGTGCAACTCTGAACACATCCTGATTTGCTACAATTTTGAGACACACACTTTGAGACAAGCAGGGTCCTTGAGCATATCTCATGAACAAATAACATTTAGAGAGAAGTTTGTTTTTAAAAATGAAGGAGGTGGCAGAAAATTACATGGGGGAAAAAAAAAATCACAAAAGGTGCCTAAATGGCTTTGAAAAAGTTGAGTGTCCCACATGTATTCTTCTCAGATAAGTTGGTATATTTCTAGAATCCAGAAAATACAAAGAAATGAAATGAATAATGATGAAGATAGTGATAATAGATCAAATGTGTATAATTATGTTTCTGAGAAGCAGCTGTAGGGCTGTCAACACATGCATGTGGTTAGTGAGAAAATCTTGCTGTCACGTCGTGAGTGCAAAGGCGTTGTATTCATTTAGGAACAACTTTGCAAAAATTGATGAGAGAAAGTGCCACCCTGATTGGCAAAACAGAAGGAAAAAAATAGATGTGATTACACTGTTACGTCTATCAGCTTCCTCTGGGAGAAGCGTGATCTTCTCTGGCATTCAGACATGTGAAAAGACTTGGTAACTGATACTGCTAATTTTTACACTGTGCTGGCAGCTATTAATGGTAAGAACAGAATAATCTAACTTTATTTTAAATGACAGTGGTTTTGTGTAAACAGAGACAATTTTATGACAGTCTGCTCAAGAGTATTAGAAGCAATGTGGGCAACTTTGACATTGTGGCCTGGGAATGGTAAAATTGAAAAGGGATAGGATATTGGGATCTAGACAGAGTTCATATTATGGGAAGCATAAAAAGCTTAGTTTATTTCATAGCAATCTGCCCATTACATTTTGGTATATCTAGTATAGTATACAATTTTGGACTAACCTTTTTGTCAAAAAGTTATTTTTCTTTTGTAAAAAAGTAAACGTAACCGTAAACCACCATTGGAATTTAGGCCAATGAATGAGCCAGAGGCACGTTTGTCTGGCTGGCAAGTAATGGGATACAGCATGTCAGGCCAATGGAAGATCAGAAGTAAGCCACTGCTCATGACTCAGATCATACATGATAACAAGACTATTTATTATTGTATATAACCATATTTGGCCACAAAAAAGGGTTTGCAATATACTGAGCATGCAGATGGACTGCAACGAGGTGGATTATTCTGCAGAAGTGGTTTCTTTTACAGTTTGGTTCATCATAGAAACCTATTTTAACCAACATGAAATAAAACTGACCACAGCTGCCATGAAGAACAATAAAGACTTTTTACAGCCATCAATAAGCAGTGGGCGGAACATTTTGTCAAATTACCTTCAGGAACAATACAATTTATAAGCCAATTGGCAATTGGACTTACAGTATTACTTAGAAAATGTAAAATATAATAATAATAAAATAATTGGACTTACAGTATTACTTAGAAAATGTAAAATATAATAATAATAAAATAATTGGGCTTACAGTATTACTTAGAAAATGTAAAATATAATAATAATAATAATAATAATAATAATAATAATAATAATAATAATAATAATAATAATAATAACAATAATAAAGTAAAAAAAAGTAATTTTATTTCATAATTGCTATTTTAATTTTGACTTGTTTGATACTGTACTGCACTTGCTTTACTTTATGGTTGGCAGGCTACTGTACACAATAAGCCTTTCTGGTCCAGTTGCAGTTGTGACATGGTTAAGGGGTAACTACCATTTTTTTTCAACCTATTTCCCTATGTGTTTTGTGTCTAAGTGACTGATGGGAACAACAATCTTTGACATTGGACCAGTATTAAGTGAGATGGCTGCAGTCGACAGCGGTGAAACAAGCTGCAATGTAAGTTATCCAGGCTCGGGTCGCGGGGGCAGCAGCTCCAGCAGGGAACCCCAAACTTCCCTTATATAGGGCAATTGTCCACCTTGTAAGTTACATTGTAGCTTGTTTCGCCGCTGCCGACTGCAGCGATCTCCCTTAATACTGGACCAATTTCAAAGATTGTTGTTCCCATCAGTCACTTAGACACAAAAACATAGGAAAATAGGGTTGAAAAAAAACAGTAGTTACCCTTTAACTTGCTTAGAAAGGACAGAAATCACTCCAAGTGTAGTCATCTGGGATGATGAGTGTGCCTTCATGGGACTAGCGGGAGGCATTTGCCAGTAATTAGGGGAGAATGAGCACAATTGGAGCTCAAATTTCTGTTAATGATCTGAGGACAACACACTCTCCCCGCATGCTGACGGAAAACCCAAACGTACACATTTCCAAACTCACTCATATTACCAAAGTGGTTTGACAACATCGCAGTTCTCTGACATCAAAAGCAGCTTCATCAAGTGACATCTAAAGAGTGGAACAAATTGAATCTTCTTCCCTTTGAATGCTACAGCGATGCGCCAATCAACGGACCAAAGCATGAACAGAGGCAGAGCTGGGAAATGTTCCAACATTTGCACAACATTCATTTCCCTGCACTCAACACAAAGAACGTATGTACTCTCCATCAAAGATGAAATATATGTAGGCGGTGCTAAGTTTTGAGGAGACACTGTACACGGATTTAACAATCTTCATGTTATGCTTCCAACTTCTGTCCTCATTTCCTCCCCACAGGGCACTCAACAAGGATTTATTCTGGTTCCCCACCAGCCTCCCATCTAATAAGGGAAGGGTCCAGGCAGAGTAAAGGAGGGTCCTTGCCTGCCAATTGTAGCAGTTACATACAAGCATTTGGCTCAGTCTATACATTCACACTCTTTGTAGTCCTCTCAGTCTGGTAAAGACATTGTAATACACTCCTATATGGACTAATTAGCTGCTGAAGTGACAGCATTCAAATTCTTAATTGTATATTTATCACAGAGGCTGGCAATTAAATATTCTACAGATTATGTTTTGTATGTTATGTTGAGTGAGAGGAAGTTTTCTACTCCGACCTGTGGAGGGAAGGATAAGCTTAGCTGCTTTGTTCAAAATGAGCTGTTAAGGGTAGTGATAGAACTGTGTGTGTACATCATGTAATTACTAATAATTATCCAATAACTATTTAGTAAGTTTTGCTAAAGTTATTTCATCCCAAGGCCAGGGGCAGTGTCAGTGCATGTTTCCGGGCTTTCCAGGTTTACGGGCTGGGATTGCCTCCAAACGGCTCTCACAGACCGTTCCCCAGTACTTGAAAATTAATTCTCTAGTCAGGATGACATTACTCCACTATATCTTTACATGGCAAATAGTTGTTTAGCCATGTTAATATTCTGAATGTTGAGTAGAAAAAACAAACCACAAAAACAAACGTGCTTCTTCTGCTGCTCTAAGAGCCAAATATTAGGAGTTAAACTTGCCTTCAGGTTCAGCAGATAGGCACAGAATGTAAAACATTTTGGCCGTGGTAGTAACCCTCCCCTGTTCCGATTCTCCAACAGCAGCTTAATTTTAACTGAACAATAAGATGCATGGTGAGACGTCTGAGACAGTGTGTGATTATGTACTACATGTGTTTTACAGTTTGGCTAAAATAAGAAAGACATCCCTTGACTTTGCGTGCAGAGCCTCATGGAAGAGTGCACAACAACTAGTCAATGTGTTGGTGGAAAAACAAGTCTCAGCTGATCATGACTATGCGCTTGTTACTGTAATATCAATGCTACGTTTTCCAACAGTATTTTCCATTGTTTTGATTTCTCTTTTTTTGATAAATAGCCAGTGTTAACCCTACATCGAACAACAGAATAACAGCTGGTCTCTGGCTCTAACACTAAAGCTACTTTGATACTGGCACAGACCACCCGCACATAAAACACATTTTACACAAAAGCGTGTTTGTCTCTAGTGAAATCCATACATACGATTACAAAATCAAATTGAAACTGTTATGCAGCCCAGTTTGATCAGCCCCTATTTTTATAATGATTTTTATAATTGTTATTACTACTTACTTACTTATAACTACTTACTATAATATAAGTAAGTAAGTAGTACTATACTAGTAAGTAGTACTATAATTATTATAATACATGCTCAAACATATTGCATTGTATCAGAGGTGGACCACCTTCACTGGATCATATCTTAGAAAAAAACTCTAATTTATGGCATGTGATCCTAATTTACACACACTTCCACACACAGACGAGCTGGCAGTATATCTTTTTCAGATCCCTCTCTGATCTATAGAGTCTAATAGTGTTTAATAAGGCTGACATTACGCTGGGATAATCCCACTCTCTCATGCACCGACACACAACCAATTCCATTTCCATCGCCTCAGCTGTTTTCTCTGCGCTCCAAAAGCTCATTTCAAGAAAAGGAGTCCGGGGCGCAAAACGAGGCCTCAAATATCAATTACCACTGATGGGAGAGAGGGGAAAAAAGCTGATGGATGCTACATTTCCTCAAACCCTTCGCTATTCTTTTCATTTTAGTTTAATATGTTTTTTATTATAGAGCGATAACAGCATATGATGAGGAAAAATTAATACTGATTGGCCCAATATGAGACCTACCAAGAGTGGCAAAAATGCAGAGCCTTCAAAATGTGTGCGGACGAGAATTTGTTTGTGTTTGTAGATAGAAAGAACAGTTGAATAATATTTGCATGCAGGGAGGATTCAGGGGGAATTCTGCAACTCTCTGGTTTTGTGGTTTAATGAGTTAATTTCTTCACTGGCTATGAAAAATAATAAAATGTCACAACTTAACCTGGGAGTGATGATGCTTTCTATGTGAAGTTAAGGCAAAACAGGTCAAAATCTATTCAGATTACATTTTAAACATTGGAGAACATGCTCTAGAAAAAAGAAAATAAGAAGAGATCTGACGAGAAAACATTAATGAAAATATTTTACAAGATATATATTAAAAAGATTAATTTAAATTGGTCTGCATAAACTATTCAGTAATACAGAGGGAATAATGATTCCAAGGAGGCAACAGAGAAAAGATTAAGATACTGAGCACATTTCAGGTCCTCAGGAAGGCCTTCGCGACTGGAGTATAAATACTAAGCCTGGGTATCGTTCAAAAGATTTTGATACCGGTACCGATACCAGTAACAGGACTTTGATACAGGTTCCTACATGATACTTTATTCAATACCAATTTTGTAAAATCAATTTTAACAAAAAGAAATGACAACATTACGGCACAAATCTTTCTTTATTTTTTCTTAGTTTTTCCTGTGTGTCTCTACGACGTGTGACGTTAGACAGCCAATCACCAACATTATTACATATTGGTAGACGCATGCTGCGTGCTTATTGGCTCACTGATAGTGATGAGAGTTACTCCTTAGGTATAGCAATTGGGTATTGAATGACGAGGTATTTTTCTATACTCGATACTTTAGAGGCAATTCAGTCAGTGCCTAAAAAGTATTGAATTCGGTACCCAGCCCTAATAAATACAAAAAGCAGCTTCAGCAGAGATCACCAAATTTAACAATTGGGAGAAAAAGAAGACCGGTGCAAAATGACATGAAGGTTGTGGGTGGCTCACAGCTTTTCAGCATGTCTAACATTGTTAGAACAAAGCCATTCAGTGCTTTACAGACAAGATAAAGAATCTTAAAGTCACTTCCTTTACGAACTTAAAGCCAATGTAATGTTTTGAGGACAGAAGTAAAATGCTAAGCCTCCCTACAGTCCTCTGAGGAAGGCCATTATAGAAGTATATTTTACAGGTTACAAAAGCCTGCAGTTATGGCTTTGGTTACAATCCTCTTATTTCAGCAATGTTTTCAGCACAGTGCACACAATACACTGTATATTGCAGCATTATTGTTTTTGCACAGGGAGCCAGACACCATACTCCTATATTGGAATATATCTGGACCAAGGTTTTCTGTGTGTGTTAGTTTGTGGATGAAACATGACGATTTAGGAAAAAACACCATGTGGGCACAATATACTGTAAACAACAAATAATAAACGTGTTAGAACTAGATTTTGACACATGGTCCTACAGAGAGGGCCAAAAAAGATTAATGCAAGACCTATTATTGTTGTTGATATTATACTTTAGTAGTGCAAATTGTTTGTTGCAAGCTTTGCACCATTAGTAATCCAGCCTTAAGAGACATACAGTTGTGTATAAGCACGATATTTATTAAATCTTGTGTTGGGTTGCAACATGTTTAATATTAACATTTTTAATCAAGTGTCTGATTAAAAATGGTCTGGGATTGATACTTATGGAACCTTATGTTATGTAACTGTTTTGGATAAATGCAAATTTTTCAGTGGAGCAAAAGTGAGCTGGAATCCTTACTTATAAAACCCAACATGCATTGCAGTCTGGTATGCTTTGCCTGCTGTAAGAGAAATATGTGTCCCAGTTTCTCCCAAGATGAATCTAAAGATGGGTGAATGTTGGTATGAAATGCTGAGTCTATAATCACAACTCTTATTGTTTCTTGTTGATGATTTTGATCCCCAATAGTATTATATTGGACCGTTTTGAATATGAAAGCATAAGGAGTGTCATTGACAAGAATAAGACAAGACAATTAGCCATTAGCTGGGTTGCTCTGCCATGTAAACAGTCACTGCCCTATGGCATATTAGTCAGTGAATGGAGAGAGATAAGGTGTATGAATTAATCAAATATCTGCGTATTACTTCCATTATAAGACGGCACACAGATCAGGCTTTTACAAATCACACCAAGCTGTCCCCAGTTTGCGTAATTACTTTAATGTTATTGCATTCGCATGGAACACAGGGTGTAAAATGTGTTATTGCTTTTTAACTGAACACAGTGGGTAAGCTAATGTGCTCAACATGATCAATAAATCATATCTGAACACATCAACTCCCTGCCAACTGGAAAATTAAGCAGTGGCTGTGCTTCTGCTTGCATATGAAATAAATGTGTGAATGGTGTGTGTGCATGTAGAATATATCTTCCGTGTAATGTGTAAAAACATTGTGCATTATGTGCATGTCATACATATTTTCCAATGTAATGAGTAGCTTACAAGGTTTATGCATACTGAATGTGCTGTTAACATGCATTAAAAAAATAAAATAATATAATATAAATAACACCTGTTAAGAGCAGCTCCAAATATAATCTTCAGTCTCTGTGTATCTGCCTTAAAGTGCTCTTATTATGCTCATTTTCAGGTTCATAATTGTATTTAGAGGTTATATCAGAATAGGATTATGTGGTTTAATTTTCAAAAAACACCATATTTTTGTTGTACTACACATTGCTGCAGCTCCTCTTTTCAGCCTGTGTGTTGAGCTCTCTGTTTTAGCTACAGAGTGAGGCATCACACTTTTATTCCATCTTTGTTGGGAGTCGCACATGCGCAGTAGCTATGTAAGCACTGTTAGCTAGTCAGTTGCAGAGTATGAGGGAGTGCCACGCTAGCAGCTAGGTGAGCATTATAATGTGTGTTACAAAGTGAAGCACGTTCGTCGTGGAAGTAAAGGCTGGACTACAATAGAGCTGTTTGGAGCAGTTTGTGAACAGTGTTTTCTGTTGGAGATGGTAAGTCCCTTTGGGGTGGACTTTGGGCTTTTTCACTTTGTAAACCTATAGCGTGCACAAAAAGATATATAACACAATAAAGGAAAGGGAAAAAGCCAAAAAGCATAATATGAGCACTTTAACAATCTTCTCATTGCTTGTCCTGTGCTTCTCTCCTCCCACACCGTGGGCGGCTGAGGCAGTTGGTCCACTTTGTAAAAGCCTCCTGCAGTTTACTAATCATGTTGACCGCCAGCTACCAAATTAAAGCTGTCTCTGGCACTGCTGGACGCCGTTGGTCCGAGGCAATGTGGCTTCTAATAGTTAAATGGATCCACCACAAGGGGCCATTCCAATCGTAGTCTGTCATACAGATAATGCTGTCATGCGAAGGCCTTGTAAATTAAATTTTTCTGTGTTCTCTTCAGATCAAGGATTTATGTCATATTTGACTAGAGATGGTTTGTTACATACGTATAGCATTAGTGAGGCTTCAGTGTTGGTATCGTCACTGCAATGCAGTTTAGCAGCGAAGCAGCTTTCATTGATTTCAATGCACTGCTGTACGTCTGTAGAAAATATGATGTTCCTCTTTGGTTTAAGACGTCAGGGGCCCATTTCAGGTAGGAGGTTTAACAGACTCTGAGTCTAACCCTGAACTCTGAGTTACCCTTAGATGAAGGAAACTCAGAGTTTTCACTAAACCTGCTTTCTGAAACGGGCCTCTGTACAACACTTGAAGGTTGATACAACCATTCACCTTTGGATCAGTTTAAAAATAAATGGTAGTCAATTTACATCACTACGTAGTGTAAATACATACAGAGGGAAAAAAACAATGAGGAGAAGCAAAGTGGATTCTTTAATTTTTTATTTAAATCAAAGCATTTCCCTGCCTTCCAACAAGCTAGTGAACTAAAGGACGAATTTTCCATAACTGCCATCTACCACATTAAAATGTAAAAATAATTTAACTTCCAAAGCTTTTATCCTGTCATGAGTCTTTGAATAATGTTACAAATGAAATACAAAATAAATATATATAAAACACATACAAACAAAACCTAACCAATGAAAATATAGGGGGAACACTGGGGATGATATGACAATATGGCAGGAGTGGAACCCAGGTCATTGTGGCTACATGGTGCTGAATATACATTAACCTGCAAACATTTTGTACAGCATCGACCAAGCTGCCATGACAATACAGTTGTTGAACGGAGCGAGGTAGACTAAGGAGCTGAATGTGAATGCACAAATGAAGTGACTCCAGAGCCAAATATGAGGTTTTCCCCATTTTCAAATAGTTTATTACTATGATATTATTATTGTATTTGCCTACATGCAGCTCAAAGCCTGCATAATAAAGTTTAATACAGTCGCAAAGTCTCTCAGGCTAGGTACTCCCTCCAGCAGACATACAGTATATCAAAATAACCATTATGAAATCATTTAAAAGTTGTTGAATGTGCAGCTCTTCAACAAGTTCACTGAGCCAAAAAGCTCCCTTGAGCCAGCCCCATATCTCTGCTACTTAAATAAAAAACTGAATGTCTCACTGTATAATAAAGTGAGGAGCTCTCCTGTAAATCACAACTTAGTTAACAGAGTGGCTCCATCTCTAAATAAAATGCAAATATAAGACAACATGGCATGGTAAAGGGATTTAATTAAGTATATGTCTGTGCACTTCCCTTGCAATTAAACCCCAGTGGAGTATTCCAGCAGTTCAAACATATTAAAAAAATGTCTTGTGTCAGAGGATGATGCCGTAGCCCATTAGCCTATCCACAGGCGCATAGAGGGTGTGGAGAAGAATGAATATTGGGAAAGACTATTGTTTGTTGTTTTTTGAGGAGCACTTGTGTGTGTGTTTTCAGAATGACCCCCTTAGGTCCAATTTAATCGGAACAACACAGAGTATAGGGAAACCTATGGCGAGAAGTGGCACTGACATAGAAACACTCATGAACACAAACATACAAACACAGACATAGACAGTCTCACACATACTGTATCTACACCCACCACCAGCACACTTACATGTACTGCAGGAGAGTTGCAAAATGAAAACTCCCAGGCTATCTTCTCTCCCGTCTTTCTGTTAAAACATGCTTAATGACAGAGCGGGGGAGAAGAAGATTTTAATTAGCCAGCAGAGGAAGCTTGATTAGATCTCTCCTCTTCCGTCCTGCCAGGCGCTGTCCTAATACAAAACTCTCACTGCCATTAGGTATGTAGGACTACATAGTGACAAGGGGAAATCAGATACATCTTCCACTCAGCTTGACACTGATGATGGCTTGGCAATTTTCTTGGTATATGGGGATGTAAATCTTTGGACTGTCAATGCCGCCAATTAAGTCATGTGAGTCTTTAGCAGTAATATGTGGGCATGTTTTTATGATGATTAGCTGCTGAAAAGGTCATACTGAATGTCCTTCAAAAGGACTTCAAAACTTAATAACTTTGGAAAACCTAAAATATGCTAATATAAATCCTTTTCATTTAGATTTAATGTCATGTATGATGTCAGATCTATAACAATCAGTGTGCGCCCCCTTAGCACCAGATAGACTTCATGTGATGCAACCAAAAGTGCGGCCACACTAAACTAAATTATTTGTGCTATAAAAAACAGCACTCATACAGTAAAAGAGATAATCCGTGTTCATATTTCAACCGAAAAGTTGTATAAAGTTGTTTTACAACTTGCTGTTCTCGAATGACTGAGAAAGAATAGCATTTTGAGCTTGAGTGATTGCCAATAACATGAATGTGTTAGGAATGGATGATTTAGGAATGCTTTCATTTCAGTACAAACACTCACACATTTGTACATCACACATACACAAATGCCTGTGATGTAAATCAGAAGAAGCGTTCAGCTCGTCTCCAAACTTTGACACCTGTCGCAAAATTTATTTATCTATTTGTGTCAATGCCAATTGAAAAGCAAGTGTAGGATAAATGCTGCTCATACACTTGTTAAGGTTTCAGGATGGCCAATTAATGAGCAATTCTTAAATAATGAGAAATAGATGAGCATAAAATATGAGCAGTAGGAGGATGAGCAGTCTGAAGAAAAGGATGAGTAACAGCCTAATTACAAAGTAAATAAGTCATACAATGTGTGCATCTTACTCACAAACTGACAGATAAATATGATCCTATCTACCACTTATTTCTTTATGTGCATCTATAGATAGCATAAACACCTCCCACATCCGTCACAGGAACACAACTGCGCACACACTTTTCCTATAATCCTGCCTCTTTTCTATTCCTATGCCAGCCGTCACAGTATATCACTTTATCCCTCCTTCAAAGCTCCCGAGAGACGACAGTTACAGAGAGAAAAGTGAAATGAGAAATTCCCATTGCCACCTAATTGCATGGCTAAATCGATCCTGTAATAGATTCCTTCTCTCCGACATCCAGTCTCACTGACAGCACTATCAGACAGACAAATCAGAACACTAAGTGTGTTTCTCTCTGTGTGTGTGTGTGTGTGTGTGTGTGTGTGTGGGCTGTTCAGCCTTCAACATTGCAGGTTCTGGGCGGCCCGACATCTGTGTGATTGCTTAGAAGCGATAGAAAGGCAGATTGCTATGCAAAACTCACTTCCTATCGTTTTGTTGGAGATGAGCTAAAACGTGGGCAATTCAATACTAAACAAAAAAATAAATAAATAAAAAATAAAAAATTGGAGATATGAGAT